>NW_016107366.1:1249757-1260616 GCF_001604975.1 Cebus imitator | reverse complement strand
AAAAAAATCTCGTGCCCGCTCTGCTCCAGGGACACCAGCTCCGGTGAGCGCACGGAGACCGAAGGCGGACCCGCCCCCCATCCCTCAGGTCAAACAAAGCCCCTAGGCCTCTAGTAAGCAATAACACCACGGACCCCCTGCACCACGGACATCCTCTGGGACACGTCCAACTCGAGTTCTTGGGGACCAAGGACGCGCCGCTCCAGCCCCGGGGCGCTTGAAGCCGATCCCCAGGTCAGAACAGACCACCTTAAGAACCGAGTGAGGACTCAGTGCTGGCATTTGTCTCTGTTGGTTTCTAACCGGCTCAGGCGCCTCCGAACAAAGGGACGCGCTCCGTGCCAGACCTGCAACTCTCCCCACCCGGCAGCAGGACCCTCAGCACGCCCGGGAACCCCCGATCCCACCGAGCCCGGGGTACTGCGCCCGGGTCTCCACGCCCAGAGATGCTCCCGGTCTCCACCGCCGGGCGAGCCCCGAGCGCAGCAGTGCCGAGCCCTAGGGTCCCCAGGGCTCGTCCTAGGACATTCCCCATTTACGCTGCCCCCGTCCCGTTCGAGTTGCAAGTGGTGGGGACGTGGGGCTCCGGATCAAAGCCCCGAGACCGAGCGCTTCCCGAAGCCTCCTTGGCCTCGAAACAAAACAATAACGACCAAGTAAGTCACTGGAGAGGCTCTTACCTGTTTTCCACTTTTGTGTTGGCGTCTCTTTCTCCCACCCCTTGACAAGCCTTCCGGAGAAGGGGAGAAAACAGAACCGGAGAAAAAACAAGAAGCAAAGCGTCCTGAGAACTGGCCCTGTTGGCGCCCGGCGCCCCCCACCCTGCCCTGCCCTGCGCTGCGCTGCCGCAGCCCGGGAGAGAGGCGTCGGCGCGGCTCTGCGGGTCCCGACCCCACTCACTCTCCCTCGGAATTACGGGGTTTTTGCCGAGACTAGTTCCTTTTATAGATTCGGCTGCACCGAGCGCAGAGGTTACTATCGGTCAAAGCCTGTTCTCTCCCTCCTCCCCCCGCCCCCTTCCCGGCCTCTGTTTATGTAGTTCAGTCACTCAGCAGAAAGCACGTGGAGCTGCTGCCCGCCCCTTAAACGGGCGACGTTCGGCCGCCCGCGAGACGGCTTGGGGACTTGGGGGTGGTGGGTGCAGCAGGAGTCTCGGGGTTCGCGGTCTGCACCCCCTGCCCCCGCCGGGGCCCGCCGGCCTAGAGACGCGCGGGAAGCTCTGGGCTCCGGGCTGCGCCGCAGACTCTCTAGTCCACGTTCCCGGCAGCCAAGGGCACCGGTGGAATTTGCTTCCTCTAAATCGTGCTTTCCACAATTTTGTTTTCCTTAGTTTTCTCAGCCGGAGGGAAGGATTGGGGGAGAGAGAGCTCCAGGCTGAATCCCCCTCAGGATGCTGGTCATTTTGTCTTTTGTTTCCTTTCAAAGACCTAGGCTGGGTGTGGGGCCCGCGGTCAGTCCTCTGGAATATCGGGCTGCTTTTGTTTCCCCCCCCCACTTGACTTTGGTTTTTGATAGGCGACCTACTGCCTATGAGCTCCCCAGCCTGAGCTCCCCAGGTCCCTCAGAGGACCTGAGAGGAACATCTCACTGCCTCTCTTCATAAATTGAGAGGAAGGAGACCACAAAAACAAAAAGAGAAACAAACAAACAAACAAAAACATGAACAATGTGGACCAGCCCCCTTTTAATTTTCCTGATACTGATCAGCCTCCCTGTGATAAAAACACAGGACTTGTATTTAGCTTGTATGAATCTGTAAAGTGCAGCTAGAGAATTGCAGTCATGTAAATTTATGTAGCCACCCCAGATCTCCAGCTTCTCTGTTTGCCTTTGGCTGTAGGGAAGCAAAACCACCCAAAACATTTGAGGGGCAAAGGCAAGAGGACGAATGCAGGCCTACGCATCATATGTCTAAATATTTGGGTCATCCACCAAGCCAACAAACTAAATGTCGCCTACCTTGACGAAGACACCTCTGTAGCCACCTTGAACGGCAGGTTCACGTTTAGACTCTTCAGTTTGACCTGAGTTTTGGCTAGAATGAGGTGGCATGAGAGAGCTGCCCCCAGCTTACTTCTCTTCCACCTCCAGCTCCATCGTATTCCAGAACTCCCAATACCTGCCTGTGGACACCCAGCTGCACAAGCCCCCTCAATGCTACAGTCAACAGGACCTCCGGGCCACAGCTCAAGCCCAAGTGTCCACATCAGTGATTCTGTCAACACTCAGGACAGACCCATAGAAGAGGCCCACACAGGCCCTGGAAGTGCATGTGGGGGCCACAAGGCAAGGAATTCTGGAGTCACAGGCACTCATAACTCTGGGTGGCACGGCCCCTTTGCACCATGGACTGCTTGCCCTTAGTAAGGGAAGGATCTGAGCCTGGCGAAGTGGTTCGTGCCTGTAATCCCAGCACTTGGTCAGGAGCTCGAAACCAACCTGACCAACGTGGTGAAAACCCATCTCTACTAAAAGTACAAAAATTAGCTGGAAGTGGTGGCAGGTACCTGTTATCCTAGCTACTTGGGAGGCTGAGGCAGGAAGAATCGCTCAAACCCAGGAGATAGAGGTTATAGTGAGCAGAAATCACACCACTGCACTCCAGCCTGGGTGGCAGAGCAAGACTCCATTTCAAGAAAAAAAAAAAAAAAGAAAAAGAAAGGGATGGATCAGAGGAAGGCCAGAGACGAGCTTTGCCCATGGCCCAGGAGAGGGGACCCTCTTGCCTCTGTCAAGGAATAACCTTGGTCAAGAAATTGGGGTTTGGGGTCAAACTTGACAACCACATGATGAGCAATTTAGGTAAAGTCTTTCTGTTTTTATTTTATTTTTTGAGACCAGGTCTTGCTCTATCTGCCCAGGTTGGAGTACAGTGGCCTAGTCATGGCTCACTGTAGCCTTGACTCCTGGACTCAAGCGATTCTCCCACCTTATCCTCCCAAGTAGCTGGGACCACAGATGCATGCCACCACACCCATCTAATTTTTGTAATTGTTTTTTGTAGAGACAGGGTTTTGCCATGTTGCCCAGGCTGGTCTCAAACTCTGGAGCTCAGGCCATCCTCCCACCTCTGCCTCCCAAAGTGCTGGGATTATAGACATAAGCCATTGTGCCTGGCCTGTTTCCTCATCTTTAAAATGAAGAGAAGATTATGTTCTCTCTTCCTCACAGGGGTTTTCTGAAAGTGAACTTTGTTGAAACCTTTGCGCTCCTTGGCAGAATGGTATTATAAATGCAGAGAGTGTTATTAACTGACTATTCATGTCATTTTCAGGTGTTACCTACAGCCCGTAAAGTCTTTCCCGTGCGAAACTTTCAAATCTCTAGGAATAACACAGTTACAAATGATCACTGGCCCTCTCTATATAAAGGAAAGCTCCTGGAAAAGGTCCTTCCTCGCATGATTTTAGAGAGTATTTAGGTCTCCCTGACCCTCCATCTCCTCTCTCCTCCTTCTACCTATTTGAAGTTGACCACCAAAATCATACTTTTTGGAATTTTGAAGCATATAGTTCCAAAAGGAACCCCTATGAAGGTAATCACTTAGACTGCTCTAATAAGAGAATGGGCAACAGTTAAGTTCTATACACATAAGACAAAGATAAGATACTACAGAAAGGGGATGAGCCCAAGAAAAAAAAATCAAAGACCCAGAGAGAGAACAGCCATTGATTCTAAATGCATAAGTCTATGGCCCCAAAGCCAAACTTGTTTCACTAAGAACAACCTGTGGTTTCAGGAATCTGGTCATCCCCCACGGTGAATACAGGAACATATTGCAATGTTTGAAATGTTTATTTTCCTTGTTGATCTTTACTGTTAGAAGGGCCCAAACCCCCAAAGTGGCTAAGTGATTTGGCCAGGTTGCACACAGCGATGTAAGTTTGCTGACACCAAGCTCATAATTTACAAGTGTAATATCTTCCTAGGACAAAAATACTGAATCTTAAAAGCTAGAGCCTAAGAGATGCCCCTTAAAAAAGAAAATTACTGCCGGGCGCAGTGGCTCATGCCTGTAATCCCAGCATTTTCGTAGGCCGAGGCAGGTGGATCACCTGAGGTTGGGAGTTCAAAACCAGCCTGACCAACAGGGAGAAACCCATTGCTACTAAAAACACAAAATTATCGGGGCATGCCTGTAATCCCAGCTACTTGGGAGGCTGAGGCAGGAGAATCACTTGAACCCAGGGGGCAGAGGTTACAGTGAGCCGAGATCGCGCCATTGCACTCTAGCCTGGGCAACAAGAGCGAAACTCCATCTGAAAAACAATAACAACAACAACAAAAAGGCCAGGCTTTTTTTTTTCTGTAATCCCAGCACTTTGGGAGGCCCAGGCAGCCAGATCGCGAGGTCGGGAGATTGAAACCACCATGGCTAATATGGTGAAACCCCGTCGATACTGAAATACAAAAAATTAGTATCACAAGGTCAGGAAACCGAAACCATCCTGGCCAACATGGTGAAACCCTGTCTCTACTAAAATACAAAAAATTAGCCAGGCGTGTTGGGGAATGCCTGTAGTCCCAGCTACTCAGGAGGCTGAGGCAGGGGAATCACTTGAACCCAGGTGGTGGAGGTTGCAGTGAGCCAAAGTCGCACACCTGCGTTCCAGCTTGGAGAAAAAGCAAGACTTGTCTCAAAAAAAAAAAAAAAAAAAAAAAAAAAAAAAAAAAAAAAAAAAAAAAAAAAAAAAAAAAAAAAAAAAATCAGATGAGTAAGTAGAAGAAGAAGAAAAAGAAAAAGAAGCTTACAAGTGTGAATTATCTTCCTTCCAGCCCTTAGATTGGTTTGTCCCTGAGTATATTTCAATAAGCTTCCCCCTCCCTATCCCGTCCCTTCCCCCTACACCAAGTCCTCCTCTAGGTGACTCCTTCCAAATACATAGGAAGGCCCTTCTTTGCTGCTATTTTTCTGGAGAGGCTGATTCTGTAAATATAGCCTGAGTGGCTTGAGGTTCTATTCTGAGATGACCCTGGAATCTTCTAATTACAGAATCAACCTTCAGGCAGCTGTGGCCTTGAAGACTCTGCTGGAGGTCATGGAGCTACAGAAAAGCTCAATCTTATCATTCTATTGAGGATTTTAAATTGGAGGTTACCTAAATGGCATTACTTGGAGGTTGCTTTGATATATCTGTTAACTTATCTGCATAAATGTAGATGTATACATTATTTAAAATGATTTTCAAGGCACCTGAGTTTTTTTTTGGTTGATACCCATACTGGTTGCTAGAGACGCTGAAAAAAATGGAGCAATGCAGGAACTCAATGAAGAATTTTTAAAAGTATTCCAAAATGATGTTTTAAGATGAATTTGTTATGATTAAAAGGACCTGGCCAGGCACCGTGGCTCATGCCTGTAATCCCAGCACTTTGGGAGGCGGAGGCCGGTGGATCACATGAGGTTAAAAGTTCGAGACCAGCCTGGACAACATAGCAAAACCCCATCTCTACTAAAAATACAAAAATTAGCCAGGCATGGTGGTGCACACCTATAGTCACAGCTACTCGAGAGTCTGAGGCAGGAGAATTGCTTGAACTGGGAGGCAGAGCCTGCAGGAAGCTAAGATCATGCCACTGCATTCCAGCCTAAGCAATAGAGCGAGACTCCATCTCAAAAAAAAAAAAAGAAAGAAAAAAAAGAGATTACCCTGGATTACATACAAATACTATATATTCCACTGGATTTCTAGTTGATTAGTGAGTGATAATTCTTTTTAAAAGCCGCCTTTTCAACCCTCTTTCCTTCAAGCTATCCCCTTAAGAGCCAAAGTGCTGGAAAGATTTTATTTCTGCCCCCTCCCTTTCATTAACACCTCAGCTCTGTAGTCAAATTTTCACTCTCACAGCTCTGAATCTATTCTGTCCAACTTAATTAATGACAGATAGAGAGAGAGAGAGAGAGAGAGACGGTGCAGGGTGGAGGGGGCAAATGTGATCTCTTTTTTTCTGTATAAAATATTTTTAATGTAGAAAACTAAAAAAGAATATCTTAGGCTCAGAAAGACGGCTTAATTGGTAGTGCTGCTGACCTCTTTTAAATCCTTAGGCTATTCGATCTTTGATATTTGACACTACTGACCACAATTTCCTTCCTGAAACTGATTCTTCTCTTTTATTTCATGAATCTGGTTCTCTTTCAATTCTTCTGCCTCTTTAGCCACTCTTTTTCTTTAAAGAACTCCTAATACTGGTTTTCTCTCTTCATTTCTACTTGCTCTCCTAATCAATATTATTTACGCCCTTGGCTTCATTTAAGCCCTGTACCGCCAGCTCTTATCTCCTTGCCAGGCTCACCCACTGTGCGCCCTATGCTGCCTGGTAGAATATCCAGCAGGACCAGTGGCGTGCTGGAGCCGGCACACATGCTCACAAGAGTTGTTTTTGCATCTCTCTCTTTTTTTTTTTTTTTTTTTTTTTGCATATCTCTACCAGCTAGCTTGAAATTGCCCAACGGCACGAATATTACACCATTGGAAATCCAATACAAATCAGTGTCTATGAAAAGAGTAAAACTCTGTAAAATATTTAAAAAGATTCGTTCTGAGCCAAATATGAGTGATCTTGACCCATGACACAGCCCTTGGGAGATTCTAAGAACATGCACCCAAGGTGGTCGGGGTGTAGCTTGATTCTGTACATTTTAGGGAGACATGAGACTTCAATCAAATAAGTTTAAGAAATACATTGGTTCGGTTCAAAAAGGCAGGGCAACTTGAATTGGGGGGCTTCCAGGTTATAGATAGATTTAAAATTTTTCTGGTTGACAATTGGTTGAGTTTATCTAAAGACCAGAGATCAATAGAAAGGAAATGTCTGGGTTAAGATAAAGGATTATGGAGACCAACATTCTTAGTGCTCAGAGGAAGGCTTCAGGTAGCAGGCTTCAGAGAATAGATTGTAAATGCTTCTTATCAGACTTAAGGTCTGTGTTGACGTTCATGCCAGAGAGGCATAATGAGGCCTGTTCGACCCCCACTTCCCGTCAAGGCCTGAACCAGTCTTTCATGTTAAATTTTAAGAGTGCCCTCACCCAGAAGGAAGTCCATTCAGATGGCTAGGAAGGCCTTAGAATTTTATTTTTGGTTTACATCAGAGTTTTTTGTTTGATTTGGTTTTTGTATGGGAAGCCGCTTGTTAACATTTATTAGGACAAAATTGAGCGGGTCATTCTACAAGTAAATCCAAAACAAACAAACTTCTTGTCTTTCCTTCCAATCTCCTTCCACCATCTGCCTTTGTAAAATTTTTTATTTAATGACATCATCATCCAAACATTCACTATGGGAAATCATGGTCATCCTTACTTAACTTTTTCATCTGTCTTCATCTTTCTCTTCTCATTTGAAAAAGCACCAAGTCAGGTCAGATATACCTCCTAAATATTTTTTTAATTCATCATTTATTTTTCATCCCCAGTGTCTAAGTCCAGGCCAAACATCTGGACTTCTACATTGCAGAGCTCCAAACTGCTCTTTCTGTCTCTAGTTTCTTCCCCTTCCTATTCGTCTTCCCTACTGCAGTAAAGTGATTTTTTGCTTGGGGGAGAAAAAACAAGCAAACCAACACAAAAACAATCTAATTACATCTTTTTCTCTCTCAAAAACAACAAAAAAAATTCTTTTTTAAGATGGATTCTCACTCTGTCTCTCAGACTGTACAGTGGTATGATTTCTACTCACTGTAACCTCCGCCCCCTGGGTTCCAGAGACTCTCCTGCCTCAGCTGCCTGAGTAGCTGGGATTACAGGTGCCCGCCACCACGCCTGGCTGATTTTTCTTTTTTTTTTTTTTTTTTTTTTTTTTTTTTGAGACGGAGTTTCGCTCTTGTTACCCAGGCTGGAGTGCAATGGCGCGATCTCGGCTCACCGCAACCTCCACCTCCTGGGTTCAGGCAATTCTCCTGCCTCAGCCTCCTGAGTAGCTGGGATTACAGGCACGCACCACCATGCCCAGCTAATGTTTTGTATTTTTAGTAGAGACAGGGTTTCACCATGTTGACCAGGATGGTCTCGATCTCTTGACCTCGTGATCCACCCGCCTCGGCCTCCCAAAGTGCTGGGATTACAGGCGTGAGCCACCGCGCCCGGCTGATTTTTCTATTTTTAGTAGAGACGGGGTTTCACCATGTTGGCCAGGTTGGTCTCAAACTCCTGACCTCAAATGATCCACCCAACTCAGCCTGCCAAAGTGCTGGGATTACAGGCGTGAGCCACTGCGCCCGGCCCATCCCTCAAAATTTACTATGGTTCTCCTTTGCTCACAAAGGAAAAATACTGTCAAAGTTTTGTAAGCAGACCTACAAAGGCTCTGAAAACACAACATTGGAACACCTTTGAAGCCTAATCATAGGACCTGCTTCCTCCTCCATCCTCTTCCATCCACACCTAACCCCTTACTCACCCTCATTCTACCAGCTTACAGCTCTCTTCATCACACCTTCCCATTGCTTGGAAACCCTTCCTCTCATCTCCACTTCTGTCATCCTGTTATGCTTATATTCTAAAAGCAGGAGGAAAGAGGGGCAGAAACAAGAAGAAATTCACTTCCCTCATTAAATGGAAAGTTGAGGGATAAAGGGTAGATGAAGAAAGACAAAGAGATTTTTAAGTATCTAAATTAATAGGCAAATATTACCCCCAACTCAGATCCATTATCAAGTGTAACAATAGAGTCACAGAAGGCAGTCAGTACTCTTAAATCTGCCAAGAAAATAATGGGACTCAGGGGATTAAAAGAAATCAAGCATTTATTTTCATAGAAGTGGTGTATCTGCATTTCTTTCCTTATTCAGGGTACTTTCTTGACACTTAAGAATCCATATTCTTGGCTGTGATTTCTGGGATAAGGGACTGTTTTATTTCTTAGCCAGGGGCTTTTTTCTTTCTGGCATATTAGCAAGAGAGTAAGACACACACATACACGCACACACACACGCACACGCACGCACACACCCCCCTAGGAAATGTTCCAGATACTCTTTTCTCTTAGACCTCTAGAAAGACCATCCTCTTTCTCTTTTAGCGTTTTGGGAATGATTTCTTCATGAGTGCGTGGTTTTCCCTCTGTTGTCCTCAATAGTCTGTGTTGTTTTGACCCATCCTTGCCCAGTGTTCTTTATGACTTCTGAAGTTGTCTAGACAGAAGAAATACCTTTGCCTTATCAAAGGCTAAATGTGGAGCTGTGCTAGGACCCCACTGTGGGAGCAGACCTTTATTTCCCTCCTTTATTTCCATTCTGGTGACTGATGTCCAGTGAAATCTGAGCAATTTCTTAGCTGGCTACCTGTCCCAGTATGTAAATTAGTGGGGAATGAGCTCTATTCAGGGAGGCCTGGGCTTGCCACCGAGCTGACCCTAAAGCTGGTTTCCTCTTGAGTGGCCCAATCACCTGGCAGAGTCCAACAGGAAGCCCCCACGTTTGTCTACTCTCCATTGAGATTGACAGCCCTGGACACACTGCCTGAATGAGAAAAGAAAGCTAAATTGGGGGGTGTAGTCTTAAGGTAGCTAAGGAAAATAGAATAGGAGGTTGGGGAAAAGAGGGAAAATAATGTAATCATAGTCATAAAAACTGAGGGTGGCTGGGCACAGTGGTGCGTGCCTGTAGACCCAGCTACTCAGGAGGCTGAGGTGGGAGGATTGCTTGAGCCCAGGAGTTCTGGGCTGTGGTGCGCTATGTCAATCAGGTGTCTGCACTAAGTTTGGCATCAATATGGTGAACTCCTGGAAGCAGGGAACACCAGGTTGCCTAAGGAGGCGTGAACCAGCCCAGGTTGGAAATGAAACAGGTCAAAACTCCCGTGCTGATAAGGAGGCGTGAACCAGCCCAGGTTGGAAATGAAACAGGTCAAAACTCCCGTGCTGATTAGTAGTGGGATTGCGCCTGTGAATAGCCACTGCATTCCAGCCTGGGCAACATAGCGAGACCCCATCTCTAAAAAAAAAAAAAAGAAAACAGGGTGTTAGTAGGCTGCAAAGTGGCCCAACATTCTAATAGTCAGTTTAGCAACATGTATCAAGAGCCTTTGGCCCACTAATTTTACTTGGAGGAATTTATACTAAGGAAATATCCAATAATATAGTCAAAAACTTATGTTCAAGAATGTTGTCACTATATTATTGATGAGTGAACATTTAAAAAATATTTATCGGGCTGGGCGCGGTGGCTCAAGCCTGTAATCCCAGAAGTTTGGGGGGCCGAGGCGGGCAGATCACAAGGTCAGAAGTTTGAGAGCAGCCTGACCAACATGGTGAAATCCTATCTCTACTTAAAATACAAAAATTAGCTGGGCGTGATGGCGTGCGCCTGTGATCCCAGCTACTCAGGAGTCTGAAGCAGGGGAACTGCGTTGAACCTAGGAGGCAGAGTTTGCAGTGAGGTGAGATCGTGCCACTGCACTCCAGCCTGGGCAACAGAGTGAGACTCTGTCTCAAAAACAAACAAGCAAACACTAATCTTCTAACTGATAACGATTCTAAAATACACGTTGGTAAATTCACGATAGCACGTTATATAGCCATGAAAGGTGAAAATAATGTTTTCAGAGTTGTGATAGAGGAGACAGCTCATGGTAAATGTTAATTGAAATACAGCAAAGCTACACTTATGTGTGTGTATGATTCACATTCAGTAACAAATAACTGTTACTGTATCGATAATCTCTTTCACTGAATATATGTGCCTAGAAAAGACTACAAAAAAAAAGCCCAGATAAAAAAGAAGAAAAGAAAAAAGAAAAACAAAAAGAAAAAAAGAAGAGAAAAAAAAAAGCCCAGATAGGTGCTAACAGCAATTACCTGAGGATGGTAGGATTATAGGTTTTTTTTTTTTGTATATGTCTGTATTTCTTAAAATTT
>NW_016107366.1:1242924-1249577 GCF_001604975.1 Cebus imitator | reverse complement strand
ATTTTTTTTTTTTTTTTGGTAATTTTAGTAGAGACAGGGTTTCACCATGTTGGCCAGGCTGGTTTCAAACTTCTGATCCTAGGTGATCCTCCCTCCTCGGCCTTCCAAGTGCTGGTATTACAGGTGTGAGCCACCATACCTGGCCTCATATGTTATTTTTTAACTAAGGAAAATGATATGAAAAATAGCTTGTCGATAATTACTAGGAGAAAATATTTTATAAATGCAGAAGGGCGAACAAGAAATTACCACATGGAAACAAACAGTAAATCCTAACATATTTTAAAAGCATGTGTACATAGTAACAAAGAACAGAAGAGAATTTGGAGAGCCAAAAACAGTTAAGACAGATTTGGTGGGTAGGTAAAGTATACAAGAAAATAGAATTTTAGACCAATCATAATCATTTACTACTAAATCAAAGTCCTGTATGCTTAAACCTTCCTGCTTATCTGACCTTCTGATTTATCTCTCTTATCTGCAGAACATATCTGGGTGTCCATCAGCATGTTACTTCACATATCTGTGCCTCAGTTATTCGTCTTTCAAATGGAAGCACTGTATAGAAGCTGTCTTATAGGGCTGCTATGGGTGTTAGATGAGTAACACCTGTGAACTGCTTGGTACTGTGGCTGGTATATGTGTGTGCTCAATCAATGATAGTTGTTTTATTATTATCATTAATTATCATCATCATCATCATTAAATATTATCCCAAGTAACAATACGTGATCCTCATAGTCCAACAATAATTTAATAAATGTGACTCCTTTCCAAAACTCCAATCTGTAAATTTTTAAATTAATACTTTAAATTAAATTATTCAATATGAGTTATTCACCAGCCTCAAGTTCAAATATAGTCTCCCTCTCTCTTCTCTCTCTCTCTCTCAGATATGGGAGTCTTGCTAGGGTAAAATGGCGCAATCATAGCTCACTGCAGCCTCTAGCTCCTGGGCTCAAGGGATCCTCCTGCCTCAGCCTCCCAAGTAGCTGGGATTACAGGCCTGTACCACCATGCTTAGCTAATTTTTTAAAATTTTATGTTTAGAGACGGGGTCTCACTAGGCTGCCCAGACAGATCTCAAACTCCTGGCCTCATACAGTACTCCCAACTCAGCCTCCCAAGTCACTGGGATTACAGGCACAGGCCATTATGCCCATCTCCCATATTTCTTTATAATTTTCTATCTACTCACCCAAATACCCATCCATTTATTAGCAGAAAGTCAAGTATCTCTTTGATATGATACCTCTCCATCCTGTTTCTCTCTCTCTCTTTTTTTCTCTCTCTCACTCCCCCTCCATCTATAAAAATTGCCTAAAAACCCTGGAGTTCTAGAGATATGGAGAGAATCCAATCTGTCCACCATTGGGCTCCATATTTTTAGTGGTCAATTGTGCTATCACCAGCACACGGTAGCATCACTGAAGACTCATTGCACTCCAGGACCCCACAGGCCACATCCAGCTCTCTGACACATGGTTTGGGCTGAAGAGTGTTAGTGTCTTATTTGAAATAGCCAGCAAGTTTGGAAGTGCCACACAGAAATCTTTGTTTCTCAGTTCTTTTGAAAAGGTGGAAGATCTGACCACATGAGGCCTATTTTCACATAGCAACAATCAGCTGGTACAGAAAAGCTCTCTTTAGATGAAGCATGCTGTTTGCACTTTGCAAAGTCTTCACTAATCCCTGTTTTTCTTCAACAGTCTGCCTTACTTCTTTACACTACATGCCTGACCTCTGGTGGTTCCCTGGCCTAGAAGTTCACGGGGAGTAGGGGAAATGACCCATGTTGACGTTAGTGTATCCAGCACCCTGAAAACGTGATGGGAGAAGTGGCTGAGAATGTGAGTGTCGCGGGCAGTGAATTATCTAAATTTTGGTTAGGTTAAACCTAGCTGATAGTCCTTTTATAATACTATAAACTAAATTTTCATTTCAGTGACAGTAATAAGAATTATATCTTCTTTTTATTTATTTATTATTATTTTTTTAACATGGAGTTTCACTTTTGTTGCCTAGGCCGGAGTGCAACAGCACAGTCTAGACTCACTGCAACCTCTACCTCCCAGGTTCCAGCAATTCTCCTGCCTCAGCCTCCTGAGTAGCTGGGATCACAGGCGCCAGTCACCATGCCTGGCTACTTTTTGTTTTTTTAGTAGAGACAGGGTTTTACCACATCAGCCAGGCTGATCTCCTGACCTCAACTAATTCACCCACCTCGGCCTCCCAAAGTGCTAAGATTACAGGCATGAGCCACTGTGCCCAGCCCCAAGAATTGCATCTACTCTTAAAGATTGTTACCATGAGTTTCTACTTTTGCTAGTTTGCATCTGATTTTTTTAGGCACATGCTTTTGATTGAACACAACTTGAGTCACAAAGCAAAAAAAGTCATTACAACCTCTAACAAAAGCAACAGTACTCAAAAATCTCATCCTTCACCAGTATCAAAGGCACAGTAAATTCAGCAGGGAAGGGTCAGAGGTCAGAAGCAACACTCTCTAAAAACGAGACCAAAGATTACATCCAAACCCAGAAGAGCCTAAAGTTTGACCCAAGTCCCTTTGTTTATTGAACTGGACCCTGTAGATAAACAAAGGAAACAAGATGAAAAACACCACCACTTCACCGGGAGTGCACAGTAAGACAAAAACATTCCCACATGAATCTTCAATCCGCAGGAGGGAAAGAATTTTGAGCAACCTAAGACTCAATGAGATAATGGCACTTTATATTTCTGTGAAATATTTGTCACCTTATATTTCTAGGTGACCAGTGTACCATTAAAAAAAATGCAATACAATGAAAACAAAGTTTGAAGTTTGACATTATTCATTTTCTTAAAACGATGCAAAGGCAAACAGAAATGTGATACTATGAGATTTCAAGGAAACTGTAGAGTCATAGTAATTTGATTCTAAAAACAGATGCTTGACAAGCAGTTATATTTAAATCAACCATCAATCTATCAGGACATAATTCCTAAAGTTCGTAATAAATAACCTTTCCATATCATCCTCCCAATCACAATATGCATATAATTATGGTTTATACTAAACAAGGTACATTATTTTATTTTATTTTATTTTATTTTATTTTTGAGATGGAGTCTCACTCTGTCACCCAGGCTGGAGTGCAATGGTGCCATCTTGGCTCACTGCAACCTCCGCCTTCCAGGTTCAAGCTATTCTCCTGCCTCAGCCTCTTGAGTAGCCAGGATTACAGGTGCCTGCCATCACACGGGGTAATTTTTGTATTTTTAGTAGAGATGGGTTTCACCATGTTGATCAGGCTGGTCTCAAACTCTCGACCTCAAGGGATCCACCCATCTCAGCCTCCCAAAGGGCTGGGATTACAGGCGTGAGCCACCTCGCCCTGCTGAAATTACATTTTAAATATCAAAGGCAATACCTCAAAAATATGAAAGAGTGTTTGTAACCCACACATACTGGAAGGTAAAAAGTTAAGTCATGTAAATAATATTGTTGATCTCAGCAGTCCAAGAAATATGCAACTAAATGCTCTCTCTCTCTCTCTTATTTTTATTTTTTATTTTAAATAAAGACGGGGTTTCGCCATGTTTGACAGGCTGGTTTCGAACTCCTGACTTCAAGTGATCCACAGCCTCAGCCTCCCAAAGTGTTGGGATTACAGGCATGAGCCACCTTGCCCAGCTTTTTTTTTTTTTTTTTTTTTNTTTTTTGCGTTGAAGTCTTGCTTTGTTGCTCAGGCTGGAGTACAGTGGCATGACTATGGCCCAGTGCAACCTCTGCCTCCTGGGTTCAAGTGTTCGCCTGCCTCAGCCTCCCAAGTAGCTGGAATTACAAGTGTGCACCAGCATGCCCGGCTACTTTTTGTACTTTTAGTAGAGACAGGGTTTCGCCATGTTGGCCAGGCTGGCTTCAAACTGCCCACTTCGGCCTCCCAAAGCACTGGGACTATAGGCCTGAGCCACCACGCCTGGCCTGAAGGCTCTCTTTTGTAGTGTATTTTGGAAGGAAACTTTGGAGGATGGGGTACAAAATGTTTGAATAAATCTGTTCTGATTTGGGAAAACTTTAACATTGTCTAAAATGTGAACCTTCAAGCTTTACATGAGTTTTCATAAAAATTAAAATAAGTTTTTAAAATATATCAGTAATACATGCTCAGAATCAAATGTCCAGACATAACAAAAGTAGAAAGACTATGAAAAAGATACGAGGAAGAAAGTGAGAATCATTATAAACCCACTTCCTAGAGATAATTCTGTCCATTGTACCTTCTTCCAGAAATTGTTTCTAAGCAAGTTTATTCCACATATATTATTTGTAATCTATTATTTTCACTACATTATATAGTGGACATTTTTTCATGTAAACGAATATAGACTTTATCATCATTTTAAAGGAATGTATAATAAATACTTCATTGTACGTATGTATCACAACTTGAAAACAAATTCCTAGAGATAGACATTTTGGTTTTCTGGTTTTGTTTTTTGAGACGGGTGTCTCACTATGTTGCCCAGGTTGGCCTGAAACTCCTGGACTCAAGTGTTCCTCTGACCTCACCTTTCTGAATAGCTGGAACTACAGGTGCACACCACTTTACCTTGCCAGTTGTAATTCTTTTTTCTTTTTTTGAGATGGAGTTTCACTTTTGTTGCCCTGGCTGGAGTGCAATGGTGTGATCTGGGCTCAACACGATCTCTACCTCCTGGATTCAAGCGATTCTCCTGCCTCAGCCTCCCAAATAGCTGGGATTACAGGCGTGCACCACTACACCTGGCTAATTTTTTATATTTTATTTTTAGTAGAGACAGGGTTTCTCCATTTTGGTCAGCCTGGTCTCAAACTCCCGACCTCAGGTGATTCACCCACCTCGGCCTCCCAAAGTGCCTGGCCTTGTACCTCTTTTTTATAGTCACTAAAATATGCAGCCATGATCATCTTTGTACTCTCTTTGCACACATACCCAAAGATTTTTTTTTTTTTTTGAGACGGAGTCTTGCTCTGTTATCTAGGCTGGCGTGCAGTGGCGCGATCTTGGCTCACTACAACCTCTGCCTCCTGGGTTCAAGTGATTCTCCTGCCTCAGCCTCCCAAGTAGCTGGAGCGTGAACCACCATGCCCAGCTAATTTTTGTATTTTTCATAGAGATGGGTTTCCCAGTGTTGGCCAGGCTGGTCTTGAACTCCTGACCTCAGATGATCTGCTCAGCTTGGCCTCCCAAAGTGCTGAGATTATAGGAGTGAACCACTGTGACTGACCCCCAAAGATTCCTTAGCGTATTTTTGCAAAAGTGGGATTGCTGAGCAATAGAACAGATAAGCTTTACATGTTGATACATACAGCAAAATTGCCCACCATAAAAGTTGGCATCAATGTGTACTCTCATAAACAAGACGTCAGAATGCCAAGGCTTTTTTTTTTTCATTTTCATAGAGTAAAAGTGACTTTTTTTTCTTTTGGTATACAGTTTTATGAATTTTTTTTTTTCAGATGGAGTCTCAGTCTGTTTCCTGGGCTAGAGTGCAGTGGTGATCTCGCCTCACTGCAACCTCCACTTCCCAGGTTCAAGCGGTTCTCCTGCTGGTCTCGAACTCCTGACCTCATGATTCACCCACCTTGGCCACCCAAAGTGCTGGGATTACAATCTGAGCCATGACACCAGGCCCAGTTCTATGAATCTTAACATGTATAGATGTGTGTTACCATGACCATAATCAGGATACAGATCTATTTCATCTCCCCAAAAAACTCCCTTGCTTTATCTTTATAACCACACCCTCTCCACACACCTAAATCACTAGCAACTACTGATCTATTCTATTATGTCCCCATAATTTTGTCTTTTTGATAGTGTTATATAAATGGAATCCTAGAATATGAAATCCTTGAGACTGGCTTCTTTTCCTCAGCATGCGTCTGAGATTCATCCATATTTGTTGCATGCATCAGTAGTTCTGGGGTTATTGTTATTATTATTATCGCTAAGTAGTATTTCATTGCATGAATGTTCCACAGTTGGTTTATCCATTCACACATTAAAGGACATTTTCCCTCAGCTTTTGGCAGTGATGAATAGAGGCGCTATAAATATTCATTTACAAGTTTTTTGTGTGCAAATATAAATTTTCCTTTTCTTAGCATAAATACCCAGGAGTGAGATTACTGAATCATATGGTAAGCGTATGTTTAACTTTACAAGAAACCACAAAACTGTTCCCCAGGGTGGCTGTACCATTTTGTATTCTCATCGGCAATGTCTGAGCATTCCGATTGCTCCATGTCCTTTTCAGCACTTGGTATTTTCTGTATTTTTTACTTTAGCTGTCCTAATATATATATATTGGTATGAGTAAGTCTAGTTTTTCATCTCTTTGTCAACAGTCTTATCCATCCTTAACTTATGCCCACTATATTATTGTTCCAATTTATATTTTGATTATACTAAAAAATAATCAATATAGATTAAATAAAAACAAAGATCGAACATCTTTTCATATTTATTGATGTTTAAAATCCAATGTTTATTCTTTTCTCATTTATTTGTTAAAAGCTATTGTTGGCCGGGCGCGGTGGCTCAAGCCTGTAATCCCAGCACTTTGGGAGGCCGAGGCGGGTGGATCACGAGGTCAAGAGATCGAGACCATCCTGGTCAACA
>NW_016107366.1:1241556-1242717 GCF_001604975.1 Cebus imitator | reverse complement strand
AACTTTCTGACTGCTACATATGTTGCAAATATTTTTACCAGATTGCAATCTTATTTTTAATCTGTAAATCTTTTCCCTGAGGGCTTCTGGCTTTGCTGTTTACAGATTCCTTCTCCATTTCAAGATGATAGAAATATTAAACCTCAAATTTCTTCAAGCACTTGCATAAATTATTAAGCATTCAACTTTATTAGTACCAGTTCCCTCCACCCCAGTCCAATGAGGAGAGACTCAGAAATGGGTTAAAGGTCACAGCAGTCACCTGTACTTACTGTTTGATCATGAAAATTGTTTTCAAAAAGTGTTTTCTTTGTCAGCAGGGATCATTTTATACAACTACATCAAAACATTAAGTAAAATATTCTGCTGAGATCCGTCGGAGATACAGCAGGGGTATTAAGGATATTGTTCTGACTCTTTGTGGGAAGGATGGGGTGGGGATGAGGAGAGACGCCCCAGTGAAGTTCTGCTAAGAATGAGATCTCTTTAGGCCGGACACAGTGGCTTATGCCTATAATCCCAGCACTTTGGGAGGCCAAGGCGGGCAGATCACTTGAGGTCAGGAGCTTGAGACCAGCCTGGCCAACATGGTAAAACCGGGTCTCTACTGAAAATACAAAAATTGGCTAGGCACAGTGGCTAACACCTGTAATCCCAGCATTCCAGCACTTTAGGAGGCCAAGGCGAGTGAATCACCTGAGGTCAGGAGTTTGAGACCAGCCTGACCAACATGGTGAAACCCATCTCTACTAAAAGTAAAAAAACAATTAGCTGGGTGTGGTGGCACATGCCTGTAATCTCAGCTACTTGGGAGACTGAGACAGGAGAATCACTTGAACCTGGGAGGCAGAGGTTGAGGAGAGATCGTGCCATTGCACTCCAGCCTGGGTGACAGAGTGAGACTCTGTCTCAGAACACACACACACACACACACACACAAAACAAAAGCAAAAAAGAACTCAGGAGAGAAAGGGGCCTTAGCTGTTTTCACAGGGGGATGTTACCACTGCCAATTAGCTGGGTGTGGTGGTGCACACCTGTACTCTCAGTTACTTGGGAGGCTGAGGGAGGAGAATCTCTTGAACTCGGGAGTTGGTGGTTACAGTGAGCCAAGATCGTACCACTGCACTCCAGCCTGGGTGACAGAGCGAGACTCTGTCT
>NW_016107366.1:1196477-1241526 GCF_001604975.1 Cebus imitator | reverse complement strand
AAAAAAAAAAAAAAAAAAAAGGATTAGATCTGTTTCTTCCAAAGAACAGAAAACTGCCTTTCTTAAAAATTAATTACTGGAGGTCCTGATAAATCAGGACTGCATGCACTCCAAAGCACAGTTTTAGTGAGTAAATGACATTAATGCTAACTAAGCACAGGCTGCCCTAAAAGCGATCTTCAGGATAAAGGCAGAGGAAGAGGCTCCATGACTGGGACTAGTGTTGAGGAGAGCCAGGGAAGCAAATTACAGAAAAGAGAAGAAATTAATATGCAATAGAGTAAATGGCACAAGGGAAAAGAAGCCAGTCAGGAAACACTACAAGTGAGAAAGGCATCTGGAAGGATGTTCTACGAAGCAAATGCCTGGATATAAATTCATTGCAGCAGGAGGTGGTAAGCCCCATGACAAGGAAGGGGAAAAGATCAAAAGGTCGAGGGCTCTGAGGCACTGACACAGGTATCCCTGACTATGCCAGCAACTCTTTAGGGGGTGATTCAGGCTGTACTTGTAGCAAAGGCAAAATCTGTAATTAGTTGTAACTCTTTAGTAAAATCAACTAATGGTTTGTCTATATGTTATAAATAAATTA
The DNA here is from genome assembly GCF_001604975.1 of Cebus imitator. Lineage (NCBI taxonomy): Eukaryota > Metazoa > Chordata > Mammalia > Primates > Cebidae > Cebus > Cebus imitator. The sequence continues at coordinate 1,240,934 of NW_016107366.1, read as the reverse complement.
TTTCCAAAGGCATTTCATTTTTAAAGACTCTGTTTAAGAATCCCAGATGTTCATCATTTATGTAAAAAATTCCAAGTTCCTGTCATATCCAAGATGGAAACGGAAATCATATCATTTTATGAATTCTGCCTGCATACCTGCCTACCTAGCAGAAGGGAAAGAGAGGAATCCATGATTGGGCCTGAAAATAAAGATGTTACCAGTGTCTATGTTATCATCATCACTATCTTTAGAATGATTGCTTAATTCATAGTTTAGTATCATCATTGCCAAATAGTGAAATGTTTATAAAATGTCAACAACTTATTCACAAGCCACAATAAGTGAAAGTAATGAGAAAATTATTAGGGTAATTAGAGCCAAAAATAAAGTTATTTATTTAAGACAGAATCTCTGAGTACCCATAATTATCTATCTGATGATGTTAACAATTGCTTTAGGCATTTTTTTCAGTAAACATTTATGAGGTACCAGCTATGTCCCATACACTGTGCTAGATTCTATCAGTGCTTTGAAGTAGCTCACTGCTTACAAGAGGGAGAAAGAAAGGAAGAATTAATATTACATGAAACAAACCACGATAAAGGTAGAAGGCAGGAACTAAGGAAGCACAAGTGAGCGACTACTCAGCCTGAAAGTTTCAAAGAGGAGTTGACAACTGAGCTGAGAATTTTTTTTTTTAGATGGAGTTTAGCTTCTATTGCCCAGGATGGAGTGCAGTGGTACAATCTCAGCTCACTGCAACGTCTGCCTCCAGGTTCAAGCAATTCTCCTGCCTCAGCCTCCCCAGTAGCTGGGATTACAGGCATGTACCACCACGACCTGCTAATTTTGTATTTTTAGTAGAGACAGGGATTCTCCATGTTGGTCAGGCTGGTCTTGTACTCCCGACATCAGGTGATCCACCGGCCTCGGCCTCCCAAAGTGTTGGGATTATAGGCGTGAGCCACCATGACTGGCCCTGAGCTGAAGATTCCTACACGGTGCCTTTACCCATCCAAAGCTTAGAAGAGCTTTCCACGTCAGATGGGTAAAGGCAAAAAAGCACAGGGGGTTGAGCAAAATAAGGCTAGTGCAGGCAAAGTTGCTTACTGCAGCTGGAGCCCAGGAAAGTCACTCAGTAGGAAGTGGTGACAGTGAAGTAGAAAAGGTGTCCCAGGCCAGCTCAGGAAGCGGGGAGGAGCCATGCCAGAGGCCCTGGATTCACTGTGTCCCCTTCCCTTCTATTTTAGCCTGAAATAGGCTTATAATGAAAGAGGTCCCTATCTTCATTTGTCAAGTGAACCGAAACATCCTTGCTCTTGAGGCAGGATAGTAGGTAAGTGTGAATACTCTGAAACCAAGTGATCTGGTTTTAAAACCCAGCCGTGACCCTTGAGTAGCTGAACGGCTCTTGACAAGTTATTTACCATCGCTGTGCCTCAGTTTTATCATTCATAAAATGAGGATAACAATAGTACTGCCCCAAAGGTTTGTGGTAAGGATTCATGAGTCAATAGAGTCATGCATTGCTTAACTACAAATTTATTCAAAGAAATGAGTCCTTAGGTGACTCTGTCATCATGCAAACATCATGAAATGAATGTATAAAAACCAAGATGGTATAGTCTACTACACACCTAGGCTGTACAATATAGCCTATTCACTGTATAGCATGTTACTGTACTGAATATAGTAGGCAATTATAACACAACAGTATTTGTGTATCAAATCATAGAAAAGGTACAGTAAGAATACAGTATGACAGATACTTTAAATGGCATACCTGTATAGGACACTTACCATGAAAGGAGCTTTCAGGACTAGAAGTTTTGCTCTGGGTGAGTCAGTGAGCGAGTGGTGAGTGAATGTGAAGTCCTAGGATGTCAATGTGCACTGCTGTAAGCTTCATAAACGCTGTGCAGTTAGACTACACTGCATTTATAAAAAGCTCTTTAATACTAAATTAATCTTAGCTCACTGTAACTTTTTAACTTTATAAACATTTTAATTTTTTAAACTTTTTTACTTTATTTTATTTATTTGGTTTTTGATATGGAGTCTCGCTCTGTCACCCAGGCTGGAGTGCAGTGGCACTATCTCGGCTCACTGCAACCTCCGCCTCCTGGGTTCAAGCAATTCTCCCACCTCAGCCTCCTGAGTAGCTGGGATTATAGGCTCATGCCATCACTCCCAGCTAATTTTTTGTGTTTTTAGTAGAGATGGGGGGGAGGGTCTCACTGTGTCAGCCAGGCTGGTCTCGAACTCCTGACCTCAAGTGATCAGCCCTCCTTGACCTCCCAACGTGCTGGGATTACAGGCGCGAGCCACCATGCCCAGCCTTTATTATTTTTTGAGGCAAGGTGACCGAGGCTGGAATGCAGTAGTGCAATTATAGCTCTCTGCAGCCTCAACCTCTTGAGTTCAAGCAATCCTCCCACCTCAGTCTCCTGAGTAGCTAGGACTATAGGCATGTACCAATACGCATGGATAATTTTATTTTTTGTAGAGATGAGGTCTCACCATGTTGCTCAGGCTGGTCTCGAACTTTAGACTCAAGCTATCCTCCCTCCTCTGCCTCTTAAAGTTCTGGGATTATGGGCATGAGCCACTGCACCCCACCTAATTCATTCATAACATTATATTTTAGCTTAAAACAAATACATTGTACAACTATACAAACATTTTCTTTCTGGCTGGGCACAGTGGCTCACACCTGTAATCCCAGCACTTTGGGAGGCTGAGGAAGGTGGATCACCTGAGATCAGGAGTTCAAGACCAGCTGGCCAGCATGGTGGAAAACCCATCTCTACTAAAAATACAAAAATTAGCTGGGCATTGTGGTGGGTGCCTGTAATCCCAGCTACTTGGGAGGTTGAGGCACCAGAGCTGCTTGAATCTGGGAGGCCGAGGTTGTACTGAGCTGAGATTGTGCCACTGCACTACAGCCTGGGTGACAGAGAGACACTATCTCAAAAAATTCTTTATATCATTATTCCATGAGATTTTTTTCTATTAAAAAAATTGTTTTAACTGATTAAACTTTTTTGTTAAAAACCAAGACACACACACATTAGCAATAAGAGGCATGGAGCCTTTCTCTCCTGTGATAACCATGCCTTTCTTCTGGAATACCCCCTGAAGGGACCTGTCTAAGCCTATTTTACAGTTAGCTTTCTTTTTAAATAAGTAGGAGTATACTCTGAAAGAACAATAAAAGGTATAGTATAATAAATACATAAACCAGTAACAAACTTATCATTACCATGTATTCTGTACTATACATAATTTTATTTGCTAGACTTTTTTTTTTTTTTTAACAGGGTTTTACTCTGTCTCCAAGCTGGAGTGCAGCGGCACAATCATGGCTTACTGCAGTCTTGACCTCCTGGGCTCAAGTGATCCTCCTGCCTCAGCCTCCTGAGTAGCTGGGACCAAAGGCACATGCCACCACACCTGGTGAATTTGTTCTTGTATTTTTGTAGAGACAGGGTCTCACTATATCGCCCAAGTTGTTCTTGAACTCCTGGGCTCAAGCGATCTGCCTCAGCCTCCCACACTACTGGGATTACAGGTGTGAGCCACCGTGCCCAGCCTGTAAGAAGCTAGACTTCTACAGGTGTGGCAGCACAGCAGGTTTTACACTAGCATCACTTTACTTATTACACATGAGTAAGGCATTGTGCTACAGCTGTTACTAGGCAACAGGAATTTTTGTAATCTTATGGAATCACTATCAACTATTCGGTGTTGACCTAAAACATCTTATGTGTCACATGACTGTACATGTAGAAGTACTTGGAATGTAGCTATTGAGTAATCAGCGTTCAATTAATATTAGCTCTTATTATTGGATGATATTAGCATGTTCAGAAATTAATAATGTGCTTTGGTAAGTTTCTTTTTCATTATGTGTGTTCCCACTGGGATCCGATTAGGCCACATGTGATTTCTGTTTGCTTTTCACAGCCTTGCCCAACCCCCCACCCAGGACATCGAAAATGAATACATAGTTCACAGCCAGTTCAGCTGTGCCACCCAAAGCGCAGCCTGGGGAAGTCCCAGCCCAAGGCACCTGGATTATGACACTGTGGCGACAGACTTTCCATTCTAGAAAACAGGATACTGCCACTGCAGGCATTCTGCTTAACTCTGTGAAACAGCAATCTGCCAACTCTATGGGGAATAAAAATAATTTTTAAAAGTGTCCATTATTAAGCCTGGGAGAGAATTCAGTGCCCAGGCAGGGAATAAGTGGACAGTTAAAAGGGGCACTTTCAAGTTCCTTCCAAACTAATCACAAATAGGTGCAGTTAGGTGCCAGTTTGGCAAACTGTGTTTTATGGTCAAATTTATGATCTAGAATGAATTCTGCAAAGGTATGGTGGTTCAAGGATGGTAGAACACCAATTTAAGAGTTGTTTTTTTTGGCCAGGCGCAGTGGCTCACACCTGTAATCCTAGCACTTTGGGAAGCTGAGGCTGGTGAAGCACGAGGTCAGGCGTTCAAGACCAGCCTGGCCAAGATGGTGAAACCCCATCTCTACTAAAAATACAAAAAATTAGCCAGGTCAGGCGCTTGTAATCCCAGCTACTCGGGAGGCTGAGGCAGAGAATTGCTTGAACCCAAGAGGTGGAGGTTGCGGTGAGCTGAGATTGTGTGACAAAGCAAGACTCTGTCTAAGAAAAGGAGATGTCTTCCCCCCAAACCTCGCCCCAGAAGGAGTCCTGCTCTGTTGCTCAGGCTGGAGGGCAGCATGATCTTGGCTCACCATGCCAGGCCAACAGTTATCTCTTGTACATTTAAGATAAAGTCCCAACGTGGACATTCATGCAAAGGCTGTGACTACCACTCCTCCTTCAATTCCATGTCAGGCCATAACCAGACATGTTATCCAGATGTACCATAAGAAAAAAGTGATCTCAGCTCAGCACGGTGGCTCATGTCTGTAATCCCAGCACTTTGGCAGGCCTAGACAGGCGGACCACCAGTGGTCAGGAATTCAAGACCAGTCTGGCCAACATGGCGAAGCCCTGTTTCTACTAATAATACAAAAAAATTAGCCGGGTGTGGTGGCTCACACCTGTAATCCCAACTACTCGAGAGGCTGAGGTAGGAGAATCACTTGAACCTGCAGATGGAGGTTATAGTGAGCTAAGATCACACCATTGCACTCTAGCCTGGGCAAGAAGAACAAAACTCCATCTCAAAGAAAAAGGTGATCCCAGATCCACAGGTCACTTCTGAACTCAAAGGGCAGGAGCCAAATAATGGGACATTCTCTAAGCCTCAGTGCATTCAGCAGCACTTTTTTGGTAAAATAATTCTGGTTACCTTAATATTAAAAAGAACCTTAGGGCTGGGCACTGTGGCTCACACCTATAATTCTAGCACTTTGGGAGGCCAAGGTGAGCAGATAACTTGAGGCCAGTAGCTCAAGACCCACCTGGCCAACATGGTGAGATGCCAACTATACTAAAAATATAAAAATTATTTGGGTGATGTTCTAGCCACTTGTGAAGCTGAGGCATGAGAATCACTTGAACCTGGGAGGTAGAGGTTGCAGTGAGCCGAGATCATGCCACTGCACTCCAGCCTGGGTGACAGAATAAGACTGTCTAAAAAAAAAAGAAAGAAAAAGACGAGACATGGTCACTCACGCCTGTGATCCCAGCACTTTGAGAGGCTGAGGCGAGAGGATCACCTGAGGTCAGGAGTTCAAGACCAGCCTGGCCAACATGGTAAAAAACCCCATCTCTACTAAAAAATTCAAAAATTAGTTGGGCACAGTGACAGGCACCTGTAATCCCAGCTACTTGGGAGGCTGAGGCAGGAGAAGCGCTTGAACCTGGGAGGTGGAGGTTGCAGTGAGCTGAGATTGCATCATTGCACCGCAGCCTGAGAGACAGAGCAAGACTCTGTCTCAAAAAAAACAAAAACAAAAAACCTTAGCTTCATATTGACCAGTGAGGATGTATTAGTCTGTTTTCACACTGCTGATAAAGACATATCCAAGACTGGGTAATTTATACAGAAAAAGAGGTTTAATGGACTCACAGTTCCATGTGGCTGGGGAGACCTGACAATCATGGTGGAAGGCCAAAGGCACTTCCTACATGGTGGTGGCAAGAGAGAATGAGAACCAAGTGAAAGGGGTTTCCCCTTGGAAAACCAACAGATCTTGTGAGACTTAGTCACTACTACGAGAACAGTGTGGGGGAAACTGCCCCTATGGTTCAATTATCTCCCACTGGGTCCCTCCCACAACATGTGGGAATTATGGGAGCTTACAATTCAAGATGGGATTTGGGTGGGGACACAGCCAAACCATATCAGAGGGCATATCAAAAATGAGGGAAACTGAGGCACAGAGCAGTCAAGTGACTTGCCTGAGGTTACTGTCAGTGACAGAGGTAGAGTCCAGGACATTGGACTGCCAGGCTGTCTGCAGACGGGGTGATTAAGTCATGAGGATGCTAGCATATTTATAGCAAACACTGCATAGTGGAATAGCTCAGGTTTCACCTGCCTGTGACTGCACATTAGGTCACGTTATCAAAATCTCCTAAACTCTGTCAGCTCTGTAGCTTTCCCTGCTCATTCAGAATTTATCCCTCTCCCAAAGGCTTCGTACCCATGGTCTTCTGCTTTGTCCTACCCAGATACTGTCTGCAGCCCCACAGCCCCTTATGGGAGGTTCCGACTCTCTTAGCCCCGCTGTGCCCTGCAGGCAGTCAGCTCCACTGAATCTTCCCTGATGTGCACCGAGTTCTGCAGACATTTCTGCTGCCCAGTCTCTGAGCCAGAATGAGCACTATGACCTGGGGACTGAGGCTGGGGACAGAGTGGAAAGGACGGCACAGGGCTTGCATCAGCTACCTGCCCTTGGCCACCATGGTCCTGAAGCAGGACTGTGTGTATCCCAAACCTCCCTAGTTTCTCATGAGCTCAGCTTCTCTGTTACTTACTCTGGTGCCGTTTCCACAGGGACTCACAAGTGGGTGTTGAACAATGACAGCACATGGACACAGGGAGGGGAACATCACACACTGGGGCGTGTTGAGGGGTGGAGGGAATAGGGGAGGGTTAGCAGGGGGTAGGGGGATTGGGGAGGGATAACATTAGGATAAATATCTAATGTAGTTGAGGGGGGATGGTGCAGCAAACCACCATGGCAGGTGTATACCTATGTAACAATCCTGCACAATCTGCACATGTACCCCATTACTTAAATTATAATAAAAAAAATTAGTGTTCCAAAAAGAGAAAGGAAGGAAGGAAGGAAGGAAGGAAGGAAGGAAGGAAGGAAGGAAGGCGGGCGGGAGGGAGGGAGGGAGGGAGGGAAAGGAAGGAAGGAAGGAAGGAAGGAAGGAAGGAAAGAAAAGAAAGAAAAAGAAAGAAAGAAAGAGAGAAGCAGATGCCGTGATTGGATTAGATATATGAGAAATTTATCTAGGGGAAGTGGGAGCAGGACAGCCTCTGACTGCAATGCAGTTTGGATGCCTGGAGAAGGAAGAAAGGAAGAAATCAGGATTGGGTAGGAAGATCCAGGACTATCTTGCAGTTCCACGGAAGGGTTGACAGGCAAATGGGAAGATTTCAGGCCAACATCGCTCACTGGAGGAGTCCTGTGTCTCACAGTCATGGGCTTGCATTAGTAGTCCCACCATGCACCATCAGAAACAGCCCACAGAAAGTTTCGCTTCACACAAGCACGGTGGTGGATCTACAGAAGCAGGAGCTAAAGCCACTGGTGACCTGTACTCCTGGAGCAGGAGTTCTGAAAAACGTATTTCCATGAAAGCCACCATTATCGTTTGAAGAGTGAATGAAGATAAATGTTTAAGGCAACATGTTTAATAAGAAGTCTAGTTTATTCTCACGGGGTGCGGTGGTTCACGCCTGTAATCCCAGCACTTTGGGAGGCTGAGGTGGGCAGATCACCTGAGGTCAGCTGTTTGAGACCACCCTGCCCAACATGGTGAAACCCCGTCCCTACTAAAAACACAAAAATTAGCCAGGCATGGTGGCATGCTCCTGTAGTCTCAGATACTCAGGATGCTGAGGCAGGAGAATCGCTTGAACCCGGGAGGCAGAGTTTGCAGCGAGCCGAGATTGCGCCACCGCACTCTAGTCTGGGTGACAAGAGTGAAACTCTGTCTCAAAAAAAAAAAAAAAAAAGAAGTCTAGTTTATTTTCAACAACTATAACCTGCCCTCCACCCTTACTACTACATTAAAATTGTTGTTGGTCTAGTTAGTGATGAACTTCTGATTTACTAAATATAATCATTATTGTTAATAAATAAAATTAGTAATTATTAATGACCCCTCAGAGAGAAGTGCAAAGGAGAGAGAGGACAAAATAAGAAAAGAGATAAAAGATTGGGAGGTGGTGGTATTGAGGAAGCTGGAGAAAGGGGCATATGCATATACAAGGGGCAGAAAGGAGATAAAGGAACAGAAATTTTGGAGAAAGAACAGAGACGGGTAAAAAAAAAGATTTCTATCAAGCTTTGCTCAGTAGTATGCAATTGCCCCTTCATCTCTTCCACAGAATCCTCAGTAAAATTCCATGTTATTCATTGATAATATTGGAGTTGATTTTGACAGTTATTTTGGGACACCCATTGCCCAGGGATTCACCGCATAGAGCGTGTAAGGGAGAACAGAGAATGTCAGGAGTCCAGTTGCCTCTGTTACACATGAGCCTCATCAATTCTCTACAGCCTGTATTACTGGTCACCGTTCTCCGCTACTTGAAACAGTCTTCCCTTGCTTCTGTGATGCCACACTTCTTGATATTCTGAAGAGTTTTCCACCTTATGTGATCACTCATTTTGTCCTCTTCTTTTTCGTCATTCTTCAAATACTGGTGAATGTCAGGGTTTCTTCATGTCTTTCATTTTCCTCTGTCCACCCAATTCTTCTGTTGCTATCTATAAATTCGATATGCTGCGGACTCCTAGATCTTTTTTCGAAGGCCAGTCTTCCTATATGAGTTCTAAACACTGTATCCAATAGCCTGTTGGACAGTTCCACCTGAATGTCCCATAAACATTACAAACTCAAAACAGGATCCATCAGCATCCCATTAACCCATGTCCCAAAACCATTCCCCTTCTTGTGTTCCCTGTGAATCACCGCACAGTCACTCAAGGCAGAAATCTTGTTCCTATCCTTGACTGCTTTCTCCCTCTCCCTCCAATCAGTAGTTAATCACCAAGTCCAGTCAATCTTAACTCTTCAGATCTCCTGACTTCGTCATTTCCTTCCACTCACCTTGCCGGTACCTTAACCCACTTCATGATCACCTTTCACGGGATTACTCTGACGGCCTTTAAACTGGTCATTTACTACTAGTCTTATCTCCAGCCCTTCTCCATACTAAGTTGTTTAGATTACAGCAATAGTGTTTTACTGTTTGTTTGTTTTGAGATGGAGTGTTGCTCTGTCACCAGGCTGGAGTGCAATGGTGCGATCTTGGCTCACTGCAAACTCCGCTTCCAGGGTTCAAGTGAGTCCCCTGCCTCAGCCTCCCAAGTAGCTGGGACTACAGGCACATGCCACCATGCCCGGCTAGCTTTTTGTATTTTAGTAGAGACAGAGTTTCACCGTGTTGGCCAGGATGGTCTTGATCTCCTGACCTCGTGACCCACCCGCCTCAGCCTCCCAAAGTGCTGGGATTACAGGCATGAGCCACTGTGCCTAGCCCAGCAATAGTGTTTTTTATAAAAAGTAAATATTTCCATGGAGATTCCTCCATGGCCTGGAAGGTAAAGTCCAGACCTCTACAGTGGTATGCAAAGGCTTTCATAACCGCTCTCCAGCATCATACCTTGTCATCCATTCTCATAATCTACATCTGGTGCTAACAGATTAACTGTCCTTCTATAAACTTGCCCAGTTCTTTTTTACCTTCTTTTCTTTTCTTTCTTTTTTTTTTTTTTTTGAGACGGAGTTGCCTCTGTCACCCAGGCTGGAGTGTAATGGCGCTATTTCCACTCACTGCAACCTCCACCTCTCGGGTTCAAGAAATTCTCCTGCCTCAGCCCCTTAGTAGATGGGATTACAGGTGCACACCACCACGCCCGGCTAATTTTTGTATTTTTAGTAGAGATGGGGTTTCACCACGTTGGTCAGACTGGTCTCGAACTCCTGACCTCCTGATCTGTCTGCCTTGTCCTCCCAAGGTGCTGGGATTACAGATGTGAGGCCACCACGCCCGGCCTCTTTATTACTTTCTTCCACAAGTACGGCTCTTCTCATGGTGCTGTCCCCATTCTCCTGGCTAATTCCAACTCACCAATCAGGGATTCGATTAGATACGATTTCTTTTAGGAGGCTTTTTCTGATTCCTACCATTGAGTCATTGAGTTAGGTGTTAATCTTAGGTTCTACCCACACCCCATTGCTTAGGCTTTCTACTTGACACTTTTCCCACTGCAGGATAATTGTCTATTTCCTTGTGGTGGTTTTAAAACATGTCGGCATATGGACACGTGTCCAGTGAAGAGGTGGAATCTAACTTTACTCTCCTTGAATATGACTGGGATTTTGCCACCCTCACAAGAAATGGAATGCAGCAGGAGCGATACTATGTGGCTTTTGAAGCAAGGTCAGAGGAAGCCACGCAATTGCTGCTGGTTTATCTTGGAACCTGATCAGGCTGAAGTGAAGAAGTGGAAAGGCTGCAGACAGATGACATTTCTGTCTTGTGGCCACAGCACCAGCCAGGTCTCAGCTGACAGCCAGCATCAACCTCCAGGCAGGCCTTCAGGTGGCCCCAGCCCTCCATCTTTAAACTCCCCCAGAAGACATGGAGGAGGGATGAGTTGATGGGCTGAGCCCTGCCCAAATTAGAGATTTGTGAGCAAAACAAACTATTATTTTTGTTTTCAGTATTCAGTTTGGGTGTCTTTTTATGTAGCCAGGCATGCCAGAAGCACTTGCCCATTTTTCTAGTATATTTTTGAAGATAAGAACAGTGGCTAGTTAACTGATGTATATCCAGCATCTGGCATGTAATGGGTTCTCATAATGTGAATAGAATATGGATGAGAGAATAAAACAATGGTTTCAGCTTTTGAAAAGTAAGTTCAGATCGGGTGAGGTGGCTCATGCCTTTAATACCAGCACATTGGGAGGCTGAGGCAGTGTATCACCTGAGGTCAGGAGTTTGAGATCAGCCTGGCTAAGATGGTGAAACCCTGTCACTACTAAACATACAAAAATTAGCCAGGCGTGGTGGCAGATGCCTACAATCCCAGCTACTTAGGAGGCTGAAGAATGAGAATCGCTTGAACTCAGGAGGCAAGATTGGAGTGAGCTGAGATAGTGCCACTGTACTCCAGCCTGGGTGACAGAGTGAGACTCCATCTAAAAAAAAAAATAGAAAACAAAACAAAAAGTAACTTCAGGCCAGGTGTGGTGGCTCATGCCTATAATGCTAGCACTTTGGGAGGCCGAGACGGGTGGATCACCTGAGGTCAGGAGTTCAAGACCAGCCTGGCCAACATGGTTAAACCCTGTCTTTACTAAAAACACAAAAATTAGCTGGGCATGGGGGCACGCACCTGTAATCCCAGCTACTCAGGAGGCTGAGGGAGGAGAATTGCTTGAACCCAGGAGGCGGAGGTTGCAGTGAGCCGAGACTGTACCACTGCACTCCAGCCTGGGGGACAGAGCGAGACTCCATCTCAAAAAAGAAAAGAAGAGTAAGTTCAGAGTAAGAATGAGCTTCCCTGCAAATCTGGAGACCATTATTTTGAGATTTGGGGAAGGAATTTGAAGAAAACAGATGTTGCTGACACAGGTCTCATAGCTGAAAGTGGGCTTTTGCTTCCTGGACCATTGGATATTTATGGGAGAAGAAACAATGTGCCAATTTTTATTCCAATAAAAGTTTGTCTCCGTGTCCTTAACTGTAGAACTTAGTTGCCCAGAATGAGGAAAATCACATCCTGCTATAACTCATGGTCCCAGAATGTACAGATATGAATCTGAGGAACAATTTACAAAACAATTTCATTTATTCTATATGAAGAGGGGAGACTTAAAGTCTGCATAAAATTTAAGAGCTATGAATTGCTAATACAAAGCAGATTCCCTAATCTCTCCATTAGCTCTTTGGGGACTTTCTTTGCTTTCTTGAGTTAACTTAAAGCTATTGCCTGTCAAGTCCCTTCCAAGAACATTACCCATCACCTTCTGTGGCCTATATGTAAAATCTTGGCTTCCATTCTTTCCTAAGACAATTTCCCATGAGGATATCTGTGGTTAATTGTATATGTTTGCTGGTAGCAGCTTTACAGATGAACACTTTTGGTAAAACTAGAAAAACACCCTCGCCATGCACCTTCTAGTCATGTTGTCTTTATCTCACCTCCAAAAGGCACCTTCTCTGGGGAGAACCACATGTCAAGATTTCAAGCTGGCCAAGCCCAAGCCAGACAGTCATGGATCAGTTGGTTATCAGGTATCTCTGGGAATATCTGTATGCTTCCTGTCCACACCTATAAATGGCTATAGGAATGCTGAAGGCTAGATTTGTCTGAAAGTTGGACCAGAAATAGCAAGAAATATTGCTAATTGGAATTCACAAGGGGAGCTGCTTAGTGAGTCAGTGCATCACAGGAGAGGGAGTTACGTATCACTCCTCTGAGAAATGCCTTTGGCAGAGTTCTATCATTATTTATGACTTAGATTCCAGGATACACGAAGAAGAGATGGGGGACAGAGTGTTTGCAGATGGAAGAAATAACACTGCTTCAGAGCCAAATGTTCAATTCTTCTCCGACACCAATCAATATGTAATTTTATTCCTATAGTTAGTGCTAATGCTTATTCAGTGACAATCTAGGAGAGGTTTCCACTTGAAGAAAGAAAGAAAAAAATATATACATATATATACTTTTACACTAAAGTATGTAAATACATACCACACACACACACACACACACACACACACATATATGAATATGTACTTCTTCACCTTATTAGATAATTCAGATTCCTTTGTTGTCCATAATCAATTGGAAAATCTGTCCTTCTGGGTTCAATTAGTACATTATTTTAAGTTATTTTTATTTTTTGAGATGGAGTCTTGCTCTACCACCCAGGCTGGAGTGCAATGGCCTGATCTTAGCTCACTACAACCTCTGCCTCCTGAGTTCAAGTTATTCTCCTGCTTCAGCCTTCCGAGTAGCTAGAATTACAGGTGTCCGCCACCATACCCGGCTAATTTTTGTATTCTTAGTAGAGACAGGGTTTCACTGTGTTGGCCAGGCTGATCTGGAACTCCTGACCTCAGGTGATCTGCCCACCTTGGCCTCCCAAAGTCCTGGGGTCAGAGGCCTGAGCCACTCTGCACAGCAGCACATTATTATAATTCCTCACGCATTCAGCAAACGTTTGGAGATCCTGTATGTGTCAGGCACGGGTGACAGGTGGAAAACACAAATGAGTAGGGCAAAGTTCTCACCCTCAGAAAATGTGAGAAAGCCGAACAGCTGAGGAAAAATCTTAGCACGATATTAGAATCTTTAGCACATAGGATCTTTGCTTATTTGGTATTCCAGTAAATCACCAAATAAATAGATTTCATAGTCTTTATAGGCACATCATAGAGATAAGACAAAAATATTTCCTTACTGACATGAGTCTAATCACAGTATCTTTTGGCCACTATTCACTATGGGCATGGGGTGTGGTTAAAGACTTAATTTAAAAACAGTAACAGTAAGCTTTCTTCAAGTTAATTCACATCATGATAATGAATAAATAATACACATAGAGGTGGAGCTGCTCTGCTTGAAGTGTGAGTAGAGAATGGCCCCAGACACCTCCTGATTCAATCTTCTCTCTCATACGCAGCATTCACTAAGAAATGCCCTGGGGTTTCACAAGGCACCCTTACTACGTGCTGAGCAGGTATCCAAAATTCCCTCCAGTTCTGAAGGTCTGTGAGGATGATGTTTAGTCACTTCTCTGATAACTGAGTAATCCTGGATTCATGACTTCACTTCTTAGGCTCTCAGTGGGCCAACTTGCGGGCACAATGCCCATTTCTCCCTCCGGACTATGAGCTCCTTTTCTTTACAGACTGGGTTTATCCAACCCTGTTTCCCCAGTTCTTAACACAAAGCCCGGGAAGAAGTAAGTAACAAGAGTGAACATGGAATAAATAAACAAACGTGCCTGAGAAGAAATAGGATTCCCCTAGGGGAAGTCACTCTGAGAACTGTGGCCCCAGCAGTGTATGCTCTCATCACCTCCTAGCTGCCCACTTTCCTGGACATGCACACACACTTTACCCTTATACTGGGCAAGAGAGCAGCAGCTCTAGTGTAGAGTGCTCTGTCTGCGTCTCTATTATTGCTAATTGTGTTCTGGGGCTCCTTTCTATAACATGTACTTACTATTTTTAATCTAAGGAAGATTATTATCATTATTATTATTTTTGAGACAGAGTCTCACTCTGTTGCCCAGGCTGGAATGCAGTGGCGCAATCATGGCTCACTGCAACCTCCACCTCCCGGGTTGAGCTGTTCTCCTGCCTCAGTCTCCCAAGTAGCTGGGAATACAGGTGTGTGCCACCACGTCCAGCTAATTTTTTGTATTTTTAGTAGAGACGGGGTTTCACCATGTTAGCCAGGACGTCTTGATTTCCTGACTTTGTGGTCCACCGCCTCAGGCTCCCAAAGGGCTGGGATTACAGGTGTGAGCCACCCCCCCGGCCGGAAGATTACCTATAGTTATTCCATCCTCCCTTTATTCCCTGCCTTTTCTCCTTCTCCCTTATGCTCAAAGTAGACACTCAATACATGCTGGTGCCTTCCCCTATTCTCCTTGTGATGAGCTCTTTATATCCTCCCCAAGTGGGTCAGGCTCCTCTGGGCTGGCTTCAGTTGGGTAACATCTTTCCTGAAGTCAGATACGTGTTTCCATAAACAGTGCTACTGACGGGTGTGACCATTAGAAGCTACAGTGGAATGGACATTTCCATCTGATAAGGATACTTAAACTCATCAGGATAAGGAACGTATTTTGTACAATTGACTCATATTGTGTTGGAAATTGACTAAAATTTTCTCTTCTTAAGGAAGTCAATTTTCCCCTATCCTATACTTGTGGATTTTCAAAAACACAGGCTTAACAGTTTATATTTCACAGGGTGGCTCAAGCCTGTAATCCCAGCACTTTGGGAGGCCGAAGCAGGCGGATCACTTGAGGTCAAGAGTTTGACATCAGCCTGGCCAACATGATGAAACCCCATGGTGAAATATAAAAATTAGTCGGGCATAGTGGCATGCACCTGTAATCCCAGCTGCTTGGGAGGCTGAGGCAGGAGAATCATATGAACCTGGGAGGTGGAGGCTGTAGTGAGAAGAGAGTGAGCTACTGTGCTCCCATCTGGGTGACAGAGCAAGACTTCATCTCAAAATATATATATATATATATAGCCGGGCATGGTTGCTCACACCTGTAATGCCAGCATTTTGGGTGACTGAAGTGGGTGGATCACCTGAGGTCAGGAGTTCGAGACCAGCCTGATCAACATGGTGAAACCCTGTCTCTACTAAAAAAATACAAAATTAGCCAGGCGTGGTGGCACATGCCTGTAATCCCAGCTACGTAGGAGGCTGAGGCAGGAGAATTGCTTGTACCTGGGAGGTGGAGGTCACAGTGAGCTGAGATCATGCAAGATCTATATATATATATATATATATATTTTAATCTTGATATTCATTGTATTTGTTACGTCTCAAAATGCTGTGTAAGGGCATGTATACATTTTCAGTTGAGTTACTGATAAAACTGCAAATTCCTGTGGCATGCCATTATGACCTCCTTTGAAGTTGCCTTTGGCCCATTATGTTTAATCAGCAATAGATCCGTCGTCTTATCATTCAGTTTGAGTTCACTCCACCTTATCTCAAGGAAACATTTTATCCTGACTGAAATCAAGCTCCACTATTTTTTAAAATTTCTCTTCTCAGTGTCATGAAAGGAAACAAGATTAGCTCGGCATGGCTTGCTCTTAGTAAACCCATGCTGTTTCCTGTGTTCTGTGGTTACAAACCATCTGTTCGCCATCTGATGCCAGAGACTGAACATCAAATGCACCAGTTTTATGATTTTTCCCCTATCTTAAAATTTAGATTTATTGCATGCAGAGTTAAAGTTAGTTTTATTTTTATTAATAAAATATAAAAGATTTGGGCAAGACTACAAATATAATGCATTTGCAGATAAACATATATGTTTATGGCTTGTGAGGACCCTGATTGTGTCACAACTTAAAAGTTGAGAAAACATGAGGCTCTCATGCATAGGTTGCAACCCCTGGGTCGCTATGCCGCTGTATCCATCACTGTCGTTACATGGTGTTTCCTTTGGTGCCCTTGGCTACTCCTATGTTTAATACTGGTGATAAGCACAGAGGCAGAGCCCAAACCAACAGACATACATAAGGGTTTGATACAAATGATTTAATAATTGGCAGGGAAAGCAGGGTGACATGCTAGAAAGAAAGTAATCACACCAAGATAGCAGCAGCCAAACCGCAGCTATCCTATTCCAGTGTGGATGCACAATACATGCTACCTAGTAAGACGGGAAAGGCCAGCGGCAGCCTATATTATATTATTATGTTGTATTTCACCCTGACCCCCAATGTGTAATGTCAATGCCATAGTTTATGGAATGAAATCAAATAAGCCCACATTCCCAACCACCACCATACCCTTTTTTTAAAAGTAGAAGCAATAATTGTGAAGGCAAAGGAAAGGTAAAATTTTGCTCTTGTAACATTCTTTTTCTGTTTTTTTTGAGATGGAGTTTCGCTCTTGTTGCCCAGGCTGGAGTGCAGTGGCACGATCTTGGCTCACTGCAATCTCTGCCTCCTGGGTTCAAGCGATTCTCCTGCCTCAACCTCCTGAGTAGCTGGGATTCCAGGCACCTGTCACCCCACCCAGCTAATTTTTGTATTTTTAGTAGGGACAAAGTTTCATTATGTTGGCCAGGCTGGTCTCAAACTCCTCACCTCAGATGATCCACCCACCTTGGCCTCCCAAAGTGCTAGGATTATAAATGTGAGCCACCAAGCCTGGCCTTCATTTTTATATTTAATGTGTTCTAGATCATGAAGATAAGAGCAGAAAGAGTGATGGGAAGTGAAACAACTAACTCCTGCTGCACTTTGAGCTGGTCTGCCTGCCTCACTGAAGCGGGCAGTTGAATTTGTGTGTGCATCCAAACAAATCCACTTGCACTGATTTTTCCTTGCGTGCCTTGCAATTTCATGTCTCAGGAATTTTATATTCCTTTATATAAGAAGCTGACACTCACAAATGAGGGTCCTTAGAGTTTTTTTTCTAATTTTTATGTGCCTAACTATGCTTCATCTCACACCCTTTTCATCTCTTTCAGAAAAATTTCGATTGAATACTATGGAGTTTTCCTTTCCAGTTCAGATCCTATTTACAAAATTGCTAGAAAAACACCAACAATGCCTCTCTCCCAGACAGAATATTACAGACCAAGTCTCCTCTGTGCAGCCAAATTACTGTCATGGTCACACAGGAAACAAATGCAAAGTTACCCTCCCTTCTTCCCAAATTCTTAAGCAATTGAGGGCAAGGACCAAGAGAAAGAAAAACAAAAGTTGCTTTGATCGGGAAAAATATTGAGCCGCATTCGGAAGACATGAGTTGTCTGACATAGTAAATTTTACTTAACCAGGATATTCAGGGACTGGGGCTGTAGTTTTTGTTGTTGTTGCTGCTTGTTTGCTTGCTTTTGTTTTAAATTCCCTAATTTAAAAGATGCTGTTACTATATGATTCCATTTTCATGCTATTCTGGAAAACGCAAAGCTAAAGTGTCAGAGAATAGATCAGTGGTTTCCAGGGCTTAAAGGTGAGAGGAAGTGTAGACTACAAAACGACAGCATGAGGGTACTTTTTCGGGTGTGGAGCAATTCCGCATTTTGATTTGCGTGGCGATTCCATGGCTGTACGTATATTTCAAAACACATGGAAACATACACTAAAAAGAGTGGATTTTCATATTATAAAATTTAAAATAAACAAATGAAGTAGAATTTTAAGTTGCTGTGTGATGAAGAAGGAAGACTACTGAATTAGGACTCGAGTAACCTAAGGACTCCAGCTAGCTCCATCCCCCATTCTAGCACTATACAGACAAATGTGCTTTTGCGTCTNTTTAAGACGGAGTCTTGCTCTTTTGCCCAGTCTGGAGTGCAGTGGTGTGATCTCGGCTCACTGTAGACTCTGTCTCCTGGGTTCAAGTGATTCTCCTGCCTCAGCCTCATGAGGAGAACGGACTAGGACTACAGGGGCATGCCACCATGCTCAGCTAATTTTTATATTTTTAGTAGAGTTGGGGGTTTCACTATGTTGGCCAGGCTGGTCTCGAACTCCTGACCTCATGATCCATCTGACCTCAGCCTCCCAAAGTGCCGGGATTACAGGCGTGAGCCACTGCGCCCAGCCTGCTTTTATTCTTATTACTAGAACTCTTTCTAAAATTACTCTTAGGATATGCACCTGCCTTAAGAAGTAGAACATTCAAGACAAAAACACCCCCTGCCCTTGGTGTTTCAAAGTCTTTGGAATCTCTGTGTCACATTCTGGGATACGGAAGGTAAACCACCAGCGCGGCACCTCCCCCATGAATGCTCACCCTTCCCTGTCCTTCCCTAGTGCTTTATACCTCCACAAGCTATCATATTTTACCAAAGTCTTACTGCATTTAATTATTCATACATGTTATTGTAAGCAAAATTAACAATTACGTTCTTAGATGCATTTAATGAGTTCAATAATCAAGCACTTGAGAGAGCAACATATGGTTCTGTGATTGGATTCAGCAACACAGAGGCATCTATACTGAATTGCCCTCCTGCACATATTCTCCGCAACTCTCAGCTCTGCCTCTGCTTCCTGTAAACAGCTCTTATGCTAGAGCAGGCATCACCAACAGTGGATCAAGAGAAATCCTCCTGTTAGACAGTCATGCATTGTTAACTATCATGTTTTGAGGTGTTGCTATAAAAAATATTTCTTGTATGCTTTTACAGGTTTATTAATGATACATCCTCAGTGTTTCTACAGGATTGGTCCCGGGGTATTTTTACATATCTCATTTCCAATTCATTTTCTATTTCATCAGTGTTCTCTGTCTTGAGACTTGGTCTCCTGGACTCTGTTCTGTTTCACTAGCTTGTCTTGTATGATTTTTTAGGGTTCACTTATACAGTTAAGCCATTTACACTTCTTATAACTTTTGATTATGTAAACTGGTATCACTGGATGATAGCATATTGATTGACAACAGTTATTAAGTGAAAGTTTTGCCCAGCAGAATCTTGGTGCAGTGTGTCTAAGCATTTTAAATACAGATAGATAGATGATAGATAGATAGATAGACAGATAGATATAGATAGCAATGTCTTTCATATTTCATTTGTTTCTGGTGATACCCAAGTTCCAGAGTTTCTAGCAGCTACTGCAGTTCTATACAGAATGGGAGGAAAAGGCTTCCAGTCAGAGGTTATCCCTGGCTCCTCTTTCTTCATCACCCTTCACCTCCTACTGGTTGCCATCTCTTGACAACTCCCTCACTTCTCTTACTCTGTCCCTCCCCCGCTGGAATAGGCTTCAACCCTCTCTATTCCTGGACCAAAGCCACTTGCCTAAGGAACTTGGCCATGAAAAGTACTAAGTAAATATTGGATGGATGAATGGATTGAGGGATATGGATGGATGCATGAATGGATGAAGGGAAGGAAGGAAGGAAGGAAGGAAGGAAGGAAGGAAGGAAGGAAGGAATGGAGGGAGGGAGGGATAGAGGGAGGGAGGGAGGGAGAAAGGAAAAACAGAAATAAGAAAATCAGAAAAAGAAAAGAAGGAGTAGTTATTTTTGATATCATGTGAATAGAGTAATTGGAAATCAGAAATGACCAGGCTATGAAGCATCTAATTTCCCAGCTCTCTGGATAGGAGAATGAGCCCAAAGAAATAATTTTTGCCCTCCCCAAGGGTTCCCACTATCTATGTGGATAGTCAGCATTTGGTGATTAACAATATTTCACATCCCACCAACAAAAAGTAGAGAAACAAATCCATTTCTCACATGGTCCTCTGGGAAGGTAGTGAGACATTGGTGCCTCTTACTGGCAGACTCCGCCCACCCCATACTCACAGCTCCCTGTATAGCCGTGCATATGGCTGCTTGAGTCATCCTGACCCTTAGTAACCTTTGTTGCCTGATTTCCTGTTCTTTCAAATGAGAAAGCTCTACCACATCATTTCTCAGAGAGACCTAAGTCCTTTTCACCTGCCTATGAGTTTGAAACCTCTGCCCTGGAAAACCATGCTAGCCAAGAGATCAGCAGCTAGGGCTATACATTGATAAACTAACTAAAGTAACAAGGCTTAAGACAGAAATGCACTCTTAAAACCATTGCTCTCTTTGTTGGTAGAAATGGAAACCCTCACATAAAACTATGTTGATCATAGTTCTGTTAACTAAGAATTTTTTTTCCTAAACTGCTGCTGTTTATTCCTGTGGTATGATACTAGAACTTGATCATGTTTATACAGGTCCATGTTTTCTGGCTTTACTTCATATGGGAGTTAACCCTATAAAGTGAATTCAAGTGTGTGGGGGCGGGTTTATTAGCTGCTGACACTGCCTTGAAGGTTTTCTGTTTGCTGCAACTCTATACCATGGGGTAAACATGGACCACTTTTCCCTTCCCTGGGTGCGAGGCGACGGAAATAGGCTGTATCCGGCTTTTTGCCTCACAGAGAACCTTGTGTTTAAACCAGCTGAGAAGGTGAAAAGTCAGTTGCCCATGGCCAAAAGCTTAGCAGACTTTCCCTAAAGACAGAGAAACTCTTTCCTACCATCTTCAGCCAAGGCATGAACAGGGTTATAGTCCTGGCCTCAAACAGTTCCAACAATTTAGAGGTTATAAAAGGATTAGCAAAGACAGTATGGCCAAAGAGGAAGACTGAAAAGCTCATACAACTCAGACTATAGGCTCCAACAAGTAAAAACAGTGTCTTTTTAAAACATATTCATGGCTGGGCATGGTGGCTCTGCCTCTAATCCCCGGACTTTGGGAGGCCGAGGTGGGGGGGATCATCTGAGGTCAGGAGTTGGAGACCAGCCTGGCCAACATGGTGAACTAGTCCTACTGTGTTGCAGGAATGTGGAGACACAAAGCTGGGCAGATGGCCGTCAGCAAGAAATCCTGCCTGCCTTAGCTGTCAGTGCCAAGGAGATCCTGTAGTGAGTGATGGCTCATTGGATTGAATTACAAG
This sequence comes from Cebus imitator, assembly GCF_001604975.1. Classification (NCBI taxonomy): domain Eukaryota; kingdom Metazoa; phylum Chordata; class Mammalia; order Primates; family Cebidae; genus Cebus; species Cebus imitator. The sequence goes on along the minus strand of NW_016107366.1, from coordinate 1,219,601 downwards.
ATAAACTCAGAAAGTTACTTGAAAATGTAAGCGTAACGTCATTTCCCCAAACTGGTCAGTCTTTTCTTTCCTTTTTGTTTTTTTCTTTTTGATGGACAATTTTAAGAGATAAATAAAATGTTACAGACATGTTTGAAGTTCCTTCCAATTCTATTTCCTTCCTTATCCCTGAATTTGGTGTTTATTAATTCCATACAAGCTTATTATATTTTCTTTATATATGTGTCCATAATCAATAACTTGTTTTGTATGTTCCAAACTTTATATGTGGTATCATACTGACATTATGGACATCATTCTGGCCAACATGGTGAAACCCCGTCTCTACTAAAAATAAAAAATTAGCCAGGTGTGGTGGCACATGCCTGTAGTCCCAGCTACTCAGGAGGCTGAGGCAAGTGAATCATTTGAACCCAGGAGGCGGAGGTTGCAGTGAGCTGAGATCATGCCACTGCACTCCAGCCTGGGCGACAGAGTAAGACTCCGTCTCAAACAAACAGAACAAAAACATACTCATTAGGTGCTCAGTAGAGTACTACGCAAATGTGGGTTCCTAATTAATAAGCTTTGTTTGCTGATAAATGGAAAGGCATTCTCATACACATTACTTGAGAATCCAGGAGGACCTGTGATTCAAGGTATAAAGTTGATGGTGGTAACCAGAAAACAAGTCCTGTCTTCTTGTTATGAAAAAAAATCAGACACATTTTTCAGTAACAAATTATGATAGTGACAGTGTGCTACCAAAATAATAAGTAGCTGGGATTACAGGCATGTACCACCATGCCTGGCTAATTTTGTATTTTAAGTAGAGGCAGGGTTTCTCCATGTTGGTCAGGTTGGTCTTGAACTCCTGACCTCAGGTGATCCACCTGACTCAGCCTCCAAAAATGCTAGGATTAAGGTCGTGAGCCACCATGCCTGGTGCTATAAGTGGTATCTTTTATCAAATTAATGTTGGTCCTTTGTTGATGGCGACAGAAATAGAAATGATTATTGTATAATTGCAGTTTTTTTCCCACCTGTTCTCACTTAAAAGGGTTAATAATTTCTAAGATATATTGAAATTTTCTTGTCCACAATAACATTGTCTTATATCTTATACCTTCTTGTCTCACTGGGGGGGCTAGGACTTGATAAATTAAATGAATAATAGAAAAGCAAGTAGCCAGAAAACTTGTTCTGTTCCTGATTATAAAGAGAACATCTGTCCCAGCACAGTGGCTCACACCTAGAGAATCCCAGCACTTTGGGAGGCCGAGGCGGTTGGATCACTTGAGGCCAGGAGCTCAAAATCAGTTTGGCCAAAATGGCAAAACCTCAAAAATTAGCCTGACACGGTGGCCCATGCCTCCTGTAATCCCAGCTATTTAGGAATCTAGGAGGCAGAGGTTTCAGTGAGCTGAGTCCCACCACTGTACTCCAGCCTGGGCAACAGAGTGAGACTCCATCTAAAAAAAAAAAAAAAAAAAAAAAAAAAAAAAAAAAAAAAAAAAAAAAAAAAAAAAAAAAAAAAAAAAAAAAAAAAAAAGAACATTTGAGAATTTTGGAAAAACCTAAATATTACCAAATATTACGAGTATTCCTCCCTTTTAATGCTTCACAATGTATGGGGGGTTTGTTCAGAACGCAATAGCTACTCGAGTGATCAAAATCACTATACATCAACTATCATTTCCATTTTTCAGTATGCCTTTTCTGGGCTACCCCACACAACGAACAAATTAAAAATTATACATCTTCTTAACTTTTGACCAAGTTGGCCAATTTCATATTATCCACAAATGCCACGCTAAATAGAGTGAACGCACACATAGTCATAAAACAGCAGGCTGAAGCTAACTTCAAAAACAAAGAAAAAATCCAACTCTAAACCATTCTGCATTCAAGTTCCCAACTGACTCCCTTTGAGGCCCTTAAATTGTAGTTGTTTGCAAAAATAAAAAAATAAATAAAATAAATAAACAAAAGAAAAAAACAAATTTAACATATAGGTGATTTGTCAGGTTCTCATTTGCTAAACCAACAATGCAGAATTTGTGAAGTAGGCGCAACAAGCTGCTGAGCCTGACAGACGCCTCTAAACGCGCTCCGAGGTTGTTTATTTCAACTGTGCTATTTGCTAGTTCAGGTACAACAGGCAAAGACAGAAAGATGCCACCGCTCTCTCCACCCTCCCACCGCCGGCTCACAGGCCGCGGACTAGGCACTCATCTATCCGGACACGTAGCGATCTCGCCGCTTTAAGCCGCTAGAGGCCCTCGGCCCGCCCATAAGTAGGCGGGGCGGCGCGGGGTCTGCTGGGAGTTGTAGTTTCGGGCTAGGCCCGAGCGCTTCTTGACTAGTTTCCTTCTGCCCCCACCGCCGCACAGCTGCTTGCGGACTCTGCAGTTGCTGTGTATTGAGCATGGGGCACAGCTGGGGATGAAAAGGGAGAAGGTTCCTTTAACCTGCGGATCGGGATGCCGCTGAGGACTGTTAGAAGGTGTTGGAACGCAGAGTAAGCGGTGCGCATGCGGGGCTGCTGCAGGTCGTGGCTGCTCCTCCCGCGCTTCTCGTGTGCGGCTGTTCCCTTAGGGCTGGCTGGGCTCGTAGGTAGGGCCTGCGGTGCAAGTTTGTGATAACACAGCTTGCAGGCTGCGGTTGTTAAGGCAGAGATTTGGAGGGGGTCGGTTGGTGGGGTGGGTAGTGTCAGTAACCAACCGCTACTCCATCCTGCCTTTCGGGAACCTCCCACCTCCTACCCTTTCGCCGTTTGCAGAATTGCAGCTTTCCCCATCCCCCCACCCGCATCCCTTCGTGGGAAGCCTTTCCATACTGTGTTGTGAAATCCGCTACAGCTTCTCAGCCAAGGCCTTTTAGCCCGCCTGGAATTCAAGCTGCCCCCTCCTTGCCAAATCCAGGTCATGCGAGACAGCAAAAGGCTTGAGGCACAGGCCCTACAAGGCAGTGAACCCTACAGAGCTCTAAGTCTATTTGCATTTCCTGCCACTTCACAGATGTGTCAGAAAGAGCTGAAGGTGACAGGCTGCACCTGATGCTAGCTGGCTTTCGGAATGCTTAGGCCCTGAGCTCCTGGCTCACAACAGCCATTCTTAAATTGACCAGCAATTGCCTGTTAGTAACCTCTCCAGCAAGCCCAGATGATTTTGCCTAGGGTAATGTTTCAGATTGAGCACATACATTGTGCTGGGCCCTGGAAAGATATACATTAGATCTTAAGTTAAAAGGTTTCTTTCCCCCAAAGAGACCAAGCTGTCCTATAAAGTATTCTGTATTTCCCAAGGGATAGGATTTTCTTATGCGATTGCTTGTTTGCCTGTTTTTTTTCTCTCTCTCTTATTCATTTGAGACAGGGTCTCCCTCTGTCACCCAGGCTGAAGTGCGGTGGTGTGATCATAGTTCACTGCAAGCTCAGACTCCTGGGCTCAAGCGATCCTCCTCCCATCTCAGCCTCTGGAGTAGCTGGGACTACCAGGCATGTACCACCATGCCCAGCTAATTAAAAAAAAAATTAGTAGAGGAGGTCTCAGTATGTTACTCAGGCTGATCTCAAACTTCTGGGCTCAAGTGATCCTCCTGCTTCAGCCTCCCACAACGTCGGGTTTACAGGCATGAGCCGCCACACCTGGCCTGCCTGCCTTGCTTGAGAAGCTGCAGTACTACGTATTTTCCCCATTGTATTAGCAGTGCTAACATATGGTGGCCTCTTCATATATGTCAAATAGACATATAAATGATGAATGCATGAGTCCAGTGTCTGACCTTTATGCCTGTGCCCAGAGTCTGTTAAGAGAAGTAGAAATGAAAATAGAGGTATATGTTTATACAAAGCTTAGGAACAGGAAGGCAGCTGCACATAACTGCCTGGCGTGGTTCCAAAAGCCTGCATGGAGAAGGCTGCTAAAGTGGGAGCTCTCTGCTAAGCTTTGGAATTGTCCATTATATTAGCATTATAAGAAGTTATCACACCGAAGGCTCCCCATGAGCTTTGCCTGGGAAAGGGACTGATTATTTAAGAACCGACCAGCACAGGCACGCAGATGCTAACCTCTGCCAGGTGGTCATCCGGAGAAGTTCTGCTTTCCAGGGACTCTGGATTTCTTCAAATATCCTTGGAATGCTCCTTGTGGAAATGGCTTTTGAGTCTACAGCACATTCTTTTGGACCTCCTCAGCACAGGAACATTTCGTTCCTTTCGGGATTTGATAGTTGGGAAGAGCCAGAAGTCCTTTGGCTGCAGGTCTGGAGTATAAGGAAGATGATTATGCTGCATAATAGCTGCTGTTGAAATTTGGAGGAAGGTGTTATTATGCTGACATAGGGCAAGAGTTCTCATCCTGGAGTGTGTGGAAGTTTTTAGTATATGTGTGTTTTTGTTTATTTATTTAGTTTTGAGACAGGGTCTCACTCTGTCACCCATGTTGGAGTGCAGTGGTGTTATCTTGGCTCATTGCAACCTCTGAGTCCCAGGCTGAAGAGATAGATCCTCCCACCTTGGCCTCCTGTGTAGCTTGGACCACAGGTACGTACCACCACGTCTGGCTAATTTTTTGTATTTTTGGTAGAGATCGGATTTCACCATGTTGCCCAGGCTGGTCTTGAACTCCTGAGCTCAAGTGATCCACCTGCCTTGGCCTTTCGAAGTGCTGGGATTATAGGCATGAGCCACCATGCCCGGCTATATGTGTTTTTTACTGAGGGATCCTGTTTTTAGCTTTAACAGATTTTCCCCAAGGACTCCAAGATTAAACAAAGATGAACAACCACTGCTATAGATTCAGGAGATCTTAGGAATTCTTAGGATTTCTTCTGTGGCTTGTAAATGGCGCTGAACAAAAGTCATGTCTTAGGAAAGCAGACGATTGGTTTCAGCTGTGCCTGGAATTGGACGTGTGGTCTCAGTGGGTTCCAAAGCTCCAGAACCTTGGTGTCCCCACATATGAACTGAAGAGTAGAGCTGGGTTAATGGTGTCTATGAGTCTGACTGTGACCCCATGAAATTCCAACAAAGGAATTTCAGAAACGTTCTTCAAAGATAGTGGAATCCCTGGGCTAGGCATATAATGCAGACTTCCCAGGTGACTCAGATGCAGCCCAATTTGGATGCCTGTTAGTGTGTTTGTTCGAAACAGTCAGCCTCTTGGTGTCAGAACCTGGAATCCAACAGGTCAAATCGGAGAGGGAAAGCAGAGGCTCAACAACCAGCCAGACTTGCTCAGAACAGTACAGACTGTTGGGGAAGGTCTTGTCAAGAAGCAGGAGCCTGGAGAGGGAAGAGGATGTTGGAACATCACTGCCAGGGGTAGGAACCAGCCTAGATGCGCAGTACAGGAGGCCAGAAACAAGGATTCTTTTTTTTTAGATGGAGTCTCGCTCTGTTTCCTAGGCTGGAGTGCAATGGTGTGATCTCGGCTCACTGCAGCCTCCATCTCTTGGGTTCAAGTGATTCACCTGTCTCAGCCTCCTCAGTAGCTGTGATTACAGGTGTGTGCCACCATGCCCAGCTAATTTTTGTATTTTTAGTAGAGATGGGGTTTCACCATGTTGGTCAGGCTGGTCTCGAACTCCTGACCTCATGATCTGCCTGCCTCGGCCTCCCAAAGTGCTGGGATTATAGGTGTGAGCCTCTGCACCTGGCCTAGAAACAAAGATTCTGCCTTAAGGGTGAAGGTTCTGGTAGAGGATTTCATCACCAAAATGGCCAGTTGAAGTAAACTGAATTCACTGAATCCCAGGAGGCTGGAGCCCCACTCTAGGAACTAGAATACAGGGTGACCTGAGGCTAGGCCAGAAGCCATAGTCCTCAGAATTGGTCCCACAGCCTGCAGCCAAAAATTCTGACTCCAGCTGTGGGGGTAGGAAACCCTGGGAGCCACTTGAAGTCCGGGAAAAGTTGAGGAGGCCAGTCATTGAAAGTCACCACCGGTTCATTTTCCCCTCTCTTCCTTGGTTCCTTCTTTTCTTTCTTTCCTTCTCCCTTCCTAGTTTATGTCAGGGAAGGAGAGAGAGATTTTACAGATAAAAAATGATGCTCTCCAACTTTAAGGAGCTTGCAAACTTGAGATGAATAAAATTTCCCACTTAAGGAAGTAAATGACCAATTGCTTAGGTGCTAGAAAATTTAAAGCCTACAAAAGAAAGAAAGTGTGTGTGTGCGTGTGTGTGTGTGTGTGTGTGTGAAGGAAATTTCCGTATCATTGGCCTGAAAGGCAGCAGCATGAAGGAACTTCTGAGCTTCTCTCCACCCTAAAGCAAGGGGAGACTAGCCTGATTGGTAAATTGGCTCCGCCTCTTCTCTTTGTGCATCCTTTATGTAGCTAGCCTGTCTGCAGGTGATTTTCATTCTGGTCTGCTCTGTGGTGACTGTGGCCAGGCATGTTTTGTCACACACAGGGAAGCTGGCAGTTGTTCAGGGTAAGCAAAGATTGGAAAGGTGTGTCAGAAAACCCATTTGGCTGCAGGTCAAACCGCACTGTCCAGGTCAGCTTTATCAACAAATCAAGCTGATACTTCAATCTCTGTTGGTCTGCCTCCTGATCTTATTTCTCAGTCAATTCCAAACCCAGAAGGAAAAACCAGGAATGGTCCTTTTTGTCGTCCCCAGCCTCTAACATAGGGCAGAGGGCTTTGGTGTCAGTCAGTCTGGAAGGAAGAGTTTAGCCTGGTCATTTCGGCATTGGAGCCCAGAGCCCTTGTTTGCCACAGTACTCTTAAGCCTTTAGTAGCCACTGTTGATCTGGAGGCCTTAAAAACAAGTTTGGGCTAGGCGAGGTAGCACACCCCTCTAATCCCATCAATTTGGGAGCCTGAGGTGAGGGGATCACCTGAGGCCAGAAGTTTGAGACCAGCCTGGCCAACGTGGCGTGAAACCCCGTCTCTACTAAAAATATAAAAATTAGCCTGGTATGGTGGCACACGCCAGAGATCCCAGCTACTCGGGATACTGAGACAGAATCACTTGAACCTGGGAGGCAGAGGTTACAGTGAGCCAAGAACGTACCACTGCACTCCAGCCTGGGTGACAGAGTAAGACTCCGTCTCAAAAAAAACCAAAAAACAAAAAACAAGTTTGGTCTCCTAATTTCTTAAAACTCTGAGTACCCAAGAATCACCCCTGAAGAGGAAAAAGGGATGGAAGGGAGACCCGCTCCCCCATGTTAATTTGTACAATGAGCAGAGTCAGGACAGAAACATCAATGTCACTGAGATTAGAGACACAGGAAAGCCGCCTTCAGAGGCTCTCACCTCTCCCTGATTATATATACGTGGGCTCTTTGCTTTTTTGCTTTCGCTCAAGCTGTTGACTCTTTCTGAAATTTCTTCCTTCCATTATTTTTACCTACAAAATCCATTCTGAGGCATGCTGTTTCTTCTTAACAAGTTCCTGCACGTTACTTAAAACTCTCAGATACCTCCTCCACCGTGAACCTTTCCCTGACATTCCATCCACACCCTGCTCTCAGTTGTTTACCTGCTCCTCTGAGTGGTCATTGTACCTTGACCTTCCATTCTTTCCGCTGCAGGGCTCTAAAGCCGTGGCCATTTGGCCACCCTCTGTCTCTGGTATGTCTCTACTCTTCTTATTCCAGCCACATTGGTACTAACTGCCTGAGATACTCTCCCTCCTCCCTCTCTACAATCACCGGAAAAGCTCCTTCGTCCTGTAATACCCACTCCATTGTGTTCTCTGCAGAAGCTTTCTCTGACCCCAGAAAGAGTTCATTGCCCCTTCACCCTCCATCTTGAGACTCTGCGATTTTTTTAAACATACCTATCACAGCACCAAACACACTACTGTACATAGAAATTTTTTGTTTATACATCTATCTTCTGAGATAGACTATGGATTCCTTGACCACAGAGACCTTTCTTCTCAGCACCCTTGAGCTTGGGACTTAATAGATACCTATTAACATGTTGAATAAATGAATTAATTAATGAATATTTTTATTTGTCTACATGAGTGCCCCTCCTACTTTGTTGTGAAGTCTTTGAGGTTAGGAATAATGGCTTATTTATATCTTATTCCTGATAGCTAGCTTAGTGCCTGGAATATAATAGGCACCCAGTAGATATTTTCACTGAATGTATACATGGATGAATGAATAAAGTGTTTTGTTAGTATCTTCAACCTGATGTATCCTTTCCATCCTTTGAAACCTCAAGCGTCTTGTTTGTGTTTCTCCTGTGGCACTTTCTGTAGCTTGGACTTGTCTCATTGTCTAATCCCCGCTAGCTGATGGTCAGCTCTTTGAGGCAGGAGCTGGGCCTTACTTCCCTTGGTGTCCCCTGAGGGTCTGTCACAGCATGGGGGGATACAGCGAGTGCTCCAAGTTGAACTGTTCTGAGAAAAATGAAAGTATCTATGATTCATAGCCCCCATTCCAGCAATGAGACGCCCAACAGCTACACATAGTGAAGTTCTTAATAAGTTCACTTTGCTTCATATACGCTTCATGTTGCCAAACTCTGGGTGATACAGGCAAGCAACATTGAAAAGACCACATTATTATTATTATTTGAGACGGAGTTTCACTCTTTTTGCTGAGGCTGGAGTGCAATGGCACGATTTCGTCTCACTGCAACTTCTACCTCCCTGGTTCAAGTGATTCTCCTGCCTCAGCCTCCCTAGTAGCTGGAATTACAAGCACATACTACCATGCCCAGCTAATTTTTTGTAGTTGTAGTAGAGACGGGGTTTCACCATGTTGGCCAGGCTGGTCTTGAACTCCTGATCTCAGTTGATTCACCCACCTCGGCCTCCCAAAGTGCTGGGATTACAGGTGTGAGCCACTACGCCCGGCCATGAAAAGACCACATTATTTCATATTTGTTTTAGCTGTAATGCTCTGTATTCATTAGTGCCCAGTCAATATAATTTTCAAATAAATAAGGATATGAAGCCATCTAAGTATGGATGAGCCCCAAAATACAAAAGCACAGCAGAGAAATGAAAATCATATCAGCTATTAGCTGGGCGTGATGGCACATGCCTATAATCCCAGTTACTCGGGAGCCTAAGGCAGGAGAACTGCTTGAACCCAGTAGGCAGAGATTACAGTTAGGCAGAGATTACAGTGAGCCAGAGATTACAATGAGCTGAGATTGTGCCATTGCACTCCAGCCTGGGCAACGAGAGCAAAATGTTGTCTCAAAAAAATAAAAATGAAAAGAAAAAAGGCCGGGCACAGTGGCTCACATCTGTAATCCCAGCACTTTGGGAGGCCAAGGCGGGTAATCACGAGGTCAGGAGTTTGAGACCAACCTGGTCAACATGGTGAAACCCTCTCTCTACTAACAATACAAAAATTAGCCGGGTGTGGTGGTATGTGCCTGTAGTCCCAGCTACTCTACAGGCTCAGGCAGGAGAATTGCCTAAACCCAGGAGACAGAGGTTGCAGTGACCCAAGATCACGCCACGGAAAGGAAAACAAAAAAAGGAAAATTTCATCAGCCCTTGAGGAGAAATGGAAAAGCAGCTCTGTGCATTCCCCTTCAGGGTAGCGGCTTTAAAAGAATTGAAAAACTTGTTTTTCTCCAGAAACATAAAAACTGTTTTGAGTACAAACATGTAGTTTGAAAACTATAGGTTTTGAACTTCAAAAAGTTAAGGTTCCCCTGATCTAGTCATAGCTAGAGAAGATCAGTCCTCAAGATAAGAATCTCTCAATTGTGTATATTTTTTTGTGTTGGCTTTTTACCTGGGCAACTGTTCACTCTACTCCTTTCCTCTTTTTTCTCTTTCCTTTCCTTTTTCTTTTCTTTCATTCTGCATATCTTTATTGAATATTAACTCTAAGCTAGGAACTCACTCTTCTAATTGCTTTGTACTCATAATTTCTCAGGAACCTCATGACAACTCTGTGATGTCGGTATTAGTATCTTCACGTAAGGTGTGACAAAACTGGGGTTCAGATTCAAGAATGTGCCTAAGGCCCCAAAGCCAGTAAGTGCTGGGATCATATTTAAACCCAGGCCTCAAGTTCCAAAGTTTGTATCTTGTTACTTAATTCTACATTGTAAGGCCCCACTATACAGATCAGTGGTTTCTTCTCTCACATACCTTAACAATCAGCTGGGAAGACAGACAAGCAGGTCAGAGATTAACAAAGAGTCACTGTGTAACACAGAGAAGGTAATCTATGTCAGGGCTGAGGGCGGGGAGGAGGATTGGCAATGGCGTCCCAGGAAAAGGGTCACTCAAATTGAGATCTGAAGGATAAATGGGAGTTTGGTGGATCCAGACAGGAGCATCATCTGGACAGAGGTACAGCAAATACAAGAACCTTGGGGGTGGGACACAGCCCAAAACATTTAAGGAACTGTATTTCTTTGGGTAAAAATCTTAGTCATTCTGTTTTCAAATAGTTTTCTTTCTTTCTTTTTTTTTTTTTAATAGCTCACAGTGGCTAATTGTGCTTTTGTCCAAAAGTGCTGAAGTGTAAGGGTAAGTGGTCGTTGAAATGAATTAGGGTTTTCATGTTGGTTTCAAATGCTCTTGAGAGGAACAGTGCACTCCGATATCCAAATAACATAGTGAAGTGGTCAATGCCACGTGCCCTGCTGTTCCACCGAACTCAGACAACTGGGAAAGGGCATTAGGATCCTTTAGTGACACAACAATCCAAAATGTGAAGGGAAAGGAATTATCATTTATCACTTGCACAGGATATATAAGTGTAAATCATTTTATTATCATGATATCAATTTGAAGTCAATTTTTAAAAGAATGATTTCAGGAGTCTCCTCAAATACTCAAATTATATTAAGATCTAAGGTAGTAGGTCCATGAGGTTCCATTATACCAGTTTCTTTAATTTTTTTTTTTTTTTTTGAGACAGTCCCCCTCTGTGCCCAGGCTGGAATTCAGTGGCATGATCTTGGCTCACTGCAACCTCCGCCTCCTGGGTTCAAGTGATTCTTGTGCCTCAGCCCCCCGAGTAGCTTCAATTACAGGCCCTCATGACCACCCCTGGCTAATTTTTGTATTTTTAGTAGAGAGGGGGTTTCACCATGTTGGCCAGGCTGGTATCGAACTCTTGACCTCAGGTGATTTGCCCAGCTCAGCCTCCCAAAGTGCTGGGATTATGAGCGTGAGCCACCATGCCTGGCCTCTCCTTAATTTTGTATAAAATTTTTCATAATGGTTTTCTTCTTTTTAATTTCTAATAGACTTTTTTAGAGCAGTTTTAGGTTCACAGCAAAATTGAGCATAAAGAACAGAGAGTTCTCATATGCTCCCTGCCTCTACACATACACAGCCTCCTCCACTAACAACATCTAGTATTGTAGTAGTTTTGTAAACAATATAGTCTTTCAATCACATACAGATTACTGGTGCTCTGTTTATTTTACGAATATACACTGAGAATCTCACCATTTGCCCGGAATTTTGCTAGGTCTTAGGGGTATAGCAGTGAGCAAAACAAACGTGATCCAGGCTGGGCACGGTGGCGTACACCTTTAATCCCAGCATTTTGGGAGGCTAAGGTGGGTGGATCACCTGGGGTCAGGAGTTCAAGAGCAGCCTGTCCAACATGGTGAAACCCTTTCTCTACTAAAAATACAAAAATTAGCCGGGTATGGTGGCGGGCGCCTGTAATCCTAGCTACTGAGGAGACTGAGGCAGGAGAATCACTTGAACCCAAGACGTGGAGGTTGCAGTGAGCTGAGATCACACCACTGCACTCCAGCCTGGGCGACGGAGCAAGACTCTCTCTGAAAACAAACAAACAAACAAACATGATCCCTGCCTTTATGTTGGTCATAGTCTGGAGGAGAGAGAGCCATTAAAAGATAATTTCACAAAAAAATTAGTTATAAACTATGATGAGGGAAAGCAAAAGGTGCTCGAGGGTCTATGATAGGATTACTGTCTTTGTATAGGTGGTCAGGAGAGGCTTTGCCAAAGAAAATGAACAGGTAAACTGGGATCTGAAAGATAAATAGGAATTAACTAGGAAAAATGGCAGGGGAAAGTGCTTTAGGCAAATGAAATAGCACATGCAAAGACTTAAGGTGAGAAGGAGCCTGGCATATTTTAGGATCAAAGTTGGGCAGAAAATGATAGATGAAGCTGTAGGGCCAGGTGGAAGCCAAAACACTTGGGTGCTACAGGCTATGTCCAAGTGTTGTCTTTGCTTTTACCCAGAGTGATAGGAAATAATGATAGGTCTTATGTGGAAAGTGACATGAATGGATTTTGTTTTAAAACAATGTCCCCATGCCCCAGAAATGATGATATAATAAAGTTTGCTGGGCTGGGCTCGAACTCCTGACCTCAGATGATCCACCCACCTTGGCCTCCCAAAATGCTGGGATTACAGGCATAAGCCACCATGCCCAACTGGTTAGTGATTAAATGTTTTGACTGATGCCAAAAAAACAAATACAGGCAGTTTGCTCCTGCCTAGTGATACTGACAGGCCTCGGATCTATGGGGTCATCAGAAAAAAAAAAAAAAAAAAAAAAAAAAAAAAAAAAAAAAAAAAAAAAAAAAAAAAAAAAAAAAAAAAAAAAAAAGATATTATAATGAAGTGGTGATAGTAGGAAGGCAGAAAAATGAGTGGGTGCCAAAATAGTTTATGTGGTAGAAGCAACAAGACTTGGCATTTGCATCACAAAGATAGGAGAGTGTTGAGTTGCTAAGCTTGGAAAATTGAATAGATTATGGTGTATGTATTGAGATAGGAGCAGGGGCGATGGGAAGAATAGGAATTTGCAAGGGCTTTATCACTATTTTTTTTCTTCTATTTCAAATAATAACCACTCTGTGCTAGGCACCATGGTAGGTAATTTATATTCAGTATCATAAATGCCATCTTATCTGATGCAATAGGAACTGGCAGCAGGTTGATTCCCGTACTGTACCTCAACAGACTTTTAAAAGATTCTGTTTACTGTCCTTTTATAATTTCTAGTGCACATTGTTTATTACCTAGGTAACACCCATTGGCATATTGATATATATGGATATATGAAGCTCTAAGTATTGTTTTCAACTCCTATCCCACTTCTTTCTTCATGAGACTCACTAGGCAACTCCCATACCGTTTTTCTTCTCTCTGAACTCTACCTACTCCATGGTGACAGGTTTAACAGGTTTATCTAGGTATCTTTACCACTTCATGGTCAGTTAAAGTCGTCTTTATCAGGTCAGGTGATCACTGGACAAGAATGTGCTCAAACTCTTCATGGTAGAAGTTCATCTTCTTTGATCCATTATCCCAAATCCTCCATCCCATTACAGTTCTATTTTTCTTTTTCTTTTTCTTTTTTTTTTTTGAGATGGAGTTTTCCTCTTATTGCCCAGGCTGGAGTGCAATGGCATGATCTTGGCTCACCTCGACCTCCGCCTCCTGGGTTCAAGGGATCCTCTTGCCTCAGCCTCCCGAGTAGCTGGGATTACAGACATGTGCCACCACGCCCAGCTATTTTTTGTATTTTTAGTAGAGATGGGGTTTCTCCCTGTTGGTCAGGCTGGTCTCGATCTCCCAACCTCAGGTGATTTGCCCGCCTTGGCCTCCCAAAGTGCTGGGATTACAGGGGTGAGCCACTGTGCCCAGCACAGTTCTGTTTTTCTCTAGCCTCACTTATCCTGCTAAGACACTGCAGTAATTTGCCCACTGTTATAGAAATCAGTCCTCAGATTCTCGCTTTCTATTTCAAAGCCCTCACCAGAATAGACTATTGCATTATTTTCATCTTTATTCTAGACTGCCTCTCTATTTCTTTGAGGCCTTGCTGTTATTGGTTCTCGTTAGTAGCAACCAAGAGCATACAGGATATTTTCATATATGTTGTCCCATTTAATTCCCACAACTCTCTTTGGTTCCTTTCCTCATGCCTGGCTTATAATAGTAATCTAAATATTTGTTGAATTAATGAATGAACTGGGCCAGGTGCAATGGCTCATGCCTGTATTCTCAGTACTTTGGGAGGCTGAGGCAGGGGAGGATTGTTTGAACGCAGGCATTTGAGAACAGCCTGGACAACACAGCTAGATCTCATGTCTACTCAACATTTTTTAAAAGTTAGACAGGCATGGTGGTACACACCTGTAGTCCCAGCTACTTGGGAGGCTGAGGAGGGAAGAGCACTTGGGGCTGCGGTGTCAAAGCTGTAGTGAGTTGTGATTGTACCACTGCACTCCAGCCTAGGTGGCAGAGTAAGACCCTGTCTTGAAAAAAAAAAAAAAAAAGAAAGAAAGAAAAAAGAACTCTGTGTTGCTAGGAAATCAAAGCTTGTTTTTTCTTTTTGAGATGGAGGCTCATTCTTGTTGCCCAGTCTGTAGTGTAATGGTGGGTTCTCAGCTCACTGCAATATCTGCCTCCTGGTTCAAGCGATTCTCCTGCCTCAGCCTCCTAAGTAGCTGGGATCACAGGCAAGTGCCACCACACCCAGCTAATTTTGTATTTTAGTAGAGATGGGTTTTCTCCACGTTGGTCAGGCTGGTCTCAAACTCCTGAGCTCAGGTTATCTCCCTGCCTCAGCTTCCCAAAGTGCTGGAATTACAGGTGTGAGCCACCACGCCTGGCCTCAAAGAATTCTTTATTTGGAGAGAGATCAGGCTCTAATTTCTGTTTTAATAGTTTTAACATTTGTTTTCATAAATAACAACCCATCTATAAACTGTTAATACTAATTTTTAACTATTTAAATTTTTATATATTTATAATAAAATAGTTGAGTCTGTATGAATGATTCTACTAACTATGAACTTGATACTCCTAAGTGAATTATTGTTTAAATTACAGACAAAACTATATACTACTAGAAAATAATTTAAAATTAAAAAATAAAATAATTTTTCTCATGGTGTCTCGAAAACACACATCTAGAATTTTAACTTTGGCTGTACATTGAACATAGCTCAATGACTACTTTTATAATACTTCAGTGCCTCTTCCAGGATGCATCAGACAGCATATTTTTGCCTAGATGGTGCCATGCTATTGTTTTGTGCATTTGGGTAGCACTTTATATTTCCAAAATGCATGCCAATCACATTATTAGTATTTCAGCAAAGCCCTGCTGTGAGGTAGCTCAGCATTACTGAAGCTAAGCATAAAAAGAAGTATGCAGTTATCAGGAAGATGCTGATGGGGCTCCAGTGAAATGTCGATGAACAACAATTCACTTTATTCAAAACAGAAGTTTCTACAGATAGATTTCAGCAGAACTGTCAAAACCTCTTTCTGTATCATTTGAATTTCCAGCCTTAGAAATGAACCCTAATTTTCAAAGAAATAAGTGAGTATTATATTGGTCTTACTTTCAATGTTAGGGCTTATGTGACTATTTAAAACTGACATACACAAAGATCGAAGTTCGTGAAGGCAATGTTTAAATCATTATTTCACATATGATAACTCACTTGCATTCTTAGCCAGAGAAACTTTTTGAAAGTCAGATTAAAGTACAAATTAGATGATCTTGTGGCAGAGAATCAGAATCATTCAACTTAATGGATTTGGGATGGCCTCAAATTGCCTGGAATTTGCCATCTTAAAGATGAAATTTTAGTTAATAAGTCTAAAACACTTACTTATCATTACCTGTAAACAGACCAGCATAGTCCAATAACCTGTTCTAATGCAAGAGATGGCCCTAGTCCATAAAGGACTCAAAGAAAGAAAAGCAAACACAAATAAATGAAGTGAAATTAGTTGTATTAGTTAGCGATTGTATTTGGCTGCCCTGAACAAACACCTGACTTTGAAGGCATAATCTAAAACAAGCTTCTCTTATGTAAACAGAGCCTTAGAGCTGGGCATTGAGGCTGGTATGGAGGCCCTGTGATGCTACCCAGTACTCGGGTTCTCCCTGTGTCACGGGCTGAACTTCATCCCTCTCGTCCAAACTCATACGCTGATATCCTAAACCCAGGACTTCAGAAAGTGACCTATTTCGAGATAGAGCCTTTAAAGTAGTAATTAAATTCAAATCAGGCTGGTAGGGTGAGCCCCCAACCAATCTAATGGGGCAGTCCACAGAGAGATGCCAGGGGAAAGTTCACAAAAAGGAAAAGTCATGTGAGGACACCACAAAAAGGTGGCCATTTGCAAGACAAGGAGTCAGGCCTCGGGAGAAACCAAACTCCCACACCTCAATCTTGGACTTCCACGAACTGTGAGTTGCTTACACCACCCAGTCTATGGTATTTTATTACGGCAGCCCTAACGAATGGATTCACCCTGTTGATTTGCTTTGACAGACTCTGCATGTGGCCTCAGTTTCATGATTCAAGGTGGAGGCTCTGCCTCCAGCCTCCCATACTTTTTCAGACAAAGAGAAGCTGAAACACGCCAAAAAGGAAGGGGACAGGCCGGGTGCAATGGCTCACGCCTGTAATCCTAGCACTTTGGGAGGCTGAGGTGGGAGGAACTTGAGGTCAGGAGTTCAAAACCAGCTTGACCAACATGGTGAAACCCCATCTCTAATAAAAATACAAAAAAATTAGCAGGCGTGGTGGCAGATGCCTGTAGTCCCAGCTACTAGGGAGGCTGAGGCAGGAGCATCGCTTGAACCTGGAAAGCAGAGGTTGCAGTGAGCCGAGATCGCACCACTGCACTCCAGCCTGGCGACAGAGTGAGACTCCATCTCAAAAACAAAAAACAAACAAAAACAACCTGGGACTGAGGGAAGGACTCAGGTAGAGGCTGGGGAGTGCTGAAACTGTCATACCCCTTAGAGGCTAGCTGGAATACTCGAGCTGGCTCTGCTGGACAGAGACATGGAGGGGAGTTCATTAGTGAGCAGCATCTATTAGTATTAAACTGTGAGAAATGGAGAACCCCAAATATCAGCGGTTTGAGTGAAAAAGCCTTGTATTTCCCTCTCATGTGAAAGAGGTCTGGAGTAGCCAGGTTTGCTCCACTACTGTCCTGCTTGCCACACCTACCTCTTGGCCTATGATGACTGTTGAGCTTTAGCCACCACGACTCCGTTGCAACCAACAGGAAGGAAGAAAGGGAGAGAAAATCGCCTATTCCCTCGCTTTAAGAAAACTTTCCGAAAGTGTCACAAACCACTTCTGTTTATATCCAGAAGTAGTCATATGGCCATTCCTAGCTGGACAGAAGACAAGGACATTTTATTCCAGATGGCCAAGTGCCTGGCCAAAAATGGGGGTAAAGGAGGCTCTATCACCATTGAGAAAGAGATGGAATTAGGAGGAGGATAGTGGCTTCTGTCACACAGGCCTAGGTTAAGAGCCTATGACAGCCCTGCTGAAAAGATCCGGTAAACTGCTGTGAAGACTACAGGATCCGAGCAATGCTGGTCAGGTGATTTCTGGTGTAGCATTTAAGCTAGATTCTCACTTCTCAAGTGTAGTTCATAGGCCAGCAGCATGGACATCACCTGGAAGCTGGCTAGAAATGCAAAATCAGGCTCAACCCCAGTCCTGCTAAATCAGAAGCTGGATTTTAACAAGATCCCAAGTATGGGGCTAGAAGATCTCAGAGAAGAGAAAAGTTAGAAACTGGGGGGATTGGCAGCACAGACTAGAGATTTGGGAGTCTTCTAGGTCAAGTGATAGGCTTCTGTGTGCCAGTTAGCTCCTTAAGGAAGTGAATGTGAGGTAGGAAAATAGGGAATTAGGGTAACCAAGGGTTAAAGCAGAAGCAAAAGAACAGCAGGTACAGCCAGTTCTCGGCAAGATTAGGCAGCACACAGGCCACATCCTCACTCCTGTGATAACAAGATAGAAGTTT
This sequence comes from Cebus imitator, assembly GCF_001604975.1. Lineage (NCBI taxonomy): Eukaryota > Metazoa > Chordata > Mammalia > Primates > Cebidae > Cebus > Cebus imitator. Next base: position 1,201,881 of record NW_016107366.1, on the reverse strand, counting down.
CCACTTTAACCTCTGATTGACCATAGGCCAAGTCTCCACTTCAGACTCTGATTGGTCATGGGCCAATTCTTCATAGGGTGAAACCAATTGGAGGCCTCTAAAGGGCACCTAGGGGTGTTACCAAATTCTTTTAGTTTAATAAAAACCTTAAAGAAGACTGTAATCCTGCCATGCTTGGTGGCTTACTCCTATAATCCCAGCACTTTAGGAGGCCAAGGTGGGCGGATCACTTGAGGCCAGGCGTTGGAGACCAGCTGGCCAACATGGTGAAACTCCGTCTTTACAAACAAACAAGCAGACAGACAAACAAAAAACAGAAATTAGCCCAGTGTGGTGGTACACACCTGTGATCCCAGCTATTCGGGAGGCTGAGGCAGGAGAATCGCTTGAACTGGGAAGCAGACGTTGCAGTGAGCTGAGATCATGAAACTGCACCCCAGCCTGGGCGAGAGAGTGACACTCCATCTCAAGCAGAATAACATTGTAATTGGGGCTCTAGAGCCACTTGCTGGAGCCTGATCCCACTCTGTGGAGTGTGTACTTTCGCTTCAATATACCTGCACTTTGATTGTTTCTTTCTTCTCTCATTGCTTCATTCTTTCGTTGCTTTGTTTGTGCACTTTGTTCAATTCTTTGTTCAATGTGCCAAGAACCCAGACAACTCAGTCAAGACTTTCTATCCTGTAACAAATGCAGAGGTGGCCAGAAAGCTGAGTGCTTCAACTCAGGGATGAGAGTGGAAGAAACTGCCAGAAAAGAACTAGGAACAGGAGAAAGAAAAGCACTTAGAAAGAAGGCAGTCTTGAAAACAAACTTTAAAGGAGTATCAGTGAAATACAGATTCAATTACCCTGTCCTGTGGACCAGGCAGTCCTTAATCCTCAGAACAACCTTGAGTGTTAGAAACTATGATTCTCACTTCATGTTATGAAGCTGAGCTTCAGAGATGACGGCTTGCCAAGATCACACACTAAATACTGACATAGCTCACTGTAGTATCTTGTAGAGAAATGACCAGTTTACAAAGCACGATTAAATACGTTTTCTAATTTAAGCCTTGTAATTACTTTGTGAAGTAAACAGAGAGTGATTTTTTTTTTTTTTTTTTTTTTTTTTTTTTTGTCATCCAGGTTGGTTTGTTGTGGTGCGGTCTTTGGTTTCTGGAACCTCTTCCCCCCAGGTTTAAGCAGTTCTGCTTCAGCCTTCCAAGTAGCTGGAATTACAGGTACCTGCTACTATGCCCAACTAATTTTTGCATTTTTAGTAGAGACACGGTTTCACCACGTTGGCCAGGCTGGTCTTAAACTCCTGACCTCAGGCGATCTGCCCACCTTGGCCTCCCAAAGTGCTGGGATTACAGGCTTGCGCCACCGTGCCTGACTGTGGCTATTATTTTAATTTTGCAAGTAAAGAATTCCAGGACTTTTGATTCTCAGTCCAATGTTGTTTTGTTTTTGTCTCATTTTTCTTCCCTGATTTCCTGACACATTGATGATAATGAAAAATAGATGTGAGTATGGGATTCCTCACATCTGAATTTAACTGTGTTTGTGAGGGTCCAGTTCACGGACAGCCATTCAGTAAACCCTCTAATGATAACTGATACTGTTGTTCTTATTATAATTACAACTATTGGTTTTGTTCAAGAAAGCAGTATTTATACAAAGTAATTTATTAGAGTGAGGAGTACAGAAACCAAATATGGAGGGGAAATTTGAATGAAGATACAATGTCAGCAATGAGGGAAGGAACTCTAAATGATACTTCAGAGCCTGAACTTTGGAGTTAAGACAGTCTACATGCCAGCCCTGCTACTTAACAGAAATGGGAGTCTGGGCAAAGTGGTAAACAGCCCATCACCTCCACTTCCTCATCTTCAAGGCTGACACTTCATGAGATATTATGAAGATTGAAAGAGAGAAAGTATATAAGACGCTAGCCCAATACTCAAAACAAACATTTAATAATTATGGCTATTATTAAGTCCTGGTTATGGATGGAAGAGTGGACTTGGTGGAAGTCAAAGCAGCAGCAGATTCGAGAATCAAATAACCTACATTGACTGCTTTGAGTGTTTATCAGTTTATAGACTTTATTTATGTTAACTTTAAAAAGAATAATCTCTCTTCCTCAGGCCCACAGTTTTTACACTCTGATTATAATTAACTTGCCTTTTAATGATGCTGCCTTCATGACTGATGTTTCCAAGTGGTAGATTTTTAAATTTCTATATTTACCGTAAATGTATTTGGTAACTGAGTCTAGCAAATAGGACAAAACAGAGAGTCATGGTACTTTACCTTTAATGTCTATGAAGTGAAAGAGATCAAAGGGGAAACTCTGAACTTACTGTCTCATTTATGAGAAGCTTTGGCACAATTTATGAAGGTGATGGATGTTCTGCTTCCTAGAACCTTTTTGTTCCATCCCCAAAATCTATATTTTTCCTTTAGTATATTGATTTCTAGTTACAGAACGGAATGGCTATTAAATATCTTTATTTGGGAGCTTGGGAGTGCCAGAATGTGGGAAGAAAAATGCATCAGTAGCTAAAGGACAGTTGATGGGATGGGTGGAGAAGGGCCCAAGAGAAGGTAATCTGTGTCTGGGAAATTATTTACAATTTGAAAGGCACAGAGACTTGCCAGAGGAAGAAAAGAGGGAGCAAATGAGAAAAGCAGCCAATCACATGAAGCCCTTTGATGGATGAGGAAGGTACTTTTAAAGATGAGAAAGCACTTTCCCCATCAGCCAGATGGCTCATCTCATCTCTCTTTGCAGCTAGCAGCACAGGGGAAAGATCCAGTGTAAAAAAAGAAAAAAAATCATGGAATAATCTGTTGTGAATAAGCTGATGCAAACCAATTACAAATCGAAGTGTTCTTCTTTTCTGTTTTGATGAGGGGACACTGATTTCTCTTTGAGGGTGGGGTTGGATTTTAACTACCAAAATGTAGCTGGTAATTGAGTTGACTGATTATGAACAATGTTCCAAACACTGTTTTTCTTAGCCATGCAAATAACATTTCTGTAGTGTATTTATAGTTTCAAAGCATCCTCATCTGCATTCTTTGATTTTATCTTATAAATAGCCCTGTGAGGTAGGTGTCATTATCCTCATATTATACATGAGGAAAATGAGGCTTAGAGAAATTAATTAACAGCAGTCTCCAAACTTGGGTCTGTTTTACTATACCATCTTTCTTTGGGTCTTCCAACAAATGGTAATCTATGGCCATGGTTCTCACAAAGAGCTTTGGTTTTTTGGTGGGGGAGGGGCAGGGGGCATCTCCAGGTTTCCATAATGTGTTTTCCCTCCAATGCAATTCTATGATCCTTGGCATCTCTCAAAGGCCCGAAGAGTACATCTGAGGTTGCCTGGAGGGACCTGGAATGAGGGTGGGTGCTAGGAGTGGAAAGAGCTGTGCAGTCCTACCAGCAACTAAGCTACTGCTTCCCTTGGCTTCAGGGGACCCTGTGTCCTGGTGACATCCCTGTTCCCTTGCCGTGCCCTCTCTTGTATCCCCTTAGAGCCCCTGGGCTGCCCTCCAGCCATCCTAAGTATCCCATCCCTCCAAAGTCTGTTTACTTCCATCCCCCTCAGGACATCTCTGCCAGGAAAGCAATCACTTTTTGCACATGGCTATCTCCTTGAGATGATTTCTAGCTTAGGGAACAAAGAGCCAGGGAAGAGGATGTCTTCCTTGGCCACATTGGACATGCTTCATGGGCAGAAAACCTCCAAGCCTGAAGCTACTTCTCCACTTCTTCCCCTCCTGATAACTTCCTGGCCTGGTGGAACCTCTTCCATAATCAGTGGTCAATAAGTTTAGAATTGTACCTATAACTGGAGGACAGGGAGGCTTGGATCAGCTTGGCAGTGCAGAGTAATGCCAGCTACAGTTACAGAGACCAGAATAGGTATTAGTTAGAATATAGATTTGCCTGTATTTGAACTTTGGCATCACCACTTGCTAACTGTGGTACGTTCTCTGTGACTCAGTGTATGCATTGTTCGAGTAGGGTAATAATAGTGCATAAAGAGTTATAATGAGGATTAAAAGTGCTATATATGTAAAGAACTGTTCCTGGCATACGAAAAGGCTCCGTAAGGATTAGATCAATTAAATTGTTTACTACTTTTTGAAGTGCCTACTGTATGCTAGGTTCTTTACATCTGAAATTCAGATGTCTGCTGTGGTTGTCTTGAACCCTCAGATGGAGATAAGTGGTTTAGATGTCCTTTTCTATGGATTATGGTAAACCAGATAATCTTCCCAAGACTTCTTGGAATTCCAGAGGGTCCCTTATATTTCTTGATTAGCTCAGGCTCACAACACCAGCTTCTTCAGGATTATTTTCGTAGGGGATTGTTTTGCTGTTCTCCACATTGAATCTCACAGATGTTTTACTCAATATTCACATGAAACTTACCAAGGCATTCATGTACCTAGTGACATTTACTTAATCTTTGGAAAAAGGAAGGTTTTACATTACAAGAACCCAATCAATTTTAAATTCAATATCAGTCATGTCCATTCTTTAAGGCCTTAGACATGATCTATATTTTAGGATCTGGCCTTCTGCTGAATTCCTTAATCCTCCTCTCTATTCCTTTTTCCTAGTGTCTCAGTCCATTCAGGCTGCTATACCAAAATCCCTTATGCTAGGTAATTTATAAACAATAGAAATTTATTGCTCACAGTTCTGGAGACTGAGAAGTCCAAGATCATGGTGCCAGCATGGTCAGGTTCAGGTGAGTGTCCACTTTCTGATTCATAGATGGTAACTTCTCACTGCATCCTAACATAGTGGAAAGGACAAATGAGCTCCCTTAGCCTTTTTACAAGGGCACTAATCCCATTCATAAGGGACCTCTCCCCATGACCTAATCACTTCCCAAAGGCCACATATCTTAATACTATTGCATTGGAGATGAAGTTGAAACATCTAAATTTTGGGGAAACACAAGCATTCAGACCGTAGCCTCTACTATCTCTCCTCCTTAACCCTTTGCTCCAGATTGCCCCAGACTCCAAATTCTTGTTCCATAATGCAGAAAAATCCATTAAGTTTTTTCTAACCAGCTGTTTAAAAACCTGGCCAGCTGGGTGCAATGGCTTATACCTGTAATCCCAACACTTTGGGAGGCTGAGGTGGGAGGATTGTTTGAGGTCAGGAGTTCGAGACCAGCCTGAGCAACTTATTGAAACCCTGTCTCTACAAAAATTAAAAAACTAGTCAGGTGCATTGGCATGCACCCGTGGTCTCAGCTACTCAGGATGTTGAGACAGGAGGATTGCTTGAGCCCAGGTGGTTGAGGCTGCAGTGAGTCATGATTACAAGATTACAACACTGCGCCACAGCCTGGGCAACAGAGCAAGACCTTGTCTCTAAAAAAAAA
>NW_016107366.1:1186456-1196467 GCF_001604975.1 Cebus imitator | reverse complement strand
AAAAAAAAAAAAAAAAAGGAAAGAAAGAAAAAAGAAAAACCTGGCTAAACTTTTAAAGACCACTACCCTGTCACTCAAAAGCCTTGCTAAAGATTAAAAAATTATCCTTTTTAAGAACTTCATTAAATTATTGGCCAGAGATTAAATCATTCTCATCTGTGTTTGTATATAGATGGAAAACAGGAGAGGTTTTTTTATTTTTCTTTTTTTTTTAATGTTCTTGGAGATACGCATTGTTGCTCAAGCTGGAGTATAGTGGCACACAATCTTGGCCCACTGCAACCTCCGCCTCCCAGGTTCAAGCAAGTCTCATGCCTCAGCCTCCTGAGTAGCTGAGATTACAGGCTTGAGCCACTATGCCAGGCTAACTTTTGTATTTTTAGTAGAGATGGGGTTTCACCATGTTGGCCAGGTTGTTCTTGAACTCCCAACCTCACATGATCTGCCCACCTCAGCCTCCAAAGTGTTGGGATTACAGGCATGAGCCACTGTGCCTAGCTGAGGGTGGTTATTAAACACACATTATCTCAATTAATTCTCACAGCAATACTGCAGGGTAGGTCTGATTCCCCTCAATTTTATAACTAGAAAACTAAGAACCAGATAAATAAGAATACACTCAAGGTCATCTAGTTGCAAAGGGGTGAGCAGAGTCAAGACCATGGGACCATGTCAGTCTGATGCCAAATCCCTCACTGTTTTCATTACACTACACTGCCTCATATGTTATGCTTGGTCTTATGAATCTGAAGTAACCCAAGGTGGTGACAGCAATTAATGCAACTCCCCCCTGAGGGAGCCAGTTGCATCTTGGACAACCCCAAGCTGTGCTCCTGGCTTCCATCTTAATGTAGATGTCCATGTCTTCATACATGATGCCCAGACCTGAGCCCAGCCTTCCAGGTGGTATCTGACCAGAAAACAGAAACCACCCACTATATTCTTTACTCTGGATTTCTAGTTATGAAATCTGAGGCCCCTTTGGCTCCTTGAACCCAAATTGCATTGTTGATTCTTCCTTGGTTTTCAGCCAGTGGAAACCCGTAAAACAAAGATCCCCTTTAAGTTCTGGAGCCAATCTCAGGGTGAATCCTTGCTTCACCACTTCCTATGAGAATTTAGACAACTCAGTTCTCTTATTTAATCAACGGTATTGTTGATTACACAAAAAGAGACAACAATACTATTTATCTCAAAATTGTTAGAAGAATTAAATAAATTAATGCATGCATGATGCTAACCCAGTACCTGGAACATTGTAAAGTTCAAAAAACATTAGCTATAACAGTAATATTTACAAATGCCCATCTCTTCTACCTCCAGACAAATTTGATCTCTCCACTTCCCCATCTTCCCCACTTCTAACAAACACACAAACCTATTACTAAACACACTCTTCTAAAGCAGAAAGTCTGGCCTTAGAAACCCTAAATTCAGTTCTTTTTTCTTTTCTTTTTTTTTCTTTTTGAGATGGAGTCTTGCTCTGTCACCCAGGCTGGAGTGCAGTTGTGCGATCTTGGCTCACTGCAACCTCTGTCTCTTGGGTTCAAGGATTCTCCCACCTCAGCCTCCTGAGTAGCTGGGACTACAGGCATGTGCCATCACACCTGGCTATTTTTTTAATTTTTTTATTTTTAGTAGAGATGGGGTTTCACCATGTTGGCCAAGTTGGTCTCGAACTCCTGACCTCACGCAATCTGCCCACCTCAGCCTCCCAAAGTGCTGGGATTACAGGTGTGAGCCACCACCCCCAGCTGGATTCAGTTCTAATCACATGCTAGCTGCATGACCTTGGGCAAGATGCTTAACTTCTTTATGCTGCAGTTTCTTCCTCCCTAAAAGGGAAACCATAACTGTATATTCACTTAACTCACAGCATCATCATGAGGATTACATAGGTAGAAATATAAGGAAACTCCATAATTATTGGTACATTACATCCATTCTCCTTGTAATGATGTTGGTAGTTTCTTTTAAAACTAATTACAGGTCTTTAATCTCTATCAAAATGTATAGACTCATTTAGAATTTATCAGATTAACATTGCTCTACATTGCTTCTCTATGTTCAGCCTTTCTCATGTGATGCATTTATCTGTTTGTGAGTTTTTAAAAACTCCATTCATATTAAAATGAAAGCATAGGACCCTTATCCCTTCTAGTCACAAATTTTCTTTTATTCATTAAGAATAAAAGAAACAACTAGCTACATTGTTCACTGTGCTGGGGGCAATGGCAGAGTCAAAGAAATATAATTTGGGGTGTGTGCCCTCCAGTCTGTTAGTCCTTTGGAGAAATGACCTACATTCTTAACCTTGAATGTTAATATCTTTTTTTTCTGAAAAGCAGTCTCCCTCTGTTGCCCAGGCTGGAGTGCAGTGGCAGGATCTCAGCTCACTGCAACCTCCACCTTCTGGGTTCGAGCGATTCTTCTGCCTCAGCCTCCCAAGTAGCTGGGATTACAGGCATGCGCTGCCATGCCCGGCTAATTTTTATATTTTTAGTAGAGACACGGGTCTCACTATGTTGGCCAGGCTGGTTTCGAACTCCTAACCTCAGGTGATCCGCCCGCCTTGGCCTCCCAAAGTGCAGGGATTACAGGCATGAGCCACTGTGCCCGGCCCAAATGTTAATATCTTGAAACAATTATGCATCATGTCAAAGAAATCTGGAAGACCTCAAACTCTCCAATCACAGAACAAACTTGTAACTTTGATGGCAGTTGTCTTTAACAATATTCCCTGCAGGCCCCATCTGAAATGAAGGAGGCGTGACATTACAGAATTGCAAAATCTTAGGATTCATCACCTAACTTTAATGCTGAAGGGTTTGGAGATCATTCGGACTAACCCTCATGTTTTACAGTTGAAGATAATGATACTGTAGAAGGAGAGGGACTTATCCCAAATCATCCACCGGTGGCAGAGCCTGGACAAACCGATGTCTCCTCCCTTCACTCCTTTGGGGTTGTTGCTGGACTGCAGGGACCCGAAGTAGGTAGAGAAGGATATAGGCCACTGGAAGAAGAGGTATTTTGCAGGAGTCTGGTTTTTCCTGCTCCCAAATCGGTGGGATGTCAGCGAAAGGAGGATCTCTGGAGCAGAGGAGCTAACAAGGTCTTCTGAAAACCATCACTGAGGGTGCTGTGGTTGGGAACTCGAAACCTTGCCAGACAGTTAAAAGCATTTCTGCGAATGTGGTTTCTGAGGGCGAGGAAGGCCTCCCCCGCCCCAGCGCCGGCCCCGCCCGCCGAGTGCCCGACAGTAACCCCGAGGCGTGCTGCAGCCCAGGCGGTCTTCAACGTAGTCATCCGGAAGACAAAAACCAGAAAATGTGCGCCTTCTCATTTGAAACCTGGTCGTTAGGTCCGGCCCCTCCCCAGCAGAAATGGGAACATTTAGTTTGCGCCCACGTGGCTCCTCCGCGGGCGTGTGCTCCACTCGGAAGCCCGGAGCCCTGTCTGCAATAGGCCTTGCTCCCTTCCCCTCTGCCTTTTGCGGGAAGAAGGTTGTGGAGCAACCGGCACAGCTGAGTAGGGGCCAGCTGTGGGAAAAGGGAGAGGGGGACAACAGATGGGAGGAGGAGGGGACGAGGGGTAATGGAGCGTCGGGGCCAGGGTGGCAGCTCAGAGGGCCCGATGTCGCCCAGCCATACCCAGAAATTAGGGTGCGTCTGCAAAGCTCACACTCTCCATTTGAGAGCGGAACCGAAACCATCTCAAGACAGAAGCTCCGGACGCCCAGCCGCGGCGGGCAGCGGGTGGCGCGCAAGCGCTCGGGGCCCGGAATCTGACCTCAAGTTACCCCGTGCAGCCAGTCGCGGCGAAGTAGGTGAAAGGTAACTAGCAGACGCTGCTCTGGGAGACGGCCGCGGCGCGCGTGCGCGAGGCTGGGCCTTGGGATCTGTTCTCCAAGTTTCTCCAAGTCTGCACTTCACTAAGCTCTGGGTGTGTCATGGGCCAGTTCATGAAGTGATGGAGTGGGGACATCGAGCAGATTTGGAAAATTCCTATCACCCACTCCTCTATGGAAAAATGAGGTCCAGACGCGGTGCAGGGTAGAGAACCACCTACTGAACGCCATGTGTGTGTGCGGCGGGCGCGGTGCTGGGCGCCATTCTTAATTTTCACTACCCTTTGAAAGACCTCAAAATGACCTCTCATGGAAGAGAAACCGAGGCCCTATGAGTTCATTTAATTTGCCCAAGGTCATCCAATCAGTTAAGGGCAATTTCCATGAAAGGTCCGTGCTTCAAGGTGGGTTTTTGTCCCTAGTACACACAAATGACACCTGTAGCACATTTGGCAAGGCACCCTCAGGCATTATTCACTCCATCCTTACCAGAAACCTCTGAGGTAGTAGGTATTGTGGCTATTTTCTTTTTGCAGATGGGGAAACTGAGATTCAAGGAAGTTGTTCTAAAATCCCACAGAGAATATCAGAGCTGAGATTTTTCTGTCCCATTTTAGAGAGATTAAAAAAGCTCAAAGCTCAAAGTCAGATTCTCCCGTCACCAATCTGAAGACCTATGAGAACTTCAGGCTGTATGGAATGAGTGGCCCAGGCCCTGCTAAAGACAAAGAAGTTCTCATTATTGGAGTTCTCCTTTGCAGTTTTCTTTTCTTTCTTTCTTCTTTTTTTTTTTTTTTTTGATGTTAACGACCTTTGCAGGTTTCTATTACAAAATTACAAAGTGATCAACCCTTCTAGAAGATAGTTGAGTTGTTCACTTATTAAGGGCAGGGACAGAGTGCACTGCTCACAGTTGCTGAATTGGGTGTTCGTTGGGTGAGCTTATAACAATGAACACATTTTCAATCCCAGATTACCCAAGGGGGAAGCTGCCATTGCGGTGTCAGGCAACAGGTGAAGTAGCTTGTTTGTGACTTTTCCCAGATGAGGGTTTTTGCAATCACACAGCAAATATACTTAGCATGCACTCTGCGATGTTTCTATAGCTGGAAAACAGCTGGGAACTTCAAAAAGCAGGAATGCCTTGCTTCTCTTGAAAATTCTGTTCTGTGTTTGTCTTAGTCTTCTCAGGCTGGGTACTTAAACAGCAGACATTTATTTCTCACAATGCTGGAGGCTGGAAGTCCAAGACGAAGGTGCAGCCTGATCTGATTCCTGTTGAGACCCCACTTTCTGGCTTGCAAACAGCCATCTTATCACTGTATGCTCTCATGACACAGAGATTCTCTCTAGAGTCTCTTCTTATAAGGCATGAATCCCGTCATGGGGGCTCCACCCTTATAAACTCATCTAAACTGAATTATCTCCCACAGGACTCACCTAATCATCATATTAGAGGTTAGGCCTTCAAGGGAGCACAAACATTCACTTATAACAATCTTAGATGTCTGGAAGTTTGCCCACCTCCATACATGGTAGAAGCCATAGATTTCCCCTACCCTGTCAGGGTTTCCTGTGACACAAGAAGTAGATCACCCAGGGAGGGGCACAGGAACCCAGTCACAACTCCACCCACCCCACCAACCCCTTGGTGCCTCAGCTGTACTTCAGAATCACAAAGGCCAGAAAACAGAAGCAGCTCCTCTCCTCCTCTCCCAGGAGGCCTTGGAAACAGAGGGAAATGCAAATGGAAATTCCCCAAAAGAGAAATGCAGGGGAAGCAGCAAAAGCTGCAGCAAAGCGGGTCTACCCCCTGCCACCCTCATTTCTTTCCAAGAATCCCCTCCCTGAGTGTGCTGCCAGAGAATTGGAATGTCCCCCAAGACCGTGTTGCTGCTCAGGCTGATAAAGACGAAGGCTGCAACTGGACTGTCTTTGCCCGAATGTAACCCTGCCTGCCTTGAAGCCTTCCTGAGGTGACCAGGGGAGATCATGTGCTGCCTGACGCTGTCAAGATGCCAGTGTGAGCTGCCTGCCTGGTTGATGTTGGCAGGAACAAGGCTGCTTGGGAACTTACATCAGCACCCTGTGGAGGGGCTGAGGGCTTTGGCATGGTGGGCCCTGTGCTGACACTTGTAGTTGAATTCCCTCCCGTATGATCCTCCACAACCCTATACAGTAAATGATGTGGCCCCTGTTTTGCAGAGGATGAAACTGAGGCTCTGAGAAGGTAAGCGATTTCCCCACATCATACAACCAGTAAAGGCATGGCTGACGCTCAGCTCCTTTCACTGCTGTAGGCATTTAAACCCAACACCCCAATAGAACAGGCTCTTGCAGCTGGCTGGGAACATTATCCCTAGGTTTCTTCCTTTCTTCCCTAATTATTCCAGAGAAATTTCAGTAAAAATGTAGAACAAGTCAAATTCCATGCCTTACACACAGTTAAATAATGAGTGACTTTATAGTGGAATGAATGAATGAAGGCAGAAAGTGAGAGTAGATAAAGTGCCTGGAATGGTGCCTGACACATAGTAAACAATCAATATTTCCCAAATGGTTGAATAAAGGAATAAGAATATCAAAGAACATGGAAGGGAAGAATTTCAGTGTGAGGTGCAAATATTTTAGGGTAACCATTTCCCGCCCTTAAGCTTGCAGATAAAGTTTATGATCCTGTTAGAATTTGAAGTTCTTATTTTAAATTATTGGTGAAAGATTTACTGACTCTTGCAGGTTATCAGTAAATACACAGAAAGTAGATGCCACAAAGCCCTGGTCCACATCCCCTCCCTATTGGATTTCTTCCCTGGGTGTCTCTTATATGCGATTTGTGCTGCTGGCTTTTATCATTAGGAAAGGACTTTCATTCCATTCAAAAAGAGCTACTACTCTTATGAAGCACTAAGTAGGTTAGTGCATAAGATATGGCCCTTGCTCCCCAGGTGGGGAAACATAAGTTTTAGTGAGAGGTTCCATGTTTGAGTCCCTGCTCTTGCTAAGGTGTATATTTCAACACATCATTTAATCTTAGCAATCCTCATTTTCCCCATATATAAAATGAATACTTTAAGGATAGTAAGGGAATTTAATAGCATATGATATGTTAAAAAAAAAAAAAAAGGCGGGGATTAGGGGAAAGAGTTGATAAGTAGCAAATGCTATTAATTTAATTTAATTCAAAGAGAATACAAGGAGTGTTTTCTTATCAGTTACAAAGCCCAGCCTCTCCAGGAAAAGGGAATGGAGAGGTATACACTTGAGACCTAAGAGAGATTCTGGGCTGGGGATTTCCAGGCAGCACAGAGCATGGGAGAGCTGAAAGGTTTGTTTTTTTTTTTTTTTTTTTTTTGGGTTGGAAGCTCCTTTTGTTTTTTTTTTTTTTTTTTTTTTTGAGATGGAGTCTCACTCTTGCCGCCCAGGCTGGAATGCAATGGCACAATCTTGGCTGACTGTAACCTCTGCTGCCTGGGCTCAAGGGATTCTCCTGGCTTCTCCTGCCTCAGCCTCCTGAGTAGCTGGGATTATAGGTGGCCACCATCACACCCAGCTAATTTTTATAGTTTTGGTAGGGACAGGGTTTCACCATCTTGGCTAGGCTGATCTTGAACTCCTGACTTTGTGATCCACCCACCTCAGCCTCCCAAAGTGCTGGGATTACAGGCGTAAGCCACCACACCCAGCTGAGAGCAGGAAGTTTTACTGCCTGGAAGTAGTACAGAAACTGAGCAAGTGTGTCCTGGGCCTTGCACCGGAGCTTTAAGCCTGTCTGCCTCTTCCCTACTGAGATATGAATGTGTCCCTTGACTACAGTGGCTGCAGGAGGAAGGCGCATCCCAGAACAGCTGAATTCAGTGAAAAATCTGCTGTCTCACTGTGCCTCTGTCTTGCTTGGGTCAGTCTGAATTCCCAGCAGCCAGAATGTGTTGAATCTTAGTCAGATTCTAGTCCCCTTAACATTCAGAATGCGCCGATGCAAATATGGAATTGGTAAGGATAGAATGATGTGAGGGTTTAAGAGTGAAGGGATCAGTTAAAAAAAAAAAAAATAGAAAGAATGAAAAACACCCAGTATTTGATAGCACAACAGTGACTGTAGTCAAAATAATTTAATTGTACCTTTTTTTTCAGAGACTGAGTCTCACTCGTTGCTCAGGCTGGAGTACAATGGTACAATCTTTACTAGATTACAGGGCAGAAAAAAAAAATGGTGCAATCTTGGCTCAGTGCAACCTCTGCCCTCCAAGGTTCAAGTGATTCTCCTAACTCAGCCTTCTGAGTGGCTGGGATGACAGGCACCCTCCACTATGCCCAGCTAATTTTTTTTATTTTTAGTAGAGACGGGTTTCACTATGTTGGCCAGGCTGGTCTCGAACTCCTGACCTTGGGTGATCCACCCACCTTGGCCTCCCAAAGTACTAGAATTACAGGTATGAACCACCATGCCCGGCGTTTAACTGTACATTTTTTAATAACTAAAAGAATACAATTGAAAAAAAAAAAAAGAGAAAAAAAAGAATACAATTGGATTGTTTGTTAGACAAAGAATAAATAGGTGAGGAGATGGATCCCTCATTTTCCATGATGTTATAATTATGCATTGAATGTATCAAAATATCTCATGTATCCCATAAGTATATACACCTACTGTATACTCACAGAAATTAAAAATTAAAAAAAAAAAAATAGTGGAGGAACCTTGCACACTTCAGAAGGAGAAATTCCCCCCGAAAGATGACTTTTGGCTGAAATGCCAAGAATGGAGCCTATTGTGCCCAGGACAGAAAAAAAAAAAAACACGGGTTTATGCCTTTTAGCAAAACAAAACAAAACAAAAACAAAACTGAGTAGAATTCCACTTTGGCCATACCAAATATTTTGTTTCTTTGACCTAGAGACTTATGAGAACTGGAAAAAAAGAAAACACTAGAGGATCCCTCTTGGTTATGTTGGAAGGAAAGCGAGCAACTAAATCCTTGCTGCCTCGTGTTTGACTCATTAACCAGCTCTGTGGCCTTGGCTGGTCCCCTCCCTCTGTGCCTCTTTCTTTGTCTATAAAATAAAGATTCTCATACCTTACAACATTTGTGTAGGGATCAGATAAGATGACAAAGGTAAAGTAGCCACCACGATGCCAGGGACATGACAAATTCTTGACAAACAGCAGCTTCTTTTTCTTTCCCCCATGCTGAGTAAATGCCACACCAGGGATCAGAGCTCAGTAGGGCTGAGCTCATTCATCTGCGCGTAGCCAGCTTCGTTTAAAATTATAGGCCCAAGAAAGGCTTCAGAGTCTCCTGCTAGACTCAGAAATATCTGCTTTTCTTCCATCTTATCCACAGAAAAACTGATGCAGTGTTGGCTCCTTGGGAAAAAACCAACTCTATTAATTAAGCATAACCCCATTCTGTCTGAAGACTGTAATTACCCTTCTGTGTAGATGTCTTGCCTTGAGATTTCCCCTGTTCCCTGGGATAACCTGTCAGAGCCCGGCTTCCTTAGGGAGGAGATACAGAAGGGTTGAGATCTTAAAATTTGCCCACAGAGAACAAGCTCTAGTCCCCCTGGAAAGTTGTTGAAAACAATTAGTGTGAGCCCCATTTTTTCCTTGAGCTTGCTGACAATTCCAAGGACAACCACACAGAGGAAAGCTAAGCCTCCAAGGCATTTCTCCAATAATTCAAAATGCTGAGGTGTCAAGGAAACACCCAGGTTTAACCCATACTACTCTTTCTCCCTCTTCATGCTTGAATTCATTGTAGTGAGTTTACAGAAAATTTTAATTCCCTAAGGCGTTTTTTCTTGCAGAATTTTGTCATTGGGAAAAATTGTCAGGGCTATTAAAAAAAAAAAAAAAAAAAAAGAAAAAAGAAAAGGAAAAAAAAAAAAAAAACAGTAAGTTTGACTCCAAGCTCAACCCGTCTCAATGATTTATGTGCCTTTGGGGAAATCAGGAGGCAGTCATTGCAAGAGCTTAGAAGGGGAGCCGAGTGATGGGACCTGAGCCCTGTTTCTACCTCTATCAAGATGGGCAGGCTGGACACACTGGTGCATGCCTGTAATCCCAGCACTTTGGGAGGCTAAGGCAGGCGAATCCCCTGAGGTCAGGAGGTCAAGACCAGCCTGGCCAACATGACAAAACCACGTCTTTACTGGAAAAA
>NW_016107366.1:1170820-1185256 GCF_001604975.1 Cebus imitator | reverse complement strand
TAACCAAGTCCAAACCTCACAATTGAGTATGTTTTTTAAAGGAAGTGCATACATTTGGTTCAAAGATAATATTTTGCCAACTTTTATTAATTAGGGGAAACAACAAATTTGTCTGTTTACCTTTCAGCACATGTATATATTTAGATAAGGAATGAAGACCTTTGAAATCAATAACTCCGGAGAACAATGAGTACGTTTATGAATGAACTTTTTTTCATATGAATAAAACTAGGAAATGGCTGGCTCGGTGTAGTGGGCACTGTTGGGTGTCCTGTCCAGATTTCCTGTGATCTAAGCCCTCGTCTGTCCTCTAGCTGCTTCTAGTGGTCACTGCTGATGGCTCACAATGGCTCACTTTTCCAGAAATTGTCCTCTGTAGAATGGAAACTGACTCTCCTTGAGGTTATGTTCTCCACACCTCAGCTTGCAGCCGAAACTGATATGGATTTAAAATATCTGGCATCTCTCCTCAGGGTGGAACAAACTCTGCATGTGATTTAGGCTCCAGAAACCCCTCGGGTCAGGCCAGCACTGGGCTTTATCTGAAGCAATAGCTTTGCTGGACTCCTGGACTTTCCCTTTCCTGCCGTCCTCAGATTCTTACAGGTTTCTTTGGTGAATCATCTGTCAACAGATACACCTAAATCCCTGTCTCAGACTCTGCTTATAGACCTGAAATCAAACTTGACCTAACTTGAGAATGGTCTGTTATTATAAGTAGCCAGTAATGAAAACTACATTTCCATTTCTTTATTCATTTATTTATTCAATTAATATTTATTGAATTGTCAATTGTGAATTTTAGTACAGTAGGTGTTGAAATACAAAATGCAATACTGGGTATATATCCAAAGATAAATCATCCTACTATAAAGACACATGCACACGTATGTTCATTGAAGCACAGTTTACAATAGCAAAGACCTGGAACCAACCCAAATGCCCATGAATGATAGAATGGACAAAGAAAATGTGGCACATATACACCATGGAATACTATGCAGCCATAAAAAACAATGAGTTCATGTCCTTTGTAGGGACATAGATGAATCTGGAAACCATCATTCTCAGCAAACTGACACAAGAACAGAAAACCAAACACCGCATGTTCTCACTCATAGGTGGGTATTGAACAATGAGAACATGTGGGCACAGGGAAGGGAACATCACACACTGGGGGAGGCACAGCGGGCGTGTGGGTGGGGAGGCTGGGAAGGGAAAACACTGGGAGAAATGCCTGATGTAGGTGATGGGGGGACGGAGACTCCAAACCACTACGGCATGTGTGTACCTATGCAACAACCCTGAGGGATGTGCACATGTACCCCAGAGCTTAAAGTACAATTTTTAAAAATGCAAATTTTAAAATCTTAGAATGATATAATTGTCCTCCCCACAATTTGCATCAGTTTATGGTTCCACCAGCAATATAAATGAATATTAGTGAGCCCTCAAACCATCACTGAGTACAATAGACTCTTGGTATTCTTGGGTTTATCATTCTTAAATTTCCACCCATTGGAACTTCCCAGAAGGTTCCTGACATGTAGTAATGGGTAGTTGAGACAGAAATGGGAAACTGTCAAGACTGATCTGAGTAGGTCACTTAGCACTGTAGGTCTAGCTGAGGTCTCAAGACTGATCTGAGTAGGTCACTTAGCACTGTAGGTCTAGCTGAGGTCTCGGAGTCTGCCGTTGGTGGAGGCGCTCTGAGCAGGGCCTTGCTGACTTCATTCTGCAGCATGCCTCCGTCCGTCAGCGCATTACTGGGCAGCAGCAGTCTTCAACGCCCATCATCATCTTTGAATTTTTGCACATTCAGGTCAGCTCATGATTCACTTTATTTCAGTGATGATATCATAATCTAGTGTCAAGTTTATTTCCATAGCAGAATTTATTTTAAAAGCCCTGTTAAGTTACTTTAGTCTATTAGTTAGAGACTTATTAGGGGTTTAATGAAGCTACTTCAATGTCTCAGTCATTCCTGAATGCATTTTCTGGGGACAGTTAGATGCTACAGTGACGTTTGACAACTGGAATTTCCAAATTCTGAAGACATCCCTTACAGGTGTCAGGAATCTTCTGTTGTTCCAAATGAAATGGAATTTCAATACTTGATTGCTTTCAGTGGGCATAGAATCTACGTGAATGAGTCAGTGCTTCTAATGTCCCCTTTCTGTCTGTTTCACACTCCATGATCCAGGGACATTTGTGACCTTTATGGATAGACTTCTAATTAGCTTAATAAATGCACAATTCCACAATCTGGAAGTTTTGGGTTCTAAGTACCAGGTCTAGTCCTGACTAGCTGTGTGTCTTCAGGAGACTTACTTCTATGGGTTTCAATTTCCTCATCTTTAAAAGAGAAGTTTATTTTCAAATAGTGATTTCCAGACTGGGATCCTAGAACGTCATTGGAGTCTTAAGGGTAGTAATGGGTATTCATAGGCTAAACTATTTCTAATGTTTTAGAAACCCTCATGGAAATGTACATTTATCCTGTATTAGGTTTGATAGGATAATAATGGAGGCCCTTTTGTTTGTTTGGGCTACGATAATGCAGGAGTCTTCACAGCCCTATGAGGTATATACTGTTGTTATCACTAATCTACAGATAAGGAAACCAAGGCACAGATTGTTAAGGAATTTGCTCAAGGTTGTACAGCTATTTGGTGTTGTGGGGAAGATTCAAACTCAATCTGATTCCAGAATCAATAGCCACGTTACCTACTGCTAATTCTAATTACTTCGTGATAATTGGAAGCTCTGATTGGCAGTAATATGTCTTTTTTAAAAATAAATTATTATTATAATAGCTAATAATTAAAAGCAGTTTGTTGATAGGCAAAAGTCTTCCAGAGCCTTCAGTCTATAGAAGGGAAACACTTTCAAAAGTTACGGAAAGAATGGGAATGTTTGACTAGCATTGGGTTAGATAATACCCACGTTCTCTCCTAGTTCTAATGTTCTGTAAAGATTCAGGAGGAAATATGGATATGAAAGAAAAATAACTCCATGAAATGTCACCCAGAGTGGTGCATTTATATTCCAAGAGTAATAATGAAAACACTGTTTCTCTGTTAAATGGTGCAAACAAGTTTAATCTTAAAAACAAATAATAAAATGAGATTCAGTGGACCTGACTATTATGAAATTTTTAAGTCAAAAACTAGAGGACCTGGCAAGGAGTGGTGGCTTCAGCCTATAATCCCAGCACTTTGGAAGACTGAGGCAGGCAGATCACTTGAGGTCAGGAGTTCGAGACCGCCTGGCCAACATGGTGAAACCCAATCTCTACTAAAAATACAAAAAATTAGCTGAGTGTGGTGGCGCATGCCTGTAATCTCAGCTACGCAGGGGGCTGAGGCAGGAGAATCACTTGGACTCAGGAAGTGGAGGTTGCAGTGAGCCAACGTCGTGCCACTGCACTCCAGTCTGGACAACAGAGTGAGACTTTGTCTCAAAACAAACAAAAAAGGGCCTTAGGGCCGGGCGCAGTGGCTCACGCCTGTAATCCCAGCACTTTGGGAGGCCGAGGCGGGTGGATCACGAGGTCAAGAGATCGAGACCATCCTGGTCAACATGGTGAAACCCCGTCTCTACTAAAAATACAAAAATTAGCTGGGCATGGTGGCGCGTGCCTGTAATCCCAGCTACTCAGGAGGCTGAGGCAGGAGAATTGCCTGAACCCAGGAGGCGGAGGCTGCGGTGAGCCGAGATCGCGCCATTGCACTCCAGCCTGGGTAACAAGAGCGAAACTCCGTTTCAAAAAAAAAAAAAAAAGGGCCTTAGAAATGCATTTTCGTGGTTGATTTTTAACACATTAATATTGTGCCGGGGGGATAATCTTATACAGTAACTTTGAAAACACCAGAACTACTTTATAAACATATTCTTTGTTCCCTATAGCAATCTGCATGTTTGGTAACCAGGTCAAGTATAGTTTGTGGACTACTTAATAGTAGGAAAGAAAAAATAAGGGCAAAGGGAGGCTCTCTCTTAGCTCTCTAGTAAACATAGTGCTGGCACGTGGTAGAAGCTTAGTAAATGTTTATCAAATGGATGAAATTTCACCAAGGTGTTACTGGACCCTGGCAAAATTTCTACTCAGTTGCCCTCTATCCATAATGCAAGTTTAATACCATGTAATGCTCCCGAATACAATTCATCTTAAATAGCCATGCATGATAGTACAATTTAATAGTTTCTAAAGCGAGACAAGATTTTTAAAGCTCTGTGTCCTAGAAGCTATGATCATATCATAATATTCCAATTTTACTTCCTCTTCTCATCAGCTCTAATAATCCTTGTCTTGCTCAGAGTTTGCATTATATTTTGCATTTATATAATGATTCAGAGTCATACCCTGACAGTCTTAGGGAAATAGAAAGGCTCAGATTTGAAGTCATGTCATGGATTAATGTTTTTTCAGAGGTAGGTGAATGACTTCTGGTAACCCTTCTGATTTTAACATAGGGAACAGTCCCAACCCCCAATTCATTGTGCAATGGGGAAGTGGTTTGCTGAGTGGGTCTACACACAAAGCAAAAACTGTATTGTACGTTATATATATGAGTCATATCCCTTGCTCCTTGCTCAAGAATAATTATATCGGAAACAAATGATGGAATGCCTGGGCCAGGCACTGCCCGGGCTTCTGAGATGAATAAGAGGCAACGCCAGTAATCATATGACTTGGGGGCTGTGTGTGTCGGGGGAGGGTAAATTAAAAAGAAAAGAAAAAACAAAAAACACTCATACCAGTAACTATGATTCAAGGCAGAATGTGGTCAGAGCACTCTTAGTTCTTACCAGAGGAAAAAATCATTTCCAGCTAGAGGATCAAGAAGTGTCACTAGAGAAGGGTCATGAGGACTGGAATTCCATGAGCATTTATTTACTGAGTTCTGCTGCTCACCAGTCTCTGTGCCAGGCACTGGGGATTCAGAGGCGAGAGTGGCACATTTGTGCTCATTGAAAAGCTTTTAGTCTGACCAGGAAAGAGAAACTCATAAATGAAAAATCTTAACCTTCCTTAGCAAATATTCTTTTAGGAAAAAGAAGAAACAGTTGGCCTGGCACAGTGGCTCACACCTGTAATCCTAGCACTTTGGGAGGCTGCGGTGGACAGATCACAAGGTCAGGAGTTCAAGACCAGCCTGGCCAACATGGTGAAACCATGTCTCTACCAAAAATACAAAAAGTTAGCTGGGTGTGGTGGTGCAAGCCTGTAATCCCAGCTACTTGGGAGGCTGAGGCAGGAGAATGGCTTGAACCCAAGAGGCGGAGGCTGCAGTGAGCAGAGATCACACCACTGCACTCCAGCCTGGGACAGAGTGAGACTCCGTCTCAAAAAATAAAACTAAAAAATAAAGAAAAAGTCACTAGAGCACAGTTGGTTTTGCCTGGGGACCCTGTGAAGGTTTCACCAAAAAAAGTAAATAAGAGTTTGTAAGAGATCCGGCATTTCACCATCCACAGTGCAACAGGTACTGTGCTTGGGGTCTTAGGTGCATTGTCTCCTTGATTCTTACAGGAACCCCATGAGGCACTTATTATTTTTCCTAATTCACAAATGGGAAAACTACAGCTCAGAGTTTCAACAACTTGAGAGTTGCCTAAAGCCATATAGCCAGTAAGTGGAGACGCAACAGGACTGAACTCTAGGTTCTGTTGGCTATCTCCAATTGCCCGGAAAGAGAGGGAAGAAGCCTAGAAGAGGAAAGAAATTTGTTATAAGAGCTTGATCACAGGCCATGGAAACAGGACAGCAAAGCTCTGTTTGGGATAACATATAGTATAGGTTTTCTAGTGTGCAACTGCCTAATAGTTCAGGATATAGCTGTATAATTATATGTTTGTATATATCACATACCACTATTTTTATGCTATATATGTAATATAGATACAATTATATACCAACCTTCTTTAGATTGGAGGTTTATTTCCAAAGTTTTGCCTTTTTTTTTTCTTTTTTTTTTGAGACAGAGTCTCACTCTGCCTCCCAGGCTGGAGTGCAATGGTGCTATCTCAGCTCACTGCAACCTCTGTCTCCCAGGTTCAAGCAATTCTGCCTCAGCCTCCCAAGTAGCTGGGACTACAGGTGCCACCATGCATGGCAAATTTTTGTATTTTTAATAGAGACAGGTTTCACCCTGTTGGCCAGGCTGGTCTTGAACTCCTGACATCAAGTGATCTGCCTGCCTGCGCCTCCCAAAGTGCTGGGATTACAGGCTGAGCCACCCGGCCCCGCCCAGGAGCCACCACACCCAGCCCAAGTTTTGCCATTTAAAGCAACTAACACCACTAACAGAAAAAAAGAGATAGTAAGTGATTGGGAAGAGGAGGGTGACTGTTTAGATGGATGATAAATAAAGACCTCCCACTGAAAAAGTAGATGGGCATTTAAAGTCATCGGGTTTTATTCCAAGTGTGGTAGGAAGCCAGAACATTTTGAAAATATAAATAAGAAGTTTTAACATAACTCCTAAAACTTAAATGGAGGCTTAGCCACTAATTATATTTTACTGTATTTCTTTCTAGTATTTTTTTCCTATGCATATAAAAGAGGTAAATAAATAAGAATTTTTTTAATGCTTTACTCTTTTTTTCTTTTTTGAGACAGTCTCACTCTATCATCCAGGCTAGAGTGCAGTGGTGCGATCTTGGCTCACCACAACCTTCGCCTTCCAGGTTCAAGTGATTCTCCTGCCTCAACCTTCTGAGTAGCTTGTATTACAGGCGCAAGCCACCATGGTTTCACCATATGGGCCAGGCTGGTCTCGAACTCCTGATATCATGATCCACCTACCTCGGCCTCTCAAAGTTCTGGGATTACAGGTGTCCACGCCCAGCCCACTCTAATCTCTTACTACATCATCACATGGCTTTCTTCTCTGTGTGTCTTCACTTAAGGACACCAAGTCATTGGATTCAAGTCTAATCCCATATGACCTCCTCTTAACTAATTATATCTGTGAAGATGTAGCCTGCTGAGGTTCTTCATATATATTTTAATATACACTGTTATTAAATATTATTAAATATCTGGGTCCTTTTGCAACTCTGTAGTCCCTTATCTGAATTATTGGGACCAAATTATTTAAGATTTAGATTTAGATTTTAGAAAGAAAATATTTTGTATATGCTATATATTACATAATGCCTCAGTAAGATCTGGAACAACCCCCACAATCAAGCACATTACTATTTCTGCAGTGAAGGGTATGCACATTCATTCCAAGTGAGATGAATAAAGATAATACATAATTTCATATTATTTCCATTTTTTTAAAATGTGACAACAAGTTTGGACAAATAAAAAGGTTTTCAATTTTCAGAGGTTTGGGGATTTCAGAATTGCAGATTCTGTGGTCCTGAATTTGAGCTTGTTTTCAGCTGCCAATTTTAAAAGCCCAAGTCAAAAAGCCACCTATTGTGGCAGTCTAAGGCAAATAGTCCAGGTACATCAACTTACAAGTATAAAAGTGGTCACATTATTATGCATACTTGATATCCACCAGCTCCAAAGTTACGTCTACCCAAGTAAGTTTTGCAAAACATTGCAAAGTTCTCTATTCCTCAGATACTTTTGGAAACTCTCGGGATGTAGAGTCCTAGATGTATCCACAGAGCCACCTAAACACTTGTTAGTATAGCTACTGAGCCAAGCAGCTCAGCTGAGAATCAGCATGCAGAGATTCCTCTGGGATGATCATCCGCTGTCCTGAGCTGAGGCTGCTCTACGTACCAGGAATCAGAGCCCATTCCCATCACTGTTGTCTCCCCTGAGTCCTCACTGCTAGTCCCTGGCTATACCCCAAAGCACCCCAATAAGAAAGAAAATGTGGCTCCTTCCTATGATAAGCTCAGTTAGAGGTCGTCCTACATGTGCTTACCAAAGTGTTACAGAGTTTACTGAAAGAATTCTTTCAGTTTGCTGATTTTCTCCATGAGTTATACTCATGGTTCGGAGTAGCTTACTGAATTAGTTTCCTATTGTTGCTGTAACAAATAACCACAAATTTAGTGGCTTAAAATTACACAGACATTATCTTACAGTTTTGGAGGTCAGAAGTTTGAAATGGATTTTAGAGCTAAAATCAAGGAGCCGATAGGGCTTTCCTTTCTAGAGGCCCTGGGGAACTATCTGTTTCCTTACCTTTTCTACCTTCTAGAAGCTGCCCTCATTCCTTGGGTCATGGCCCCTTCCTCCATCTTCAAAGCACATCACTCCAACCTCTGCTTCTATTATCACATCGCCACTCTCTAAGGACCCTTGTGATTTCCTTAGGCTCTCCCTGGATAATTCAGAATAATCTTCCCATATCAATGTTCTTAATTTAGTTACATCTGCAAAGTCCCTTTTTTCCATATAAGGTAACATATTTGCAGGTGCTGGGAATCGATATGTGAACATTTTTGGAGGTTCATTGTTCTGCCTACCACATGTTTAACTTAAAACCAGCCCTCATGCTCTATGCCAGCTCACTTTGTCACCCACAAAATTAACTCCCCTTTTGTGGTCCCTCATGCACCCTGCAATCTCACCTTTAGCCAGTCTACATCTCTCCTCCTCATCATCCCCAATTTATCAGAAATATTATTTTTTTTTTGAGTCGGAGTTTCGCTCTTGTTACCCAGGCTGGAGTGCAATGGCGTGATCTCGGCTCACCGCAACCTCCGCCTCCTGGGTTCAGGCAATTCTCCTGCCTCAGCCTCCCGAGTAGCTGGGACTACAGGCGCGCGCCACCATGCCCAACTAATTTTTGTATTTTTAGTAGAGACGGGGTTTCACCACGTTGACCAGGATGGTCTCGATCTCTTGACCTCGTGATCCACCCGCCTCGGCCTCCCAAAGTGCTGAGATTACAGGCTTGAGCCACCGCGCCCGGCCTATCAGAAATATTTTGTTGAACATAGAAAGGAAAGCAACATGATTTCCTACTCAAATCTTAGCAAATTGTATTAAGATCCTCTTCACGTTTCCCTTGATTCAAATAATGTTCTCAAATCGAATGGACGAGAATCCCTGACTCTCTCAAACAATGCAGAATCACAATTTTTATTTGTGAAACAATTTTCAATTTATAATTGACCTCACAAAAACCTAATTACTACGAAGGGGGGAAATGAGAAGTTGCTGTTCAATGGGTGTTTTATTCTCATTGAACTTAAGGAAACTGGGGCTTTGAAACATTAAATCCCTTGGTCAAGGTTATATTGCTAGCAATCCATTTTATCAAATGATAAAAAAGCCAAAGGAAGGGCCAGGCATGGTGGCTCATGCCTGTAATCTCAGCACTTTGGGAGACTGAGGTGGTTGTATCACCTGAGGCCAGGAGTTCAAGTCTAGCCTGACCAACATGGTGAAACCTCGTCTCTACTAAATATAAAAAATTAGCCCAGCATGTGGCCCCTGCCTGTAATCCCAGCTACTTGGGAGGCCGAGGCAGGAGAATCACTTGAACCTGGGAGGCGGAGGTTGCAGTAAGCTGAGATTGCACTCCGGCATGGGCAATAAGAGCGAAACTCTGTCTAAAACAGAAAAACAAACAAACAAATAAACAAAAATAGAACTACCATTCAATCCAGCAACCCCATTACTGGGTACTGGGTATATACCCCAAAGGAAAAGAAATCATTTCACCAAAAAGACACATGCACTCGTATGTTCATTGTAGCACACTATTCACAATAGCAAAGATATGGAATCAACCTAGGTGCTCATCAATAGTGACCTTGTAAAGGCAATGTGGTACATATACACCATGGAATACTACACAGACATAAAAAAGGATCATGTCCTTCGCAGCATTGTGGATGTAGCTGGAGGCCATTATCCTAAAGCAAACTAACATAGAAATATAAAACCAGATACCACATGCTCTCACTTATAAGTGGGGGCTAAACATGCGTACTCATGGACATGATGATGGAAACAGTAGACGCTGGAGAATACAAGAGCGAGGAGGTAGGGAAGAGGGTAAGAGTGAAAACCTACCTAATGGATACGATGCTCAGTACTTGAGTGACGGGTTCAATCACACTCCAAACCTCAGCATCATGCAGTATACCTTTGTAACAAACCTGCATATGTGCCTCCTGAATCTAAAGTAAAAGTTGAAAAAAGAAATGTGTGTCCTTGTCAATTTAGTTTCTCCCTCTCTCTCGGCTGGGGTAGTTCCCTGAATTTTGAGATACAGAATCTATAGAATGACTAGAGATATAAGAAGCAGGGGAAGAATTTAACAAGATTTTAAAAGATACCAAGTCTTGGCTGGGCACGGTGGCTCGCGCCTGTAATCCCAACACTTTGGGAGCCCGAGGTGGGTGGATCCTTAGGTCAGGAGATCAAGACCATCCTGGACAACATGGTGAAACCCCGTCTCTACTAAAAATACAAAAATTAGCCTGGTGTGGTGGTATGCACCTGTAGTCCCAGCGACTCAGGAGGCTGAGGCAGCAGAATCGCTTGAACTGAGTAGGCGGAGGTTGCAGTCAGTGGGAGCAGGATCGCACCATTGAACTCCAGCCTGGGTGACAGAGAGAGACTCCATCTCAAAAAATGAAAAACAAAAAAAAGAAAAGGAGGCAGAAAAAAATGGACCTTGAGGACATTATGCCAAGTGTAATCAGTCAGTCACAGAAGGACAAATACTGCATGGTTCCACTTATATGAGGCATCTAAAGTAGCCAAACTCAAAGAAGCAAAAACACACAGCAGAATGGTGGTTGCTAGAGACTGGGGGACAGGGAAAGTGGGGAGTTGCTGTTCAATGGGTAGCAGTTTCAATAGCTTGAGATGAAAAAGTTCTAGAGAGCTGCTGTACAACACTGCACTTACAGTTAACAATAACATGCTATACACTTAAAAACTGAAGAGGGTAGATCTCATATTACGAGGGTTTTTTTTTTTTTAATTCCTATTTAAAAAAGGAAGTAGCAGAAGAAAATGGGGCAGGGCTGAAGGAGGAGGACGGCAGTTTGGTACATCAGAGACTTCAGAGCAGATTCAAGATAGAAGAGAATTGGAGAGTGCAGGAAGAAGTTTTTGAGAAGTGCAGTTCTGCACTGGGAATTGGATCCCCTTCAATAATTTATGAGAGATAGGAATAAAAAATAGAATTCGTTTTTAATAACTTTGGGGGGGGGATTGCTGTTTCTTCTTTAAATGTGACCGTGAATAGAATGAACTGCATGAGCATCAGGGATTTGTTAGGGTTGCATATATTATGTCCTGTCTACATTTAGAATGGTAAAGTAGTGGAGAAAGTGCAGACTCTAAGTCAAGTTGAACACCCTCTGCCTCTTACTAGCTCTATGAGCTTGGGCAAGTACTTGGGACTCCATTTCTTCAGCTGACATGGAGGTCATAATACCTACAGCATAAGTCTGTTTGGAATACTCATATATGAATGAAATTACATAAAAGACAGCACCTAAAGAGAGTCTGACAAACAGTAGCTCTACAATAACTGGGATTGCTTTTAGAATGAACCCAGACCAGGGAACCTGCTATGATTGCAAGGTCTCAAACTTCAGAGACCATTCTAATGCTTAAGGAAAAGGACTGTATTAACTGCTTTTCAGAGAAATGGAGGCAAGAGATGGCTCAAATGCTCTAAATTCTACGATCTTACCATGAAGCTGAAAACCCTTAAGCTGTGTAAGTTTAAAAGTTCCTCTGTGCCAATTTAAATTCCAATGAGTTATTATTTATGTACCCATCAGATTGGCAAAGAGGGAAAAACCAATGACACGTGATAGCCAAGAGTGTGGCAAAATACGCATCTTCACACATTGCTGAAGGCAGCACAAAACGGCATCACCTCTGTGTAAGGTAACTTGACAAGATCTATCAAAATCGTAAATGTGCCTTTTACCAGAAAGTTTATTTCTAGTAATTCAGCTTACAGATATCTCCCACAAAATGATATATGTATGAGGGTATTTACTGCAACATTGCTTGTAATACCAAAACTTTGCAGACAACATATATGTCAAGCTAAATGAAACTGGTCTAATAAAACATGGCATTTTTATTTTATTTTATTTTGTTTTGTTTTTTGAGAGAGAGTCTCACTCTGTCGCCCAGCCTGGAATGCAGAGGCTCAGTCTCCTCACTGCAACCTCTGCCTCTTGGGCCCCAGTGATTCTAGAGCCTCGGCCTCCTGAGTAGCTGGGACTACAGCTGAGTGCCATCCTACCTGGCTAATTTTTGTATTTTTAGTAGACATGGGGTTTTGCCATGTTGGCCAGGCTGGTCTTGAACTCCTGACCTCAAGTGATCTGCCCACCTTGGCCTTCCAAAGTGCTGGGATTACAAACACGAGCCACCACACTTGGCCCCTAACATAGTTAGACAACGGATTCTATGCAGCATTTAACAAAAATGAAACAGCCCTGGGCCAGGCACAGTGGCTCATGCTTGTAATCCCAGCACTTTGGGAGGCTGAGGCAGGCAGATCACCTGAGGTCAGGAGTTCAAGTCCTTTCTAGCTAACATGATAAAACCCTATCTCTACTAAAAAATGCAAAAATTAGCTGGATATGGTGGTGCATGCCTATAATTCCAGCTACTCGGGGAGCTGAGGCAGGAGAATTGCTTGAACCCAGGAGGTGGAGGTTGCAGCAAGCCGCCACTGCACCCAGCCTGGCAACAGAGTGGAACTCCATCTCAAAAAACAAAAAAACAAAAACCATTTTGGAGGCCTGGCTCGTTGGCTCATGCCTGTAATCCGAGCACTTTGGGAGGTGGAGGTGGGTGGATCACCTGAGGTCAGGAGTTTGAGACCAGCCTGGGCAAAATGGTGAAAAGCCATCTCTACTAAAAATACAAAAATTAGCCAGGTGTGGTGGTGGGCACCTGTAATCCCAGCTACTCAGGAGGCTGAGGCAGAGAATCGCTTGAACCTGGGAGGCAGAGGTTGCAGTGAGATGAGATCACACCACTGCACTCCAGCCTGGGTAACAAGAACAAAACTCCATCTCAAAAATAAAAAAGAAAGAAAGAAAAAAAAGAAATCCAGTCTGGGCGAGGAAGAGGAGAGATAGTAGCTTTGATAAGAAGAAAGCAACCAGGCTGAGTTATAGAGGCTAGGAATTAAAACAGAGCCACCCAGGATTTAAAAATGGGTCTCAGAGCTGAATGAAAAGATCTCTGTGGTTCCATGGAGCCTTTTAATGCCACACTCTTTAAATTCAGGAGACCGCCTTCCTGGGCATCTACAGTGGGGCCCAGTGCAATGCTGCGAGCTCACTGGGTAGCCACAGGGATGCACTGAGCGGTCTTTCTCAAAACTGACTAATGCAATCTCCTCTTTTGCTTCAGACATTGAGTCCTAACCACTATTGGTCATCACCTAAACTGTTGGCAGTTTCTTAACATTGTTCCCTGTCTAACACATCTGAAGGAAATAATACACCTCTGGATGTAAAGTGGCTCTTATTATATCTAATTTGAGTGGCAGAGGATGCTGGGATTTTCGGCAGGAAAAGGCATGTCCTGGCAAAGAATGTTAGGATGCGGTGGAGAAAGAAGGGAGGATTAACATTTGTTAAAAGTCTCCTGGGTGATTCTGCTGTACCTAGGTAGGAAAGCATTCCTTCCTCTCCCCTATGCTACAGGGGAGAATCAATATTGTTCCAAATATAGAATATTAACCCTATAAGTCATCCAGTGTGACACCACTCACCTACTCATGGTAATCGCTAACAAGGCAGCCACTTGTAACACAATCTAAATCTTGGGACTGGCTGAGTGCGGTGGCTCATGCCTGTAATCCCAGCAATTCGGGAGGCCGAGGTGGGTGCGTCACCTAAGATCAGGAATTCACGACCAGCCTGGCCAACATGGTGAAACCCCATCTCCACTAAAAATACAAAAATTAGCTGGTGTGCTGGCGGGTGCCTGTTATCCCAACTACTCGGGAGGCCGAGGCAGGAGAATCGCCTGAACCCAGGTGGTAGAGGTTGCAGTGAGCTAAGATCGTGCCACTGTACTCTAGCCTGAGCAATAAGAACAAAAGTTCGTCTCAAAAAATGAATAAAAATAAAAATAATCAATTGATCAATTAACCTTGGGACTTTACAAGTCCCAAATCCATATCACATGGGGACACTTGCAAACATAATGTTACGTTTCTTAATGTTGTGCCCACCCTCTGACCCAGTAAGTCTACTTCTGGACATTAAGTCTAAAAGTAATGGAAATAAGCCGTACAGAAAGAGCTTTATAAACAAAGTTCTATCAGGAATTACATATAATAATTTTTATTAAGTAATCACATATAATAATGAAAAAATGAAGTAGATTAAAGTCATAGGAAGAGAGTGATGAGAGCTCTCTGTGTACATCAACTCATCTAACCTATTTAATTCTCACAGCAACCCAGTGAGGTTGGTATTCCTCTTATTTTTTTTTTTTTTTTTTTT
>NW_016107366.1:1167001-1170744 GCF_001604975.1 Cebus imitator | reverse complement strand
GGGTTCAGGCAATTCTCCTGCCTCAGCCTCCCGAGTAGCTGGGATTACAGGCACGTGCCACCATGCCCAGCTAATTTTTTGTATTTTTAGTAGAGACGGGGTTTCACCATGTTGATCAGGATGGTCTCGATCTCTTGACCTCGTGATCCACCCGCCTCGGCCTCCCAAAGTGCTGAGATTACAGGCTTGAGCCACCGCACCTGGCCGGTATTCCTCTTATTTTATGTATTTATTGTTTTACAGTTAGGGATTCAAGGCACCGGGTAGCAAATACTGTAGTTTTATGCATATAAATTTTGCATAAATTATATATACATAAAACTACTATCAGTATCTGCTACAATAAAAATTCATGCAAATATATATAGTTATTAACAACTTGCATAATATAGAAAAATTACTAGGTGGCAATATTAAGTGGAAAAACAAATGGATAATATAATATCGCTTATATAAAATATGCATTAAAAAGGACTATTTTTTTTTTGAGATGGAGTTTCACTTTTGTTGCCCAGGCTGGAGTGCAATGGCGAGATCTCGGCTTACTACAACCTCTGCCTTCCAGGTTCCAGTGACTCTCCCGTCTCAGCCTCCCGAGTAGCTGGGATTATAGGTGCCCACCATCACGCCCAGCTAACTTTTTGTATTTTTAGTAGAGACGGGGTTTCTCCATGTTGGTCAGGCTGGTCTCAAACTCCCAACCTCAGGTGATCTGCCTGCCTCAGCCTTCCAAAGTGCTGGGATTACAGGTGTGAGCCACCACACTCGGCCAAAAAAGGACTTTAAAACATACTAAAATGTTATCAACGCTGTTCTTGGATAGTGAGTTACTTTCTTTTTTCTATTTTTTTATAT
This sequence comes from Cebus imitator, assembly GCF_001604975.1. Taxonomy (NCBI): domain Eukaryota; kingdom Metazoa; phylum Chordata; class Mammalia; order Primates; family Cebidae; genus Cebus; species Cebus imitator. The sequence continues at coordinate 1,169,889 of NW_016107366.1, read as the reverse complement.
TTATAGAATATTTTATATTTTATATTTTATATTCTGTATATAAAATATAAAATATATTTTATATTTTATATTCTGTAAACTGTCTATAAGAAGCATGACTGATTTTTGATGTTAGTAAAAATAAAACGAATTGTTTAAGCGTTACCTTCATATACATTAAGACATTAGAGTAGCTATCCTTGGGTAAGTGGAATTGTGGAGTCTGTTGTTCTTTGTAATTTCATGTTTTCCAGTAATAAATATTCATTATTTTCAAGAAAAATGAAAAAAATAATAAAAGAAAGATTTTAAAAAGAAATGTCACTTCAGACCTTGTCAATTCAATAATTCATTCAAAGCATTTAGGTTTGCCTTCCCCCGCCACTTTGCCATCCAACTCTTTGTAACTTAAAATAAAAGGCCATTATCCATTTTGCCTCATAGAAAGCCATTCCTTGCAGGATTTAAACCACAAACAACAGGAAGCCACACTCACTGAGCTGTGCATTTGCAAAATGCATGAAGTCAGGAGTCAGTGTGAGCAATGCTCCTCTAAGAAAGAACAATGCACATAAGGCCCTTCTGCAGAAATGTTTTACCAGTGCCTCATACATGTGGGCCAATGTAACTGAGGACAAAAGAAATCTTCAGGTTTTTTGAAACAGTATTTAGTTTTCAGAAGCCAATAGAGGGTTCAAAAAGTTCCCAAAATAAGAATCTTTCATAAGATATCCTCATTCTCAGCCCAGTGAGTTGCAGTTTCTACGGCAGAGAAAAGAGAACAGATTCTGGAGTCACAGCCCTCTCATTCATCCCACCAAGAAACAGGTAGATCTTTGACTTCCATCCTTCCTCAGTAGGATCTTAGCCCAAGACCCTGTCATCTCACTTGGATTATTGACATGTCCACCTTGCTTTTCTCAGCACATCCACTCTTTCATCTTTCTAAGCTTTTTCTTTTCCTTTCCTTTTTTTTTTTTCTCGTGACTGAATTTCACTCTTATTGCCCAGGCTACAGTGCAATGGCACAATCTCAGTTCACCACAACCTCTGCCTCCTGGGTTCAAGCGATTCTCCTGCCTTAGCCTCCAGAGTAGCTAGGATTATAGGCGCCTGCCACCACACCTGGCTAATTTTGTATTTTTAGTAGAGACAGGGTTTCTCCATATTAGTCAGGCTGGTTTTAAACTCCTGACCTCAGGTGCCAGCCTGGGCCTCCCAAAGTGCTGGGATTACATGTGTGAGCCACCATGCCAGGCCTTTCTAAGGTTTTTCTTTACAGAAAAGCTGAAGTGATTATTTAAAAAAATAAATTAGATCATTTTGCCCCCGTTTCAAACCCTGGAAGACTGTCTCATTCCATGACAAATAAAACGTGTATTCCTCTTTATGGTTAGGAAATCTAATAGGACTAGAGCTGCCTTCTCTCCATCCTTATCCTGGGCCCCTTTGACCTCACCAGCGTTCCTGCAGCTATATTGGAGTATTTTTGGTTCCGTGGGTATGTTGAGCTGCTTCCCAATTGTGAGCCTTTAAACCACCTGTGGGTTCTACTTGGAAGAACTCTGCCTTCTCCTTTTATGGTTTCAGCTAAATTTCAGCTCCTTTGAGAGGCCTATCTGACCATCCAATCTAAGTAGCTGTCCTCCTCCCAACCCTGCCGCCAATATTCTCCACCATTGCACCAATCATTTCCTATATAGCACTCGTCACAACTTAAAATTGTGCATTCCTACCTTTGTTTACTTGCTTATTGTCTGCCATCTAGAGTGTAAGACTCATATCTGGTTTATTCACCACTGTATTACTTTCAGTGTGACTCCAGAATGATGCCTGGCACTTTGTAGCTGTTAAAAACAAACAAACAAACAAAAAAAAAACCCAAAAAAAACCATGTTGCATGAATGAATTAATTCAACTGCTTATTTCTAATGTGTTCTTGCGTAGGTTTCTTCACCTCTCTAGGATTCCTTTCTTCATCTGTGCAATGAGAATACTGGTTCCCTATCTATAGATTAATGTGTATAAAAGGTCAAGCACAGTAGCAGGCACAGAGAAAGCCCTCCTGAAACAAGCTTGCATTATAAAGGCTATCATAGACCAGATAGGTAATAGAGAAATCCTATTTTTGTCTTGCGAGCTGATATATGAGCTACTGGTGGTGTAAAAAGGACATAATGGGACCTTGACAAATGTCTGATCAATGAATCAAATATCAGCTAAAAACTTAAAATTCTAATCTTTAAAAAGTTTAGCATATGCACTGTTTATAACTTTTAAAATTGAATACAACTTAAATGTCCATCAATAGGAGAATAGGGAAATAAGTCTGGTACATGCATACAATAGAATTGTGTCCCGACATAGGTTGGGATATAAAAATTATTAGTTTGTTACACATAAAGATGAAATCACCAAGGCATAAGGAAAAGAGAAACCTTGGCAATAAAAAGCTGAATTTTTTAAAAAAATACAATCCCAATGTGTCCAGATTAGCTGTGAATTACCTTTAGATTCACAAAGGGAGCTTGGGGTAAAATTAGCATTATTTTAAGAGTCTAGATCTGGCTTCTCTTATCCTGGCTCTAGCATCAAGTAACTACTAGATCTTGGGTAGGTCCCTGCCTCTCTCTGGAGCCTCATCTTCTAAAATGAAAGGCTTGGACTAGATGATTGCTAAAGTTCTGCCAATTTCTTAGAGTTTATCACTTCCTTGACTATTCGCAGCCCTCATTGTTAATTAGCCATCATTTCCCAATTAACAATGGTGGTTTATCTACATTACTTAGTCTCATGAAATAATCAGCAATACTCTATTTTGTGGTGGAAGAATTCAACTGGGGTCTAGAAATGCTGCAAATAAAGTATTACTATAACATCCTGATTCTTTTTTTTTTTTTTTTTTTTTT
>NW_016107366.1:1164589-1166894 GCF_001604975.1 Cebus imitator | reverse complement strand
AGCCTCCTGAGTGGCTGGGATCACAGGTGCACACCACCATGCCTAACTAATTTTTGTATTTTTAGTAGAGACAGGGTTTCACCATGTTGGCCAGGCTGGTCTTGAACTCCTGACCTCTTGATCCACCCACCTTGGCCTCCCAAAGTGCTAGAATTATAAGTGTGAGCCACTGTGCCCAACCCATTCTGATTCTTTATAACCCAAAATTCATGTTTGCAATCTAGAGCATGACCTCAAATAACTGCAATTAGACCTCCAAATTTTAAAATCCTAAATTTTCTAGGTTGTCACTCTGCAGAGTAGTAACTCACCAAATAATTGCCTTTTCTTACCAAGGACTTTATATGACAATCCTATCACCCTGATGCAATTGACAATTACCAAGAACTCAGACCACTATCTGTAGCTTGTAGTAGTAATACAATGGTACAAAGAATGCAGCTTTATTTATTGAAATAAAATAATATATTTTTTACAGAATACATAACAACTGCTCTGGTGACTAAAATTGGGTGTAGAGAATTACATATGAAATGCTTGGAGGTAAATCTGGAAAGGTCTGTGTGTTGTGGCCTGTGTATTTGGGGTGGGGGAGGGGACAGAGTCTCCCTCTGTCACCCAGGCTGGAGTGCAGTGGCGTGATCTCGGGTCACTGTAACCTCCGCCTCCCGAGTTTAAGCAATTCTCCTGCCCCAGCATCCTGAGTAGCTGGAACTACAGGCATGCACCACCAGGTCTGGCTAATTTTTTTGTATTTTTTATTAGAAACAGGGGTTTCACCATACTGGCCAGGCTGGTCTTGAACTCCTGACCTCAGGCAATCCATCCGCTTCTGCCTCTTAAAGTACTGGGATTACAGGCATGAGCCACTACGCCTGGCCCAGATTATATCTTTAAAATAATTTATCTGGGCCAGGTGTGGTGGCTCATGCCTGTAACCTCAGCACTTTGAGAGGCCAAGGCAGGTGGATGACTTGAGGTCGGGAGTTCAAGACCAGCCTTACCAACAAGGAGAAACCCTGTCTCTACTAAAAATACAAAATTACCTGGGCATGGTGGCGCATGCCTGTAATCCCAGCTACTCAGGAGGCTGAGGCAAGAGAATTGCTTGAACCCGAGAGGTGGAGGTTTGGGGATGAAATCCTCTACCAGAACCTTCACTCTTAAGGCAGAATCCTTGTTTCTGGGCCAGGGGCAGAGACTCACGCCTGTAATCCCAGTACTTTCGGAGGCTGAGGCGGGTAGATCACCTGAGGTCAGGAGTTTGAGACCAGCCTGACCAACATGTAGAAAACCCATCTCTACTAAAAATACTGTGCCATGAATAATTCACAAACCCCGAATGATATTTAAAGACATGTGAAACCTTTCTCAGCTGCAGGTGTCTGTAACAGCTTTAAGGCCACTTCCTGATAATAATCTGTACCTACAGCCTTTACAAGCTCAGAATTCATCAATTGTCAGTATTTTTTGAAAGACATTTGGCTTAATTTCAAAGTTAACTGAAACCTGCTGATGGGAGTAGGAAGACTCTGAAGGTTCATAATTACAAGATCCAAACTAAAAACATCCACATTTTATCCTCCTCTTTTGTCTGGGGCTTTCTTTAGAGCCATTAATATGCCCATGATGGGGCTGAGAACAATGCCCAGACTGTGTGTAAATGTGTCATAGCACACAGCAGACCTGATAACACTGGAATTGGGAATTAATTTTACTCTTTTTCCAGTTGGGTTTTGAGGGCCTTTGAACAGTTTTGTTGAGAATAGAGTAATTCCTAGTATGTAAAAGTTAAGTGGATTGCTTAATAGTTACAGAGTTTCTTTCGGGGAATAATGGGAAAGTTCTGGAAATACCGGCGATGGTTGCACAACATTGTGAATGTAATTAATGCCACAAAATTATACACTGAAAAAGAGTTAAAATGATACATTTTATGTTATCTATATATACTCTTATGTATACATATATATATCGTCACACCTAAAAAAAGTGACCATTGAACTTGACACTAGAAATAGGTAAATTAAATGGCATATGAATTATAGTGCAATAAAAATGCTTTAAAAAACCTGAATGAAACCTTAGAAATTATTTAGTTATTAAACTTTATGTTATAGTTAAGGAGATAGAGGCCCAGAGTAGGGAAAGACTTTCACGGAGGTTGCAGATATTTTTCATGTTAAAAAATACTACATTTTAATTTTATGTTATATATACTTTCACACAATAAGAAAAAGTATTTTATTCATATTTTGCCACAGAGACTTATATGCATCTTAATACATCTTTTTTTTTTTTTTTT
>NW_016107366.1:1152302-1163494 GCF_001604975.1 Cebus imitator | reverse complement strand
CTAGATGGAAAGTTTTACTAAAATTCCTGAGTTGTTCGACTAGCTCCCAAATACTTAACAGTAATGTCCCAGTATATTAAAGTGTAGAGGTCAATTGAGAGATGCCTCATTATTATTAAAAATTCTTAAAGTTCCAATGTTTGAAAATCATTTATTAAAAAAATAATAAATAAATAATTTCTGGCCAGGCACAGTGGCTCACACTTGTAATCCTAGTACTTTGAGAGGCCAAGGCAGGCAGATCACCTGAGGTCAGGAGTTCCAAGACCAGCCTGGCCAACATGGTGAAACCGCATCTCTACTGGAGTCGCTGGAAGCCAGGAGGCAGAGGCTGCAGTGAACCAAGATGGTGCCACTGCACTTCAGCCTGGGCAACAGAGCAAGACTCTGCCCACAGAATAATAATAATAATAATTTCCGTGTAACCTACATAAAGCTGGGTCATTTCATGACCCAGCCTCTACTTACAGTTACGTTCAGTGATTCAACGTAAACACGACAAAATGAAAGATAAATACATATTTATCTCTACTCCCTCCTAAAACCCAGATAAAACGACATTAAATGCAAAAGACTTTCTGAAAACCTGCAATGGAAAAGGATAAACAAAGGATGTCAGAGATCATAGAATTGTTGGACGATAAAAAGAAAATAGGGGCCTGGCGCAGTGGCTCACACCTGTAATCCCAGCACTTTGGGAGGCCAAAGTGGGCGGATGATCACTAGGTCAAGAGATGGAGACCATCCTTGCTAACACGTTGAAACCCCATCTCTACTAGAAATGCAAAAATTAGCTGCGCATGGTGGCGCGCCTGTAGTCCCCTCTACTTGGGAGGCTGAGGCAGGAGAATCGCTTGAACCTGGGAGGCAGAGGTTGCAGCGAGCCGAGATCACGCCACTACACTCCAGCCTGGGCAGCAAAAGTGAGACTCTGTCTCAAAAAATAAAAATAAAAAAAGCAAATAGAGATGCTTTTTCCTCAGTGACTTAGCAAACAAGAGGAAGTTTAAAACAGAGTTAATTAAAAGGAGAATGTAGATAATATGTGACGTAATTTTTCCAGTGACTTCCCAGAAAAGCCTTAGTACTTGGAAACAGCAGGCCACCACTAGAGAAGTTTGAAGTCTGAGGTAAACTGATGGTATTAATAAGAATAAGAAAACCCAAACCCAGCTCAAGGCCTGATTAGATTGATTCAATCCCCCAACACTAATGTACGCATATTCAGAGAGGTGTACACATAGCCGGGTATAAATACTGTGATTTTGGCCTCTACTGTTCCACACATGATACCTGGCAGTCAATCAAAAATTATGAGGCCAAAAAACAAAACAAAAGCAAACAACTCTTTAGTAGAAGATACAATAATCAATAGAACCAGACTCAGAGATGACTCGGATACAGGAAATAATGGATAGCAGAGAGATAAAAACTAAAAGAGTCAAATGGAAATATTAGAAATAAAATATCTATCAGATATGATTAATTTCTTTGATTGGGCTTGTCAACTTAAAAGCATCACCGACATTTAAAAAGGTCCATAAAAATTATTCAAATGGAAACACAGAGAAAGAAAAAAATGAATTAAACAAAGAATTCAAAAGCCGTGGGACAATATCCAGCAGTCTAATATACATGTCACTGAAGTCACAGAATAAAAAGAGAGAGAATCAACAGAAAAAGAAGGAAAGTGAGGGAGTGATGTCATTACATGTCTGAAAAAACGTATCAGTGTAGAAGTACTCCTAGCCTTTCTATTCCCCGGCCAAGAAGAATTCTCTTTGCCTGCTGGTTTGGGCACTTCTTGTGATGAATTAGAGTAACAGGTGGACATGAATTAGGCGCTTCCAAAATTAGCTTGCCTTTATTTTCATTGGAAAGAGTTGGGATTTACTGATGGGAAAAATAATAGATTCAGAAAAAAGTAATGATTTGACTTAAGAGAGAATTTGGAGAGGAATTTGAACAGAGGAAGGAAGAAGATAAGAAGAGAAGTTGCTACATTTATGTTTAGAGAGAGAGAGATAAATTGGGAAAGAAAAGGTTATGTTTTGCCGTGCGTTGTAAACTTAATCCTTTAATATAAATCAAGAGTAAACTTTTAAATTTTCTTTTAGCAAAGATTTAAATTACTTTTCAATTATTGGTTGTTGAACTGGTTGTTTTCATTCAGCTTTCTAGTTTTCAAAGGAACATAAACATATACTTTAAATTAAATAATTTAAAAATAATTACATTTTTAAAAATTAAATAAATATGGCTTATGATAAAAAACAGCAGTTCATTTTGTCCTTTCCCCTACTGGTCTAGTTTTCCTCCCCAGAGGCATCACTTTTCTCTTTTATATCTTTATTAACATCCATATTTTGAAATGATAAGCTCATTATTTTTTATTGATTAATTCATTTTAGACATTATGTACTAACTTTCCAGAGTGGCAAGTGAATATTTAGATTGCTTTTATTTCCCTACTCAATTTCTGGGTTCTCTAACTTCCAAGTAGCCTTATATTACAATCTTTTGTTAAGTCAGTAGTCAATGCTTACTTAATTACAACTACCAACATTCTTTACTGCTGAGCTATGTGCTGTATTTTGATTATGATTCCTTTCCTATACATTTTGGGTTTTCTAAAGTCAAGGTTTAACTACTCAAATGCTCCAACTGGCTTGTAAATTCTTCTCAAATTCCCCAACAGATTTGTAAAACCGCTCTTAATACTATTTTCCATGTTTAAAAATAATCGTAAAATCTCCCAGATCTAATTTTCTAGCTTTTTCCTAGACAACTCATTTTTAGAGTTTATCATTCTCCTTTTTCAACTAGGACTTGCTCTCTCTGCCTAACCCTTCCGCGAGCTCTTTTCCTGTCACTTTCCTTTGGTTCATTCCTGAGTTGGATCATGTTTCCCAGTCTCACATCTCCCTCTTTCTTGATTTACTCCTCTTTTTGGTGAAGCTCTTCCTCCAGGGGCTTCCTGAGAAATGATGACTGTGAGGTAAATTAGTTTGTGTTTTTGCATGACTGGTAATGTCATTTCTCTGCCCTCTTAATTAATTAACAATTTGGGTTTCAAAATCAGTGTTTAAAATCATTTTCCCTTAAAAATTTAAAGGTACTACTTCGCTATCTTCTAAGTGCTAGAGTTTTTTTTTAATGAGAAACCCAATGCCATTTCTTGTTACTGGGGCACATGGGGCCTGTTTTTCCCTCTTTTGACGCTTTCAGAGTCATCTTTAGTTCTCGTATTGCAAAGCTTAATAAGAGGGTGCCTGGGTTGGACTCTATTTTATTCATTGCGTTGGGTGGTTAATGGCTCTTTCAATCTGGAAACTCTTGTCCTTCAGCTTGGAATTATTTTTCTTCTGTGCCATCTTTTATATTTTTCTTCCGTGTGTTTTTTCAGTTTGCTTTTCCTGGATGTCAGATTTCCTAAATTGATTCCCAAATTTTCTTATCATTTTTATAGTTTCTTTTCTTGGTCTTCTTTTCCACCCTTCTCTCTAAAAGATTTATTTCAATTTTATCTTTCATATTTTCTATCAAATTTTCCATTTCAGTCTGCAAGAAACAGTTGCCATAGAAGGCCTAATATTGCTGTCTCTAGGAGGTTTGGGGATAGTCCCTGAGAACTTGCCCTCTGGTATGTTCCCTATGCTACAAAGTGATAGGTTGTTTTTTTTTGTGCCTGTAATGCTGAATTCTGTACTGTACCAGCCTGCCTGGATTGCATATGCAAATAACATGATTTATGATGAACACCTGCTTTTCTTCTGAGAGTCTGGAACTTTGGTAACGTGGCTGGTTGCACGGACAGATAATGCTTGAATGATCAGCAACAAAAACCCCGGATTCTGAGTCTTAAATGGTCTTACCAGGGAAGAAACACTGCATATGTGTTCTGACATTTCACTGTTTAGCATGTTATGTGAGATAACCACTGCTCCACCCAGAGGAAAACTTCGGAAGCCTGTGCTGGACTTGTCCAGACTCTGACTGAGGTCTTTTTCCCTTGTTGATCCTGTGTGTTCATTTGCTGTAATAAACAAAAACTATGATTACAACTGTCTCTGAGTCCTGAGTCTTTCTAGAGAATCACTGAATGTGTGGATAGTCAAGGAAATGCCCCAAACTATCAGTTATCATATGTATATGTGTTTTATTTCTGCGAATTCTATTTTGTTCTCTGGTTGTATCTCTTTTCTTTTTTTTGAGACAGAGTTTCACTCATGTTACCCAGGCTGGAGTGCAATGGCGCGATCTCGGCTCACCGCAACCTCCGCCTCCTGGGTTCAGGCAATTCTCCTGCCTCAGCCTCCTGAGTAGCTGGGATTACAGGCACGCACCACCATGCCCAGCTAATTTTTTGTATTTTTAGTAGAGACGGGGTTTCACCATTTTGACCAGGGTGGTCTCAATCTCTTGACCTCGTGATCCACCCGCCTCGGCCTCCCAAAGTGCTGGGATTACAGGCTTGAGCCACCGCGCCCGGCCTTGGTTGTATCTCTTTTAAAAAAGTATAGCACCCTGCTCTTGTTTAAGGTATACAATCTTGTCTTACATTGTGGAGAATTTTTTTTTTTTTTTTGAGATGGAGTCTCGCTCTGTTGCCCAGGCTGGAATGCAGTGGCATGATCTCCGCTCACTGCAACCTCCACCTTTCAGGCTCAAGCAATTCTCCTGCCTTAGCCTCCCAGGTAGCTGGGATTATAGGTATGCACTACCATGCCCAGTTAATTTTTGTATTTTTTAGTAGAGACAGGGTTTCACCATGTTGGTCAGGCTGGTCTTGAACTCCTGACCTTGTGATCTACCTACCTCACCCTTCCAAATTGTTGGGATTACAGGCTTGAGCCACTGCGCCCAGCCGGAGAATTTTAATTCTAAACTTTGTAGAACTCCATATGTTGCCTTTTTCCCCCTCTACTTGGTTTTGGTCTCTCTCTTCAATGTTGGAGGCTTTCTTTATATATTTGGTAATGCCTGGTTGTCCATTCATGGTTAATAATGAAGCACCAAAAAGCTGATGGAATCTATGTTTGGATGGGTAGCTTGTTAAATGAGCAAACTGGCTTTCTTCATGGGGGGTATCAGTATATAGAAGCTTTTCACCTGGGAATAGTTTCTGCAGAAAGTAATTCTTTTTTTTTTTTTTTTTTTTTTTGAGACTAAGTCTCATTCTTGTATCCCAGGCTGGAGTGCAATGGCATGATCTCGGCTCACTGCAACCTCTACCTCCCGGGTTCAAGCAATTCTCCTGCCTCAGCCTTCTGAGGAGCTGGGATTACAGGTGTCCACCACCACATCCAACTAATTTTTGTATTTTTAATATAGATAGGGTTTCACCATGTTGGCCAGGCTGGTCTTGAACTTCTGACCTCAGGTGATCTGCCTGCCTCGACCTTCCAACATGCTGGGATTATAGGCATGAACCACCATGTCCAGCTGAAAATAATTATTTAATTTTCTATTTGTGAGATACTTGCAGGGCTCTGGGTTTATGTGACTAGAGCAGGCAGTGGTTTTCAAAAACTGGAGATAGATAGGTATACGGGACTGTCTTAGTTCATTTAGTGGTGCTATATGGTGCTATAACAGAATATCTGAAGCTGGGTAATATATAAAGAAAAAAGGGTTTTTTGGTTTTTTGCTTTTGTTTTTCTCTTACAATTCTAGTGGCTGGAAAGTCCAAGAGCACAGTGCTAGCAGCATCTGCTTGGCTTCCGGTGAAGGCTTCATGTTATATCATAACATGGTGGAGATGTGAAGGGGAAGCAAGCATAATTAAGGACCAAGCATAAGGAGGAACCTTGTTTTATAACAGCCCGCTTTCCCAGGAACCAATCTAGTCTCAGGAATGAGTACTCACTCCCAAGAGACAAGATGGCACTAATCCACTCATGAAGAATCCAACCTCATAACCCAAGCACCTCCCCTAGCCCTACCTCCCAACACTGCCACACTGGCTATTAAACTCTCTTGAGTTTGGTGGGGACCAAACACATCCTCTAAGGCAGCCATTCCTGCCTAATCTGGCACAGCCACTTTCCTCCCATTTGTGACCCAGGAATCATCTGCTTTCTACTCTTTCAACTCTAACCCCCTTCTTTTGGGCTGCCCCCACTCTCTCCTCTGTCAGACAGGTTATGGAACAGGATGCAGTCTCCTTTGCTTCTCATTTTCTGCCTCCCACAGATAAGTCTTTTTCCCCATAACGATTACTGTAATCAAGTCAGGGAAATGGAAGAATGGCAAAAAGTAACAAACATGAGACCAGGACAGAGGTTTCTGAACTCTTATAACATTCTCAAAATTCTTGTCCCTAATTTTTGGTCCCTAATTCTACTGTTGCACCCACCTCCACCTTGCTGCTTCCTCCACCCTACACATGTTATACTCTAAAAAATAAGAAGAAGAGGCTTGGCGTAGTGGCTTACCCCTGTAATTCCAACACTTTGGGAGGCTGAGGCAGGTGGATCACCTGAGGTCAGGAGTTTGAAACCAGCCTGGCCAACATGGTAAAACCCCATCCCTACCAAAAATACAAAAATTAGTCGGTCATGGTGGCAGGTGTCTTCAGTCACAGCTATTTGGGAGGCTGAGGCAGGAGAATCACTCGAACCGAGGAGATGGAGGTTGCCGTGAGCTGAGATAGTGCCATGATACTCCAACCTGGGTGACAGAGCAAGACTCTGTCGAAGAAAAGGAAGAAAAGAAGAAGGAGGAGGAGGAGGAGGAGGAGGGGAGGAAGAGGAAGAGGAAGAGGAAAGAATACGAATAAGAAGAATAATAATAAGAAGACGGAGGAGGAGGACGAGGGGGAAGAAGGAAGAAGAAAGAAGGAGGAAGAAGAAGGAAGAAGAAGGAGGAGGAGGAGGAAGAGGAAGAAGAAGAAAGAAGAAAGAAGAAGAAGAAGGAGGAGGAGGAAGAAGAAAGAAGAAAGAAGAAGGAGGAGGAGGAGGAGGAGGAGAAATAATAATAATAACCTTTTAAAAATTTTTACACAAAAGCCAGGCACTGTGGCTCATGCCTGTAATCCCAGCACTTTGGGAGGCTGAGGCGGGTGAATTAGGAGGTCAGGAGTTCAAGACCAGCCTGGTCAAGATGGTGAAACCCCATCTCTACTAAAAAGACAAAAATTAGTGGGGCTTGGTGGTAGGTGCCTGTAATCCCAGCTACTCAGGAGGCTGAGGCAGAGGATCGCTTGAATCAGGAGTTGGAGGTTGCAGTGAGTTGAGATCACACCATTGCACTCCAACCTGGGCAGCAGGGCAAGACTCTGTCTCAAAAAAAAAAAAATTTTTTTTTTTTAACACAAATAACATAGGGTTGTAGTAGAAAATTGCAGATAACATTCCCAATTCCCCACCACATACCCACACTCAAATTGAAATTTAAATTAAAGTCCTCCATAACTTGTTCACGCACCATTGTTAACATTTTGGTGTTATTTCTTTCCAGACTTTCCTCTATTCAAAATGTTAGATTACCCCATATATCAATCATATTTTGCAAAATTGGGATTTTACTGTTCATATATTTTTGTAGCTGCCCTTTTTCTTTACTAAATAATGGGCATCCCTGAATAAATAAATACAATGCACAAGCCCATTTTAATTATCTTAATTACATTCACTTACCATAATTTATCTAACTAAGACCAGATGGATGGATGTTGAGGTTGTTTTCTTTTCTTTTCCTTTCTTTTTTTTTGAGACAGAGTTTCACTCTTGTTGCCCAGGCTGGAGTGCAATGGTGCGATCTCAGCTCACCACAACCTCAAGCAATTCTCCTGCCTCGGCCTCCCAAGTAGCTGGGTTTATAGGCATTCGCCACCATGCCAGGCTAATTGTTTGTATCTTTAGTAGAGACGGTGTTTCTTCATGTTGGTCCGGCTGGTCTTGAACTCCCAACCTCAGGTGATCTGCCCACCTCAGCCTCCCAAAGTGCTGGGATTACAGGCATGAGCCATGACACCTGGCCAGGTTGTTTTCAATTGTATGCTATTATAACTATTGCAGGGGTTAGTATACTTGCATAAAAATCTTTGCACATTTGTCCATTGTTAAACCTAGGCATGGAAGTTGAAGGAGCTCTAAATCAAGGTACATTAATTTCTATCCCATCAACCGTAGCCCTTTGCTGCGTCATTGCTAACATTGGACATTAGCATGCTTTTAAGTTTTTGATACGCAAAAAATGCTAAAATTATATCTTGTTTGTATTTGCATTTCTTTGCTACTAAATAAGTTTCCACATATTTATTGGTCACTTGTTTTTCTTTTATTGCTTTCTTCTTCTTGCCCATTTTTAAAAATTAGGATGGTCAGCTTGTTTTATTCTTTTTTAACAATTCTTTGAGTATTCAATATATTCACTTTTAGTCTGATACAAAGATTGAGAATCTTCTTTAGTTTGTCATTTGCATTTTTATATGTTTATGGTACTTTTGGGTATTTAGAATAGAATTTTCATGTGACCTCCAGGGAATGGGGGACCACCAGGTTGCCTAAGGAGGGGTGAACCGGCCCAGGTCGGAAACGGAGCAGGTCAAAACTCCTGTGCTGATCAGTAGTGGGATTGCGCCTGTGAATAGTCACTGCACTCCAGCCTGGGCAACAAAGCGAGACCCCGTCTCTAAAAAAAAAAATAGAATTTTCATGATCAAATCTGTTTGTGTTTCTCTTCTATGGTGACATTTTCTAAAAAGGCCTTCACTCTCTCCCACCCCTGCCAAGATATTTATTAATATTTCCTTCTAGTATTTTTATCTTTTTGTTTATATTTAATTCCTTAATCCATTTGAATTTATTCTGATATATGATGTTGTGTGTTAGCGATCTCCAGAAAAACAGAACCAATAAGATATGTATATGAAGAGAGAAAGAGAGAGAAAGGAGAGAGGGAGAGAGAGATTTTAGGAATTGAGCCAACTGTGCAACTGGCAAATTCAGTATCTGCTGAGCGGGTGGTAGGCTGGAGACCCAGGGAAGAATCAATGTTGTAGCTTAAGTCAGAAGGCACTCTGGAGTGTGGGGGCTCATGCCTGTAATCCTAGCATTTTGGGAGCCCGAGATGGGCAGATCATTTGAGTCCAGGAGTTTAGGACCAGCCTGGGCAACATGGTGAAACACAGTCTCTACAAAAAATGCAAAATTAGCCAGGCGTGGTGGTGATATACCTGCAGTCCCAGCTACTGGAGAGGCTGAGGCCAGAGAATGGCTTGAGCCCAGGTGGCAAAAGTTGCTGTGAGCCAAGATTGTGCCACTACACTCCAGCATGGGCAACAGAATGAGAGACCCTGTTTCAAAAAAAGAAAGAAGAAGTGGAGGAGGAGGAAGAGGAAGGAAGAGGAAGAAATAAGAAGAAGGTGGAGGGAGAAGGAGGAGGAGGTGAGGAGGAGAAGGCGGTGGTGGTGGCAGTCTGGAGAATTCTCTTTCTCAGGAGACCTCAATCTTTTCATAATCTTAATGCCCTCAACTGATTGGATGAGGCCCGCCCAGTTTATGGAGGGTAATCTGTAATCTGCTTTACTCAAAGTCTATTGATACAAATGTTAATTTCATCTAGAAAATATCTTCACAGAGATCTCTTCACTGGTATTTGACCAAAGATCTGGATATAGTAGCCTAGCCAAGTTGACACATAAAATAGCCATCACAGTGTGAATCAGGGATCTTTGTCTTTTCCCTATTCTCTTCTTGATAGTAGGTCCCACAAAGCCCTGATTCCCTCATATTCCCCTCTGTTATTCTGTGGGGGCTAAAAAAAGGTATTCAACAAACTCCCTTCTCTTCTTTTAGTTCAGCCTTCCCTTCTCCAGATCCTACAGATGTCTTTTCAGATCTCAAATGACAGATAGAGAAAAACAGTGGGTGAGATCTAGCCTGTTTGTCTCCAAAGGTTGGACACTTGAACCATAGCAGACAAAAGGCACGCCCCTTCTTGATCTCTGCGGGGAGCAGGGGTTGCTCATGACAGCAACCGCTTAGACACCCTGAAAAGATAGCTACAAAAGAGTGAAATCTCAGATTTCTACTTATCCTCACACTCTAGTAAGCCCTCTAACCCTTGTTTCTCGACTACAAGGCAGGATCCAAGAGTTCTAGAGCTTCCCAGCCAGGGCATTGGGAGGACATGGCACCCACAAGGAAAATTTCTGCCCAAACCTATGACATGATGATTAATAAACATTAGCCATTAAGTACTTTGAGAGCTTCAGATGAAAGTTTCACCAACAGGCCAGGGTGTCATACAATAAGGATTATAAACTTCTAAGTATTTCAGACTTGCCTTGTGATCAAAACAGAAAACTCTCTATACATTATTAATAAATGTGGATGCCCCTTTAAAGATGATTCATTAGGTCTGAGTTTCCTTCAGATTCTGTGATCGCATTGAAGATCCACACACTGGTCTGTCTGCTCCAGAACTCCAGGCCTTTGTCTCTCTGGTTTGGCAGGAGTCTCCGTGGGAGCCCAGCCCTAGCCTTGAGTGTGAAGGGTCACCAGCGGGGCATCATCCCCTGCGTTTTGGAGTGTGCTGAATGCCAACTCTCATTACATGGGGACCAAAATGAGCTCAGGAGCACTGGTATCAGGCCAGACTGCCAGTCTTCCAGTCAGGTACCTCTGCCAACCTGCAGCAAACACTGCCTGGTCTAGCTATTTAGAACTGAATAATTGGCACACACACAGATGCCTGCTGACTTGCATTTGGTGTTCCCATTTGAATTTTAATTCTTTCATTAGGCCACAGAGCATCCTTTTTAAAGGTCCAGATCCTCCTAGTTTAATTAGACTCTTCCTACAGCAACAGGAAAGCTGAATTATTCTTTCTATCTCCCCGATCTGGTTGCGTTTAAACACAGTGGTGTGTCCTTTCTGAAACAATTAGAAGAAAAGGAATAAGATGAGTGAGGCTCAATTCCCTTTTCAAAAAGTGCAGACAAGGCTGGGCGTGGTGGCTCATGCCTGTAATCCCGGCACTTTGGGAGGCTGAGGCAGGCCGATCACGTGAGGTTAGGAGTTCATGACCAGCCTGGCCAACACAGTGAAACCCCGTCTCTACTAAGAATACAAAAATTAGCCGAGCATGGTGGCAAAAGCCTGTAATCTCAGCTACTCAGGAGGCTGAGGCAGGAACCTGGCTTGAACCTGGGAGGCGGAGGTTGCAATGAGCCAAGATCGAGC
>NW_016107366.1:1147969-1151913 GCF_001604975.1 Cebus imitator | reverse complement strand
TTTTAAGAAATTCTTTAGGAAGCTGGATTGGGCTACATGGAAATATAATTGTGATTCTCACAGGCTGAGACTCATTAACAAAGAGCCAGAATAATGGGTTTGTATATAAGATATTCATTCATTCATTTTTATTCATTTATTCTTTTACTGAGTATCTCTGTTAAGTGCCAAGCTCTGGGTAGGATCCAGTCCCTGTCCTCAATAAGCTGAAAGTACTTAAAGTACTTATATGGGAAGGGCAGTGTGGGTGGAGAAGAGAATGCAGGGGAGACAGACAAGTAAATAGGTTATTAATACACTGTGATAATTACTAAAACAGTGGGAGGTATAAGCATCAAAATCCGGATGGGGAATAATGCAGTAGGAATGGTGTGTGGGAAGAGTAGGAAGGAGAAGAAAGGCTTGACAGTGGACATGAAGCTGTAGCTGAGGTTTTGTTTTTTTTTTTTTTTGAGACAGGGTCTTGTTCTGTTGCCCAGGCCAAAGTGCATTGGTAAGGTCATGGCTTATTGCAGCCTCAACCTCGTAGGCTCAAGCAAACCTCCCACCTCAGCCTCCTGAGTCACTGGGACTATAGGTACATGTTGCCATGCCCCGGGTAATTTTTGTATGGACTTTTTTTTTTTTTTCCTGTGGCCCAGGCTGAAGTGCAGCCTCTACCTTTCGAACTCAAGCAGTCCTCCCACCTCTGCCCTCCCAGTAGCTGGGACAAGTATGCACCACCACACCTGGTTAATTTTATTTTTTTTGTAGCAACAAGGTCTCATTATGTTGCCCAGGCTGATCTTAAACTCTTGGGCTCAAGTGATCCTCTTGCCTTGTCCCTCCAAAATGCTGGAATTACACGTGTGAGCCACCACACGCAGTCTTTTGCTGAGTTGTTGTTGTTGTTATTTTTGAGGCAGAGTCTCGCTCTGTCACCCAGGCTGGAGTGCAATGGTGCGATCTTGGCTCACTGCAACCTTTGCCTCCCGGGTTCAAGCATTTCTCCAGCCTCAGCCTCCTGTGAAGCTGAGATTACAGGCGCCTGTCACCACACTTGGCTAATTTTTGTATTTTTAGTAGATACAGGGTTTCACCATGTTGGTCAGGCTGGTTTTGAACCCCTGACCTCAATTGATCCACCCCCCTCGGCCTCCCAAAGTGCTGGGATTAGAGGCATGAGCCACTGCGCTTGGCCCGCTGAGTCTTGAAAGATGAGTAGGAGCTTGTCAGACAGATCAAGAAGTAGGGAGTAAAGAAAGGAGGGTATTCCAGTCAGAGACAAGAAAAGGCTAAATGAAAGGGACAAACAATGACGTGGTGTATACACAGGTCTGTAAGTTGGTATGGTGAAATGTTGTAAGCAATGGGAAGGGGACAGAGAAAAATGAGATTAGAGAAGTAGCCAGGGGCCAGATCTACAAATGCCTTCAACACCATGAAATATATCCCTGAGGCAATGTGTCTAATAAGCTGTACCCTGGAATTTTGGGTCACCTGGCACAAGCTATGGCTACCTATATCTATCTCTTCCTAATGGTCTATGGACCAAGGAGCTCCCCAAAGAGCAAAGGATATGGCACATCCATTGCTTGACCTGGTGTGTGCTAATAAACAATGGACAGGCAAAGGCCAAAGACTAACGCCCTGCACCAGCCACAAGGGGCTTGCTTCCATATCACTTTCCATTCATTAATTGGTATCCACTGGGTATAATTATGAAGCCACTGCATGATACCTGTGTCCAGCCTATCTTTCCACATTTTGCCTTCAATTATGTCGCATGAGACATGTCTTGCTGTCATCTGGATATTCTGTGCTCACTCCGCATATCTGCTCAACCAGTCTAATGGCCTTAATCAAAAAAGGAAATTAGATTACTCTGGCATGACCTGTTTTACTGAAATGCTACTGGCTTAGAGGGATTGCTGCTTAATTTGTAAGCGCTCATAAGCCATTAGTCGAATAATCTCTTATGGAATTCTGCCCAGGACTGGTGCCAAGCTCATGAGTCCATAGTGGGTGGAAGAGGGAGGGAAAATTAATTGTATTTCCTAAAAATCAAGGTAATTGTCCATCCTTAGTCCTCCAGTATGATCCCTATTTTTCACGAGTCCCTCAGATTATCAATAGCAATCCTGTGACCTCACCAGCAAATATAATGACAGCTTGTGGAGTGATTTGTTGAGTCCAAGAGACAGTCTTTTAAGACAGCCATTACCTCATTTCGCCCCTCTGAGAAGATTGCATCTCTTTAATCAGTTTGTGCCAGTCTTTTTAGTCAGAATATCCTCATTCTTGACAGAGAAGAAAAAACCACATTGGAGTTACCCATTTATCTTTCTGATTCTTTTGTTCCATCTCTTAAACAGCTGCTATGTGTTCTTGGCGAGTCTAAATTTTTTTCAAAGGTTGACTTGCTTGGAGCATTAACTCTCACATTCCATACATTTTGTCTCAATATTTACCATTCTCCAACATCCAAAGTCCAGAGGACAAGTGTTTCCAACATGACAGTCGATCTGAACACATCTGAACTCACTCTGGGTCACATGGGGATTTAGGGCTTCAGGAATTATCTCAGAGGTAATACATCATGAGGAAATCTGCAGGGACAAGAGTCTTACAAATCAGCCTTGACAGGAGAGAGCCCTTGAACTCATCCACTTCTGTACAATTTCATTTCGATATGTCTCTTTTTCATTACTTGAGTAAAAGATAGACTTAGGGTTGAGAAGACAATTTATCTCAAGGAACTTCAGTCTCTTAATGTACAAAATGAAGAATTCTGGTAAGATAACTTTTAAGATCTGTCTCAACTAGAAAGTTATACAGTCCCAGAAATCTGAAGGGTAGAAGAAAAGCTAAGATTCATGGAGGACCTATGATGAATGAGACATTGTGCTAAAATCATGATGCCTGAGACCTCTTTTAGGGCAGACAACAATCTTATGAGCTGATCCCATTTGGCAGATAAGGAAGATGAAGTTTACTGATATTGCATATTTTGTCCAAGGTCGCAGAACTATTAATCATAAGTAAGGGGCTAAGTAGGAATTCAAATCCATCTACTTCATTGATTCTCAACTGGGGGCCATTTTGCCCCTCAGTAGACATTTGGCAAGGTCTGGAGACATTTTTGGTTGGCACACTTGGGGAACTGCTGCTTGCAGCTAGTGGGTAGAGGCCAGGGATGCTGCTAGACATCCTACAACACACAGGATAGTCCCCACAACCAGGAATTATCCGGCCTAGAAAGTCACTAGTGCTAAGGCTGAGAAACCTAATATGGATAGAAAACCCAAGTGATATTCAATAGATTTACGTCACTTGTCAAATTCAGAAAATATTGCTATACACAATTTTCTATCAAAAGATTTCCAGTCACAAAGAACAAACACACATCCCCCAAAGGAATGCAGCGATTGTCCAAGTCTGGTGTCTCTGCCCAGCCATGCAACAGTTAGGGGGCATGGGGCAACTGGGACCCTTGGGGCATCTCTGAGGTATGTATTATGTAATAGAAAGCAAAATTTTCCAATGCTTTTCTCCCAAATCTTTGAGTAAAACTGATGGCCCTGGAAGACACAGCATGCTTATCCCATGACTTCTGTCCTCTAACTCACCACTCATAAGCCAGGAGTAGGTGTTAAGGGGATATAGCTAAGCCTATTGGCAACACTAGCCATATCCGCAAGTCTTTGACAACAAAAAATTAGAGCTCCAGCCGGGTGCAGTGGCTCACACTTGTAATCCCAGAACTTTGGGAGGCCAAGGCGAGCAGATCATGAGGTCAGGAGTTCGAGACCAGCCTGACCAACATGGTAAAAAGCCGTCACCACTAAAAATGCAAAAGGTAAATAAATAAATAAATTAGCTGGGCACAGTGGCATGCGCCTGTAATCCCAACTATTGAGGAGGATTAGGCAGGAGAATTGCTTGAACACGGGAGGTGAAGGTTG
>NW_016107366.1:1124033-1147839 GCF_001604975.1 Cebus imitator | reverse complement strand
CTCTAAACAGTAAAGTGTTACAAAAGAGAGAAGAAAAAAATGAGTGGAATATGAAGAAAGACCTCAAAATTATCTACTTCGGCCATCTCATTTCGGAGATAAGGAGGCCAAGACCCAGAGAGGTTAAGTGGCTTGCCAGAAATCCACAGAAAACAAAAGGTCAGGTCCAAAAATCATACAGCACTCAACTCTAATCAAAAAATTGGGCTAAGGATGATGGCTCATGCCTGTAATCCCAGGACTATGGGAAGCCAAGGTGGGTGGATCACCTGAGTCCAGGCATTCAAGACTGGCCTGGCCAACATGGTAAAACCCCATGTCTACTAAAAATACAAAAATTGAGGAGAGAGATCCAAGATGGCCGATTAGCAGCAGCTCAGGATTGCAGCTCCCAGTGAAGGCGCAGGGAGTGAGTGGACGCCAGACTTCTAGGTGAATTTTTGTTGCCCACAGACCATGAGATTCCCAGCAGAGGAGCCCCATGGGTCGCCAGTGCAACTCTTTTGGCCGGTGCGGCTGTTTTGCTGGCATCCCAGCCTGGCAGTTCTCAGTGCGGAGTATGCAGGACTGGGTGCCCTTTTAGTTGGCGTTTGGAGCTCCAGGAAGGCAGAGTTGCCCATTCAGCTGATTGAAAAGGGAACTGAAGCCGGGAGTCAGACTGGGAGATTCCTGGGCAGAAAAGCGCCATGAATCACAGCACTGCTGTTTCAGCCGGTGCTGTCACCGCACGGGAAATTGCATAGTTCCTGGCGCCTTTTCAGCGGGCGACTAGGGCACCTGGGAAGGAATCAACTGTTCAATTAGGAAAAGAAAAAAAAGGGGGCTCCGAGGCAGGAGCCAGGTGATCGGGCTCGGCTGGTCCCACCTCTACAAAAAAACAGCAATTGGAAACACTGATGGTTGAGAGTTTCACAGCAAGCACAGCTGAACCCGGGAAGGTCCAGCTCTGTGGGGGAGGGGCGTCCACCAAAGGAAAACAAAGAAACGAAATAACATCATCACCAACAAACTGGACGTCCACTCAGAGACCCAATCTGAAAGTCAGCAATTACAAAGACAACAGGTGGATAAATCCACAAAGATGGGAAGAAACCAGCGCAAAAAGGCTGAAAACACCCGAAATCAGAACACCTCTCCTCCTTCAGGGGATTGCAACTCTTCATCAGCAAGGGAACAATGCCTGATGGAGAATGAGTGTGATGAATTGTCAGAATCAGGCTTCAGAAGATGGATAATAAGAAACCTCTGTGAGCTAAAGAATATGTTCTAACCCAATGCAAAGAAACTAAGAACCTTGAAAAAAGATTTGACAAAATGCTAATGAGAATAGACAATTTAGAGAGGAATATAAGTGAATTAATGGAGCTGAAAAACACAATACAAGAACTTCGCGAAGTATGCACAGGTTTTAACAGTCGAATTGACCAAGCAGAAGAAAGGATATCATCTGAGGTCAAAGACCAACTCAATGAAATAAAACGAGAAGACAAGATTAGAGAAAAAAGGGTAAAAAGGAATGAGCAAAGTCTCCAAGAAATATGGGACTATGTGAAAAGACCTAATCTACGTTTGATAGGTGTACCTGAATGTGACGAAGAGAATGAATCCAAGCTGGAAAATATTCTTCAGGAAAACTTTCCCAACCTAGCAATGCAGGACAATATTCAACTCCAGGTAATACAGAGAACACCACAAAGATATTCTTCAAGAAGAGCAACCCCAAGGCACATAATCGTCAGATTACCAGGGTTGAAATGAAGGAGAAACTGCTAAGGGCAGCCAGAGAGAAAGGTCAGGTTACCCACAAAGGGAAGCCTGTCAGACTCACAGCAGATCTCTTAGCAGAAACCCTACAAGCTAGAAGAGAGTAGGGGCCAATATTTAACATCCTTAAAGAAAAGAACTTTCAACTCAGAATTTCATATCCAGCCAAACTAAGCTTCATAAGTGAAGGAAAAATAAAATCTTTTGTGAACAAGCAAGTACTCAGCGATTTCATCACCACCAGGCCTGCTTTTCAAGAGCTTCTGAAAGAAGCACTGCACAAAGAAAGGAACAACCAGTATCAGCCTTTCCAAAAATATAAAGCATCAACAAAATGAAGGTAAAAAGTATCAACATAAGGAAGAATTTACATCAACTAATGTGCAAAACAGCCAGCTAGCATTAAATGGCAGTATTAAACTCACAAATATTAATATTAATCCTAAATTTAAATCAACTAAATGCCCCAATTTAAAGATACAGATAGGCAAATTGGATAAAAAGCCAAAACCCATCGGTATGCTGCATTCGGACCCATCTCACATGCAAGGATACACAAAGACTCAAAACAAAGGGATGGAGAGAGATTTACCAACCAAATGGAGAGCAAAAAAATAAATAAATAAAAAGCAGGAGTTGCAATTCTCGCCTCTGATAAAATAGACTTTAAAGCAACAAAGATCAAAAGGGGCAGGGAAGGACATTACATAATGGTAAAAGGATCAATGCAACAAGAAGAGCTAACGATCCTAAATATATATGCACCCAATACAGGAGCACCCAGATACGTAAGGCAAGTTCTTAATGACTTATAAAGAGACTTAGACTCCCACACAACAATAGTGGGAGACTTTAACATCACATTGTCAATATTAGATCAACAAGACAGAAAATTAACAAGGATATCCAGGACTTGAACTCAGACCTGGAACAAGTAAACTTAATAAACATTTACAGGTCTCTCCACCCCAAATCCACAAAACATACATTCTTCTCAGTGCCACATCACACCTACTCTAAAAGTGACTACATAATTGGAAGTAAATCACTCCTCAGTAACTGCATAGCATTTCACAGGTTTAAATGAAATATTGGTTGGCTGTTTGTTTGTTATTTTCCTCCCTTATTCCTTCCAGTCTCCATTGTTAAGCACAATTATTGGCATAAAAGGGGTTTTTAATACCCATTTTTAGACTGCATTCTAGCCTGGGCAATAAAACAAGACTCCCGTTCTCTCTCCCTCCTTCTCTTCCTCTTTCTCTCTTTCATTCTTTTTTTCCTTTCTTTCTTTTTTCCCTTAAAAAAAAAAATACAAAAATTAGCCTGGTGTGGCATCTGTAATCCCAGCTACTTAGGAGGCTGAGGCAGGACAATTGCTTGAACCCGGGAGGCGGAGGTTGCAGTGAACCGAGACTGTGCCATTGCACTCCAGCCTGGGTAACAAAAGTGAAACTCTGTCTAAAAAAAAAATTGTTTCTTGAGAAAATAAATCAGCCTGGACCAGAACTCCTGGTCTCCTCCTCCGTGTTCTCTTCACAGCTGTGATCAGCCTCTGTGGCAGACCCTCTCTGTTATAAACCCGGCAGCCTCTTCTCCAGGCGATCGATCATCTAAGCTAGTCATGCCTTCCAAATCACACCACAGAGTTGGCCCAGGGGTCCCAGTTGCCCCATGCCCTATAACTGTTGCATGATTGGGCAGACACCCAGCTCACCTCATGGTTATGGGTTCTAGAGACCGTCTCTATCTCTGACACCTCCAGGAACTGCATGCATCTATGAGCACCATCGCCAGAGTGGATTTCATGGCCACTCTTCTTTATGGCTCTAGCATCCAAAAAAATTCTAGTATGTCTGACTAATGACATGCTATGAATGGGATTCCTGTGTCTGCATCCCAGCTGCAAAGGAAGCTGGGAAGGCAGGTTTCTGGCCTTTCCTTTGGGTTGGCATGCACTTGAAAGGTAGAGAATTCTCCAGACTTGGCAGAGTGTTTAAATGAAAGGTGTCTAGTCTTGTAAAGAATAAAATTAATTTGATCATCATCCTGATGTTGTGAGGAAGAAGTAACAGAGAGGGAGGGACCATTTGGGAGCTCCACCATTTAACAAGTTACCCAAGCAGGAAACTTCATGACCACCTGGTCTCTTCTTGTCCCTTCCACATAAGTCCTACCAGTTTTACTCTTGAACCTTCTCTAGCATCTGATCTCTCTCTCCATCCCTCTGCCCTGATTTAGGTCCTCGTCTGTTCTCACCTGGACTGCTGAAACAGTCACCTAACTAGCTTCCCACCTCTAATTTGATTCCTCACGTTGCTCTACAAATGATGTTTGTGAAACACAAGCCTGATTGTGTCGCTCTGCTACTTAAGGGCTTTGATGGACCCCATTGCTGTCCCAATTCTGTCCCCTTGCTCATAGGATAAGATGCAAAGTCCTTCATTACCTGACCGTGCTCACATTTCCAGCTTCGTCTCCTGCCACACGCTTTACACACCCTGGTGTAGAGAGCACACAACCTCGTCATGGCGAACACATTTTGCATTTACAGCTTTTCTTTTGTTCCCTTTGCTAAGAATGCCTGCCCCATCTCTACCTGGTGAATCCTTCCCTCACTGATGACCAGCTTGAGTGTCCTCTCCTCTTGGAAGCTTATAGAATTCCTCTAAAGAGAGTCTGAGGTTCCTTCTTCCTATGTAAGTATAGCATTTAGCATCTAGGTCTCCTGTAACCCATCTTGCTGTGTGCTTTTGGCTTGATTCCATGGCTGTTCACTTTCCAGATCATGAGTGTCTTAGGGGCAAGGGTCTAATTCAGTGCTCACTGAACTCTTGCTGTCTGGCTGAAGGCTAAAGATTGGATTGATAATTAAATGGATAGCAACTTGGATTTGATCTGACCTCCTTTCACTGACTATTCTGGTTTTAAGACAGAGGCTTTTGAAATTTGACTTCTCGGCCGGGCAAGGTGGCTCATGCTTGTAATCCCAGCACTTTGGGAGGCTGAGGTGGGCTGATCATGAGGTCAGAAGTTTGAGACCAGCCTGCACAACACAGTGAAACCCTTTTTCTACTAGAAATACAAAGCTGGGCATAGTGGCAGGTGCCTGTAATGCTAGCTACTCGGGAGGCTGAGGCAGGAGAATTGCTTGAACCCGGGAGGCAGAGTTTGCAGCGAGCCAAGATCACAACACTGCACTCCAGCCTGGGTGACAGAACTAGACTCCATCTCAAAAAAAAAAAAAAAAGATATTTTACTTCTCAAACTACTCCTTTTATATAAACACAAAATCCATTACCTTAACATCTTAACATTTTAGGAACATGGTTGTATCAACAATAATATTTTTAATACTTCATTGTGTCAGCAGCTGGATAAGCACCTGTTACCAGGAAGCAACCTACCTAAGAAGCCCTGGAGAGTGTTTTGAGTTCTGAGAGTAAAAGCCTCCTCTGCAGCTGGGTGGGGCCAGGATGATTAGAATCAAGACTGTGTGTGTCTTCATGCTGCTTGAATCCACAGGACCCACACTGGATGCACATTGGGTATACAGGATCCACAGGAGCAGTGATGATTGCTGGTTTTGTTCACAGATACAGCATGTGTGCTTAGCCTGGTGCATGGTAGGTCAATAGTAAATATTTTTTTGAATGAGTGAATAAAACAGGGCTGGAATTCAAGATCGAGACTGTTACTAAATTCACGGACCTCAACATCATTTTACACTCACTGAAACCTAGGAAAAGAATTTCCAAGTCTAGAAGGAACTAAAGAAGAGTGATGAGGGTTGTTGTCATAGCTCGGCTGGTCACGGAAAGCCTGGCTAAGGAGGGGACATTTGCACAGAGACATTAATGATGAGCATAGAGGAAGAGCCACCAGTATCTCAGGGAAGCACATCTAGCTTCCCCTCCCAACTGAAAACATACACCAACCCCTGCCCTAGCAGCTCAATTATTAAAATACAAAAAAATGTGTCTTATTCTCACTTCCACAGCACTCCTTGGAGGTTTGCCTTAATTTCTACCATAATTTATACGTCTGGAAAAGACTGGTGCTCCTCTAGTGAGGTTGGGTCAAAATCCCATCAATGGCCTGTGACAGTTCAAAGGCCCTCCTGAGACTCCATGGCTTTCCAGGAGCTCACAATATTCCATGGGTCACTTTCGGATCTATGTCTCACTTCCACACACCTGCAGTCTTTAAGCTGATCCTGGATCTATGTCTTACTTCCACACACCTGTGGTCTCCAAGCTGACCTAGGTGTACAACAAGAACCCTTCTGAACCTGTCCCTACACACATAAAATTAATCAGAAAAGAAGGGAGAAGGAGAAACTAAAATAAACCAAGCTTGCTTCAGATTCAACATTAATCATTAGGAGTAGCTTGCTCTCTGACCTGCTTTGTCATATTTAATAGTTGTTTGTTGCCTACTGTCCTAGAATTAAGTAAGACTCTGTTATAAGATGACAGTTCCGGCCGGGCACAGTGGCTCACACCTGTAATCCCAACACTTTAAGAGGTTGAGGAGGGTGGATCATCTGAGATCAGGAGTTCAAGACCAGCCTGGCCAAAATGGTGAAACCCTGTCTATACTAAAAAAACAAAATTAGCCAGACGTGGTGGCACACAGATGGCACACACCTGTAATCTCAGCTACTCAGGAGTTGGAGGCAAAAGAATAGCTTGAACCTGAGAGGTGGAGGTTGCAGTGAGCCGAGATCATGCCATTTGCACTCCAGCCTGGGCAACAAGAGCAAAATTCCATCTAAAAAAAAAAAAAAAAAAAAGATGATACTTCCATCAACTGCCCTGTAGATAACAACTTGTACATAATGAAACATTAAGTTTTCCCTTTGAGATATTCTTTCAGACCTGTATAACAGTGGAACTACTGATATCAGCTGCTCTGAAGGACCCCACTGACTCAGCTGAGGGGAGAAACACCACAAGAAGCTGACTCACCAAAGAATGCAATTTTCATATTGTGATAATTTCATGTCCCTTGCCATGACCAATCAGTTACTCCAATTTTGAAGTCCCTTGCCCTCTACAATCCCCTTAAAAATCCCAGCTCAGGATGGGTGCAGTGGCTCATGCCTGTAATCCCAGCATGTTGGGAAGCTCAGGCAGGTGAATCATTTGAGATTAGGAGTTCAAGACCAGCCTGACCAACATGGTGAAACCCTGTCTTTACTAAAAATTTGTAAATTAGCCAGGTGTGGTAGCAGGTGCCTGTAATCCAAGCTACTTGGGAGGCTGAGGCAGGAGAATCGCTTGAACCCAGGAGGTGGAGGCTGCAGTGAGCTGAGATTGCACCATTGCACTTCAGTCTGGGTGACAGTGAGACTTTGTCTCAAAAAAAAAAAAAAAAAGTCCCAGCTCAGAACACCTTGAAGGTATGGATTTGAGGGTCTCCTCCCAACTCCTCTCTCAGATCCCTGAAATCATTAAACTCTTTTTTTTTTTTTTTTTTTTTTTTTTTTTTTTGAGACAGAGTCTTGTTCTGTCACCCAGGCTGAAGTGTGGAGTGGAGTGGTGTGATCTCTGCTTACTGCAACCTCCACCTCCCAGGATCAAGTGGTTCTCCCATCTCAGCCTCCCAAGTAGCAGCGTAGCAGGGATTACAGGTGCACACCACCCTGCCTGGCTAGTTTTTGCATTTTTAGTAGAGATGAGGTTTCACCTTGTTGGTCAGGCTGGTCACGAACTCCTGACCTCAGGTGATCCACCCACCTCAGCCTCCCAAAATGCTGGGATTACAGGCGTGAACTACCACGCCTGGCTGGAATCATTAAACTCTTTTTGTGCTACAAACCCTGCTGGCTCAGTGTAATTGATCTGTTACTACACAGTGGGCATATGAATCTGTTGGTCCTATAACAAATTTTGGTGAGCCTGGCCTAGAAGCCCTTGTGAGCATTTGCCTATGGCTCAGCACCCCTTTGTTCTTTGGACCAACCTGGAGACAAGCCCAAGCAGTGGCTTGGTTCCATGAACCGGGCACTGTCTCCAGTGCCCTCCTCATTAATGGGACGGTGGTGACCTTCAGTGCACATAAATAGCTTGCAGCAAATAAATAGTTTCTGGTATTGAAAGACATCTTTGGTAAATTTTCTCTGTGCAACCAGCACCTCTTTCCCCTTTTCTAGTTTGCTGGCCTCCTCAGAGGTCTTTTGACCTTTTATGAGGTTTCGTTAACACTCCCAACAGGAAGGGCCTTGTTTGAGGGGATTCACCCCAAATTGGAAGGAGAATAAAGGGCACTGCTTGGGAGAAATGCTCTTGATTTCTACAAGTTGAAACTTGGTTTTGGAGGGCCTTTTGTTTGTCTTTGTCTAGTTCTGTATGTTTATGTTTATGAAAGGGATTTCAGAAGGAATTTCTAGCAGGTGACTTAACTCAGGTGACCGTCCACTTTCCCATTTTGCCCAGAGACCACCATGGCAAGATCTACTCATTTTTCTCCACCTTGGGTAAAGCAAGGGCTCCAGGGGTGAACAGATGCAAGTTTTAGTCTTGCCAGGTCAAACTTAGGCACTGAGTGATGTGACTAGTGCCTATGTTTTGCCGATTGTGCATTGTCTTGGCTGGAATGGGAAATGCTGATTTCAACATGCTGATTCCAAGCAGTCCGTTGGGCTGCATCTTGCAAAACTGGGAAGCTGGCCGGGCGCGGTGGCTCAAGCCTGTAATCCCAGCACTTTGGGAGGCCGAGGCGGGTGGATCACGAGGTCAAGAGATCGAGACCATCCTGGTCAACATGGCGAAACCCCATCTCTACTAAAAATACAAAACATTAGCTGGGCATGGTGGCGCATGCCTGTAATCCCAGCTACTCAGGAGGCTGAGGCAGGAGAATTGCCTGAACCCAGGAGGCGGAGGTTGCGGTGAGCCGAGATCACGCCATTGCACTCCAGCCTGGGTAACATGAGTGAAACTCCGTCTCAAAAAAAAAAAAAAAAACTGGGAAGCCAAGATACATCCTCACCAGGTCAGCGCAATGGGTGACTTTCCCATTAAAGGCAGGAATCCTATGAAAAACTATGTGAAAGGTCAAAGGCATGCCAAGTTGCCTAGAACTCCCGCTGGTTACATATTATGACTCATTCTTGTGCACCTTTTTAAACTGATGGGCAAATTATGGCAAAGAAAATTCAGAGCTCACATCTGCAACTACAGAGTTAAAACCTACGTTAAATATAGAGTCTTTTAACATTATCTTTTCTTTTCCGACTGTTTTGAATCTGCTGTTATTAAGCTTCTGGTATTAAGACTCACAGTTTATGGTATTACTAATTCAAACTACTTGGAGATTTTGTTTTTCTTATACAATTCAGCCAGTTCTACCTCAAATGTAAACACTGAAAACTCATTTGAAACTCAAAAAAAGGGGCTATAAAAAGATTTTTTAAAAGTCAAACTGCCACAGACACTGCTTTACCCAAAATTTTGGTTCACAGACTTCACTGGATTACCACTAGAGGCAAACAAAGCTTAGCCATTTACTGTCTTTTATAAGCTGGTGAGTTTGTATTGCTATCTCATGGCTAGAAATTCCAAGGTAAAAGCTATAGGATCTTTGTATGTATGCGTATATATATGTACAGATGTGTTTGTGTGTATGTACATGCATTATATGTTGTGTCTACATGGTACCAAATTGGTTTATAAATAAAAGGGTACTCATAAATTAAGTAAATAAATCTAAATGCTTTTCAACTTCATGTAACTTAAATAAATCTTTAATAAATAAGCTGGCTTTAAAACTATTTGTAGGAGGCCGGGTGCAGTGGCTCACACCTGTAACCCCAGCATTTTGTGAGGCCGAGGTGGACAGATCACCTGAAGTCAGGAGTTCGAGATCAGCCTGGCCAACATGGTGAAACCCCATCTCTACTAAAAATAGAAAAATTAGCTGGGGGAGGTAGCACATGCCTGTAATCCCAGGTATTCAGGAGGCCAAGGCAGGAGAATCGCCTGAACCTGGGAGGTGGAGGCTGCAGTGAGCAGAGATCATGCCACTGCACTCCAGCCTGGGTAACAAAGTGAGACTCTGTCTCAAAAAAATAAAATAAAATAAAATAATTTGTACGGATGGGTGCAGTGGCTCACTCCTGTAATCCTTTGGGAGGCCAAGGTGAGCAGATCACCTGACGTCTGGAGTTCAAGACCAGCCTGGCCAACATGACAAAACTCTGTTCTCTACTAAAAATATAAAATTAGCTGGGCATGGTGGCATGCGCCTGTAACCTCAGCTACTCAGGAGGCTGAGGCAGGAGAATAACTTGGACACAGGAGGCAGAGGTTGCAGTGAGCCAAGATCACGCAATTGCACTCCAGCCTGCACAACAAGAGTAAAACTCTGTCTCAAACATACATACATATATAATTTGTAAAATTAAAAAAGAAATGTATTTGGAATTTTCAGCATATATATTTGTCTGAGCTTATTAGCCAAATGGTTTTATATTTGTCTCTGCTAGATATATAAAGGCGTCAGGGTTTGGCATAAAGGTTATAAGATTATAAACCTAGAGAAAACCAGAATGATCTTTGTGTGATTTTTGATAAGACTAATTTAATATTGTTGTTTCAATGAAAACAGATAAATCTTCTGAGTTATTGGTAAAATTACCCACATATTTAAGTTTTTTACTTAGATGAAAATCTAATATTCACAGGCTATAAAATGATTAATACGAAAATAACTTGAAAGGATGACTGGCTTTGTCTAATGTCTCAGTTTTCATAAGTAATCTAGGCAAACTGTTCAAAATGAATAAACTGAGCAAATGTAATTAGAATGTAATTAGGATATTTGCCTATACGTAAACTTTTTATGTAATTTCTTTTTTTTTTTTTTTGGAGGCAGAGTCTCCCTCCGTTGCCCAGGCTGGAGTGTAATGGCATGATCTTGGCTTACCACAACCTCCGCCTCCAAGATCAAGCAATTCTCCTGCCTCAGCCTCCCAAGTAGCTGGGACTACAGGTGTGTGCCATCATGCCCAGCTAATTTTGTATTTTTAGTAGAGACAGGGTTTCACTATGTTGGCCAGGCTAGTCTCAAACTCTTGACCTCATGATCCGCCGGCCTCGGCCTCCCAAAGTGCTGAGATTACAGGCGTAAGCCACCGTGTCCAGCCAACTTTCCATGTAACTTAAAATCCTAACATTATTTTGGATGCTTGTTAGATGTCTGGATCATTTCCAATTAAGAAACGGTTATAATATGGGGAAACATACTTTTAAGAATCGTGGAGTGATTCTCATTAATAAATTATTGACACCTGACCGACAATTCAGTGTTTCTTGCTTCTTAGGTTTTTAATTAAAATTTAAGGTTGCTAAGAATTGTAGTTAATATAATTATGTATACAGAATGTGCCAAAGAAAATGTGTTCTTATTGAGAAAAAGAATAATTTTGAGGCCAGGCAGGGTGGCTCATGTCTGTAATTCCAGCACTTTGGGAGATCGAGGCGGGTGGATCACCTGGAGGTCAGCAGTTCGAGACTAGCCTGGCCAACATGGAGAAACCCCATCTCTACTAAAAATCCAAAAATTAGCCAGGATGGTGGCATGTACCTGTGATCCCAGCTACTAGGGAGGCTGAGGCAGGAGAATCACTTGAACCTAGGAGGCGGAGGTTGCAGTGAGCCCAGATCGCACCACTGCACTCCAGCCTAGGTGACAGAGACACGGTGAGACTCCATCTCAAAAAAAGAAAAAAAAAAAAAAAGGAATAG
Organism: Cebus imitator; assembly: GCF_001604975.1. Classification (NCBI taxonomy): domain Eukaryota; kingdom Metazoa; phylum Chordata; class Mammalia; order Primates; family Cebidae; genus Cebus; species Cebus imitator. The sequence goes on along the minus strand of NW_016107366.1, from coordinate 1,136,326 downwards.
AATAATTTTGTCTCATTCAAAAGTTATCTAGGGGTTGATTCAAATTGTAAACTTGGAAAGGTTATTTATGAAACCAAGTAGAAAAAAACCCAGTAAGCAGTGGAGAGGGATGTGAAGAAAGTTATAGATATAAAGATATATTTTTGGTAAGGAAGGTGACAAAGAAAAGAGAATAATTTTGTATGAGAAAAAATCTTGTGTAGTAATATTTTGTCCTAAAGTAAAATGATTATTTAAGAATAGGAAAATATAGAACAAATCAGAAAATCAAGAATATTGTATATGGGCCTTGTAAATCATGATAATATTCATAAAAGTAAATTTATGAAAATGATTTTCTGGCCAGGAGTGGTGGCTGATGCCTGAAATCCCAGCACTTTGGGAGGCTTGAGGTGGGCAGATCACCTGCGATCAGGAGTTCAAGACCAGCCTGGATAACATGGTGAAACCCCATCTCTACTAAAAATACAAAAAATTAGCCTGGCATAGTGGCTCAAAGAATCACTTGAACCCAGGAGGCAGATGTAGCAGTGAGCCAAGATCAAGCCACTGCACTCTAGCCTAGGCAACAGAATGAGATTTTGTCTCAAAATAATAATAATAATAATAATAATAATAATTTTCTATAAGATTAAGCTGGCTAAAATGGAAAGAAAATTATTTACAATGCCTTATAATTTTGGTCCCCTGGCCAGGTGCAGTGATTGATGCCTGTAATCCCAGCACTTTGGGAAGCTAAGGCGGTAGATCACTTGAGGCCAGCAGTTCAAAACGAGCCTGGCCAACATGGTGAAACCCTGTCTCCATTAAAACTACAAAAAAATGAGCTGGGCATGGTGGCATCTGCCTGTAGTCTCAGCTCTTTGAGAAGCTAAGGCATGATAATTGTTTGAACCCAGGAGGCAGAGGTTTCAGTGAGATCACGCCACTGCACTCCAGCCTGGGCAATGGATGAGTAAGACTCTGTCTCATTAAATAAATAAATAAATAAATAAATTTTGGTCCCTTATATTAAAACAGAGTTTTCCTAAGGCATTGACTTGCTCTTAATAAAATGACAAAGGTTTTAATTTTTAATTCTATAACTGTTCTTTTGAAAACTTCTCAGACTTATATCTCAGAATTTCAACTTTTGCTGTCTTGCCGATTTTAGCTTTTTCTCCCTTTGAGAAGGCATGAGATGATAACTCTTTCCTTCAACTTTTTTGTGAGCTCCTATAACTTTTTTCCTCTGGTTCTAATTGCTGTTGTAACCTGATGCTAAAATGTTAAGCTTAAAAAGTCTAGAAAAGCAATGTCTTCCTCAGTATAACTTGATTCTGTACTCTTGGCTTTCCTTGATATATCTGAATTGTTCCATGTAACCAGGAAATTTCTTATGCTGTTACTAAGAGTCATGGAGACATTATATGATATGTGTGTAATATAATGTTCACCTATGACCCTGGACACACTCTTCCTATGTCTAAACAATTCGAATACTCTTTTTTTTTTTTTTTTTTTTGATGGGGTTTTTTGTTCTTGTTGCCCAGGCTGGAGTGCAGTGGCATGATCTCAGCTCACTACAACCTCCGCCTCCCAGGTTCAAGCAATTCTCCTGCCTCAGGCTCCCAAATAGCTGGGATTACCACCATGCCCAGCTAATTTTGTGTTTTTAGTAGAGATGGGGTTTTGCCATGTTGGACAGGCTGGTTTTGAACTCCTGACCTCAAGTGATCCACCTGCCTTGGCCTCCCAAAGTGCTGGGATTACAGGCATGAGTCATCACGCCCTGCCAAACATAAAGTCCTATAGCCTTCAGCTTCTGAATTTCCCCAAGAGTTAAGACTGGCACTACCGAGGATTTGAACCAGCAACCTTGCAGATGCAAGCTCTATACCTTAGCTACTGTGCTAACGGCCACTTTCAAATACTCAATTAATCAAAATTGACTTTCAGGTTATGTAAATGGGCTCCCATAAGGAGAACCAATGATGCTGCAGAAGATTTTCTTTGCCTGTTGGTGACTAAGAAACAAAGATTTTACATTTATCAAGATAATTCCTATGTTGTCTTTATTAGGGTTTTGATAACTTTGGAAAACTGAGCTTAAAAAGAAAGTTTTTTTTACCTCCACGTAACTTTCATGTTTGTTTTCCTTGTTTGTTTGTTTGTTTGTTTTGAGACTGAGTCTTGCTCTGTTGACCAGGCTGGAGTGCAGTGGTGCAGTCTCGGCTCAGTGAACCTCTGCCTCCCAGGTTCAAGTTATTCTCTTGCTGCAACCTCCCAGGTAGTTGGGATTACAGGCACGTGCCACCATGCCTGGCTAATTTTTGTATTTTTAGCAGAGTTGGAATTTCTCCATGTTGGCCAGGCTGTTCTCGAACTCCTGACCTCAGGTGATCCATCCGCCTTGGCCTCCTAAAGTGCTGGGATTACAGGTGTGAGCCACAGTGCCCAGCCAGCATCCATGTAACTTTCTATATTGCCTTCAAAGTCTTTGCTTAAATGAATAATAATTATTTTACAATGACCTGTGATTCTGTTTTGATCAAAAATTTCAAGCCTTTTGATATCTTTGATAATCTTTCTAATCCCCACAAGGTTGTAGCATCTTTTTACAGCTTCCAGTCAAACTAAAGGCACTCCAGGGTCACCCTCAGCCTGATAATCACATATAGTGGAAGAGACATCAGTTAAAGGACTTTCTTTGGCCCCCTTGAAAGGGTCCTTATCAGGCGCTATTACCTAATCTTTGTGCTGAGTTGCAGGGTTTTGACTCCTGGGTACACATATCTCATCTGAAAAAGGAACTGACCTCTGCTAAATCTTGAACATTGATACCAGTATCTAATACCAAACTTAAGTTAACCAAAGCCTTGTCTTCAGACCCAGGAGAAGGTGACAATCAAAATGAAAGCTTACATGAGACATAGGGCCAGGAATTAAAACTGTTGAATCCCTTTAGGCTCAGGAGCAATCACAGAAGAGGTGGGCATGTGAAATTGTAAGGGCTGGTTTTGAGGGATAAAATTAGTTCAGACCCTACAAATCAAGGATGGGCACACAGATGCCTAAACAGTTAATGGCTCAATACATACAACTTATAGATAAGTCCATTCTGTTTTTTGTTTGTTTGTTTGTTTTTGACAGAGTCCCACTGTGATGCCTAGGCCAAAGAGCAATGGCATGGTCTCGGCTCACTGCAACCTCTGCCACCTGGGTTCAAATGATTCTCCTGCCTCAGCCTCCTGAGTAGCTGAGATTACAGGCATATACCACCATGCCCGGCTAAATGTTTTTTGTACTTTTAGTAGAGATGAGGTTTCTCCATGATGGCCAGGCTGGTCTCGAACTCCTGACATCAGGTGATCTGTCCGCCTCCACCTCCCAAAGTGCTAGGATTACAGACGTGAGCCACTGCGCCTGGCTGATAAGTCCATCCTGTAACCTTACTTTTTGGCTTTTGGTTTTTGGCTCTTATATTGCTCAAATGGTTTTTAAGGATTAATAAGTGCCTTCCGACTTCCATCCCATCTGGCCTGGAATGTTTAAGTGGCTATCAGCCTTTTGGCTCTAAGTCCCTTGGCCATAGGGGTCCCATCAATGGACTGAACCGACCTGCAGAAGGTAGCCATACCACCCCAGAAATGATATAAAACAAAACTGGAGCCATAGATACTGTGTGTCTCTGGCAAATTTTGACCAAAAAGTGGGGGAATGTAAACCAAAAAAGAAAATCCTAAGCCCCCCTCCACTGACTGAATGGGCCCCCTTGTGGCCAAGGGGACACAGTCCACCCCAAAACCCTTAAAACTGAGTTCCTGGCCAGGTGCAGTGGCTCACGCCTGTAATCCCAGCACTTTGGGAGGCCAAGGCAGGAGGATCACCTGAGGTCAGGAATTTGAGACTAGCCTGACGAACATGGAGACACTCCGTCTCTACTAAAAATACAAAATTAGCCGGGAGTGGTGGCTCACAGCAACCTCCACCTCCTGGGTTCAAGCAATTCTCCAGCCTTAGGCTCCTGAGTAGCTGGGATTATGGGTGCCTGCTACCACGCCCAGCTATTTTTTTTTTTTTTTTTTTTTTTTATTTTTAGTACAGACAGGGTTTCACCATGTTGGCCAGGCTGTTCTTGAACTCCTGGCCTCAGGTGATCTGTCCATGTTGACCTCCCAAAGTGCTGAAATTACAGGCGTGAGCCACCATGCCGGGCCAGTCTGGTTAGCAATTAAATGTGCCCCATGCTAAGTCAGTGGACAGGAGCACTAATGTGTTCATGCTGTACCCCTGAAATTCCCAACCAGGAACTCATGAATACTTACAGGTTACTGCCAGGCAGTTTCACTCCTCCATTCCTATTACGTGGTCTATGCTGCCCCTTGCTAGCCAGAAGAAGCTAGAGTGATCTTCAGCCAATTCCCACTATATTTGTTCTCACCTCCGGATTGAGGTATGATCAAGCTCAGGGCAGACGTGAACTGTCCTTATAAACTTTATACAATTGATCATGTAAGAAGGAGAAGGGGAAATAAAAATAAACCACTACTACAGCACATTCAACAATAATCAGTAGGTACCTTGCTCCGGCCCCTTTCCACATTATTTGTTGCCTATTGTCCTCGAATCAAGTAGATCCTGTTATAAGATTATAGTTTCCTTCAACTGCTCTGTAGATAACAACTTCAACATTATGAAATATTAAGTTTTCCCTTTGAAATATCCGTTCAGGTCCTGGATGCCAGTGGAACTACTGGTATCAGCTGATCTGAAGGACCCCATGAGGAGCTGACTCATCAAAAATGCAGTTTCTTTCTTTTCCTTTTGTTTTTTTTTGAGATGGAGTTTTGTTCTATCACCCAGGCTGGAGTGCAGTGGCACAATCGCAGCTCACTGCAACCTCTGCCTCCTGGGTTCAGAGGATTCTCCTGCCTCAGCCTCCTGAGTATCTAGGATTACAGGAATGTGCCACTACATCCAGCTAATTTTTGTATTTTTAATACAGATGGAGTTTCACCATGTTGGTCTGGCAGGTCTTGAACTCCTGACCTCAAGTGATCTGCTCACTTCAGCCTCCCAAAGTGCTGAGATTACAGGCATGAGCCACCATGTGCAGCCTATTACTCCAATTTTTAAGCCTCTCACTTTCCATGACCCTTCAAAACCCCAGCCGAGAACTCCTTGGCGGCGGGGGAGGGGTGGATTTGAGGGTCTCCCCCACATCTCCTCCCTCAGAGCCCGGTAATCATTAAACTCTTTCTGTGCTGCAAACCCTGCTGTCTCAGTGTAATTGGTCTGGTACTGTACAGTGGGCATATGAACCTGTTGTTCTTATAATACTTCCACAAACTTCCCCTCTCCACAGGCACAAACACATAAACCAATTCATATAATGATTCATGCATATTTCAGGCTTTACTGAAGTTTGAGAGATCTAGGGGAGAGGAGGTCAACGTGGTTTGCCTCACTTGAAACAAACAAGCTTGACACTAAACATGTGGCCTGTCTCCACTGGCCCTTCATTCCACAGGGTCCTATACACCATCTCCCAGCTTTTCCTACTGCCCCCTTCTTTTTCTTCTTGTCTCACTCGGAGCAGTTTGCTCAGCATCTTTTGCTGCCTTGGTTCCTGTTCTCTGGACCTTACATTCAACCCAGGCAGATTCTCAAGGCATTTCTACCAAAGTGTTTTCCAGTATCAAACTCACAGTGCCAGCTGTTTGATCAAATTTCGTTTTTACTTCATTACACCTGGGAAGAGGATATTCCAGTATTAGTTCTACTATAGGGATAAACAGAGGGCCCTGCGGAGGGACCCCTAAGCCAATCTTGGAGGAAGCATCAAGTAGAAGATTTTCCAGAGGAAAAGACATCTGAATGAGGAACAGGAGTTACCCAGGACAAGAGGAGAGATGGCACAACCCACAGCACTTAGGAAATTGTAGAACGTTAGAGTAGAATGTGCACATAAGGAATCAGGCTAGAGAGCAACGGGGCAGGCTGAAAGTGGAGTGCATCAGCTAAGGGACTGTCACTGCATTTAGAAAGCAATGAGGAAACAGTAAAGGATTTTGAAGGGTAACACAAGCAGATTTGTACTTTTTCTTCTTTTTTTGAGATGGAGTCTTGCTCTGTTGCTGGCACAATCTCACAACAACCTCCACCTCCCAGGTTCCAGGGATTCTCCTGCCTCAGCCTCCCGAGGAACTGGGATTATAGGCACACGCCACCACTCCCCACTAATTTTGTATTTTTAATAGAGACAGGGTTTCACCATGTTGGCCAGGCTGGTCTCGAACTCCTGATCTCAAGTGATCCACCCGCCTCAGCCTCCCAAAGTGCTGGGATTACAGGTGTGAGCCATCACGCCCAACCTACACTTTTTTCTTTCCAAAAATCACTGCAAGAACTCCCTTGAGGACAGATAGGTTGGAAGAGGGGAGAGAACCCGGAGGCAGAGTGCTGTGGACTGGGGAGGGGAGATGCAGTTCCAGAGTGCTGGCTGGAGATGGAGAGGAGGGGAATAATTAGGGAGCTATATCAGAAATAGACTGGACACCACCTAGTGATTGATTGGCAGAGGCGGGGCGGGTGAGCCAAGAGGATACAGGATCGCAGTGAGGATTCAAAGGTCAAGATTGCAGCAGGTTTCACTGGTGGATGGTGTGGCCTTCTGCTGGGAGGTGAGGCATTTGGGCACAGCTGATGGATTGATTCCTTCTGGTCCTCCTAGGCTGCCCTGTGGTGACTTGATGGGCTCCTAACCTGCAGGATATTTGCTTCTCCCCATCCTTGTCGGCTGCAGTGGAGGACCCCCACTCCCTGAGCTCTGCCCAGCTGCAGCTGGAAAATGTTTAACACTTCTGCTCCTGGCTGATGGCTGGTGGCTTGCGGCCTCCCACAGAGAGAAGAGATTGAAGCAGCTGGCACTGCAGCCAGAGACAGATGCAGCTGAGCTGAGAGAAGAGGGCACAGAAGGCACCGTGAGGAATTCGAAGCGGCTCAATGGTTGTGCGACTGCAGGCAATTCAGTTACCTTCTCAGTCTTAGATTTGCTATCTACACTTTGATGACGGGGGAGAATACTTACTTCAGACATATGTTTTAAAGATTTCACATAAAGCATGTGGAAGTGATTCCTGAAATGTAAAATTCTTTAAGGGAGTGAAAGGAACAAACATTTGTGGCTAGATGAATTGAGATTCTCAACCTCACCCCCAGCTCCTCTCAGGGAAGATCTGGGGATCATAGAGCTGATATACAGGAAAGTTTAGTTCATCTTGATGGACTCAGAGTCCCTTCGAGGTGAAAATAGGCTCTGAGAGTAGGAGCATGTACTGTTAGCACAATAATGTCAAGGTCAATATTTCACAACATTGAGAGTCAAAGTCATTTTAATTGGAGAAATTTCATGTTACACCAGATCACAGATCATCATAAGAAAATAATTCTTGTACAGACATTTTGCCTACAATTAATCAGGAAGAAAGAGGGCTTAGTCATTACCACCAGAGAGAAACCAAACTGAAGTCTGGTTTTCACATTCCCCAACTCCCTTCATAAACAAAGAGGCCCAGGGGAAGAATTGCACAAGATGAGCACTTTCTCATTCAGATAGTGAGTGATGAGGCCAGGAGTCAAGGCCACATCCATGTGTGTATGGAGCACAAGCCCTTCCTGAGATACCAGCAGGTGAGATCCTAGGGATCTCAGCCCCTGGTTCCCTTCCCTACCAAGCTTTCTACCTCCTCCGGACACACATCAGCTGCCACCATCACCATCACCACACATAGCACCCAAGTTCCAGCCCGATAGCTGGATTGACCTTCCCTCCAGAAATGTGACAATACCAAACACCTTCCCAGGCCTGCCTGATGCTGGTTCAGGAGACGGGAGGCCCTGCTCCTGCTGGAGGATCTCCCAGTGAGGTGAGGAGACAGCCCTAGAAGCATGTAACACTGACCCCTCCACAAAGACACAACAGCACTCCCCACTGCATTTTGGAAAGTAGATACCTGGGAAAAAGGAATGCGCCCAGGGATTTCTAGGATGTCACGCCTGAAGAGCCCTGTGGGAGAGGGGTTTGCCAGAAGCATAGTGGGGAAGGGAGCAAAAAGAGGTTTCCTTGTACCCTGATTAGCTCCACTCCACTAGGGGCCTTGAGCTGCTCTTCCCCCAGCCTGGCTGCCTGCTGTCCTGGGAGTGTCTGAGAATCAGCCACTGGAGACGGTGAGTGTGGCTGGAGGAAGGTGGGAGGGTGGCCGCTGGTAACCTCAGCCGCACATGATGGTGGCCAGCTGCCAGCTGGCTCCTCTCAAAGCCTCCCAGCTGGCAATGGCTTTGAAGTCAGACAAGCCACAGCTCCTAGGCCGTCCCAAGGGGATATAAGTCCAGGACCCTATACACAAAGCACCCATCCAATGATAAGCCAAGTCCAGGCAGGTCCTCCTAAAGCCCCCTGGGTCTCAGACGAGTGGATGCAACTAGACCAGAAAAAACAGAACATGCAAATCTTACTGCCGGCTAAACACAAACGGAAGGACAGTTCACAAAGCCATTTCCCATCCATTATGTCATTTCATCTGCCCAGCAACCCAGAGGAGAGTTCTCCCGACCCTGACCCTGGGCACGCTGCTCAGCCTCTCTGTGCCTTAGTTACCGTCCTTGTGAAATGGGCAGCAATAAGAACACCTCCTCTGCTTTCCAGCTGTTTGTCAATTTCTAGCCGTGAGTCTTGGGCAACGCATTTAACTTAATTGTGCTTCAATTTTCTCACACATCAAATGGGGTTAAAAATAGAACGAACCTCAGGGGATAGCTGGGAAATTAAATAAGTTAATTCACCTAGAGCCCTGAAAACAATGGCTGGCTGCACAGAAAGTGCTCTGTAAATGCTAGTAACTATTATTATTTCTGTGGCCATTATGAAGCAGGGGATTGTTATGAGGATCAACAAAATAATAGCAGCCGGCATTTATTGCACATTGACCATGTTTCTGGCACTGGATTCAGTCTTTTACGGGAATTACCTTGAGCATAATGTTTAGTACACGCTAACTGCGGCATGTAATTTGTAATTTGCAGAGAGCCCTCAACAAAGAGCCACTATCATTATCTCCCTTATTCCACAAAGGAGCAAACAGCTCAGCGCCTTAATGATTTGCCCAAGGCTGCAAAGCTAATAAATATGGAGAACTTAGACTTGAATCCAGGTCTTCTGAGAAACAGACTTCCGTGATCCTTCCATTCTCACCTTCTTCTTGTCCCACCTCCTCCAGCTTGGCACTCAGCATTTGCTCCATAGCTAAAACCCTTCCCTTTATGAGACACATCTGCTGCTCAGTTGCAAGGTGCGCAGACTTCTCTGCACAGGTGTTAAGAACTCCTGCAGGCCGGGCGGGGTGACTCATGCCTGTAATCCCAGCACTTTGGGAGGAGGTGAGCAGATGACCTGAGGTCAGGAGTTTGAGAGCAGCCTGGCCAACATGGCGAACCCCCACCTCTACTAAAAATACAAAAAATAGCCAGGTGTGGTGGCAGATGCCTGTAATCTCAGCTACCCTGGAGGCTCGCTTGAAGGGGACTCATTCAAGGAGAATCGCTTGAACCAGGGAGGCGATAGTTGTAGTGAGCTGAGATCACACCATTGCACTCCAGCCTGGGCGACAGTGAGACTCCATCTCAAAAAAAAAAAAAAAACCTCCTGCAATGGGAAGGACCACACTTGCCTCCAAACGGCTTTTCTCCTTTAGGAGCCAGGAACTAGGCTCTAGCAGGCACAGAGGGGTGCAAGGCAATGAGATGGGATCATAGATGTTCCCAGGGAGCAGACCTGAGCAAACTGAATCCACAACCAGCAGCAGCCTGCTGAGAGGTGATAGATGCTTGCCTGCACATTACATATCAAAGGCAACGCTTTGCTGAAAACATGACTTATGGACTGTGACAAGTCACTTCCCCTCTCTGGGCCAGTTTCCTCATGTGAAATGTTGAAAAAATAAGCCTCATCCAGCAGAGCTGCTCTAAGGGCCAAATGAGAAAATGGATGTCAGAGCACAGGACCTGGCATCAAAAACACAAAGAGGAGGAGGGAGCACCCTGTACGTACTCCACAAGTGCCCACTGACCAGATGGAAGCCGACAGCCCAATGCACCAAGGTGGCTCCCAGGAAAGTGAACACAAACACATCGGAGGAGAATATAAGGATGTGAGGTCAAGATCATCACTGAAGAATAAAAGCATGTGTCCAACACAGGGGGCTCCAACCTGGAGAAAGACATTCTCCCAGAAGCTCTGCAAAACCTCACTTACCATAGATGATGGAGAGGCTGTATGGCAGGGTCACAAGATAGTAGCCATGGGGAGATGTGAGCCATTAGACAACAAGGAAGCAATGGCGTTGTCTTTGCATTTGAAGCTTGATATTCATATGAGCAGGTCTTTGCCAAGAAACAGGTGCATACTGAGGAGGACCAGCATGATGGTACGCAAGAGCTGTCATGGATCATGGCCCACAAGAGCCAACTTTTAGATTTTCAGAATGTTTGCAAACCAGTTTTTAAATGTGACCATGATTAAAATTATACAAACTTAAAATTAAGTGAATATTAAGATTGATGATAAACACTCAAAATTCATCCCTTCCTAATTATTTTACTGTATTTACTGTAAAATACAGTATAATAGATATAAATCACCTATGCTCTTAAGGTGATTTATATCTATTATATCTGTGTGATGGAAACACTCAGCTAGGTGTGGTGGCTCACAACCGTAGTCCCAGAACTTTGGGAGGGCAAGGCGGGTAAATCACAAGGTCAGGAGTTTGAGACCAGCCTGGCCAACATAGTGAAACCTTGTCTTTACTAAAAATACAAAAAAAAAAAAAAATTGCTGGGTGTGGTGGCACATGCCTGTAGTCCCATGCGCTCCAGCCTGGACAACTGAGTGAGACTCCGTTTCAAAAAAAGGAAATGCTCAGTGCTATTACATTTTAACTTGAATCAGTCACAGCATATTTACACCACAGGAATGGGCAAACCTATAAATCATAATCCCTTCCCTTCCCTGCAGAGTCAGTTGTTAAACATTCATCACTGATGAAGAGCCTCTCCACTGCGCCAGTGCCTCCAAGAACATGGGCTTTAATGAGACTTTGAGTCATGCTGTCTTGCATGCTTAGCTTGTGTTTTCCTCGTTAATTAAATTTCTGGCCACAACTTCATATCAAGAGCCCTCACAAGGCATTTCATGAGGTCTAATGATTTTAAGAATGTTGAAAGGCACATTTCTACAATGACTCAAACAATATGGGGGGCTTCATGAGCATGCTGCTCTTCACAAAGGGCAGGGAAGTTACGCAAGAGGAGACCAGTATCAACTTAAAGCCTTTTCTTGTCTTCCCCAACTTTCAAAACATTCCTGTAGCATTCAGATCAACTAACAGTTATTTCATTCTCATCACAGCCAAGGCACAGGGTCAGGAGAAGAAGGAAGATGCATAGTCTATTCTCAGGAAGCTTGAAGTGAGTTGAGGTAAACACACTCTTTCACCATCACATTGAGACCTACAATAAACTCCCTATTTTAAATTATAATTCCCCCCAGCACTCCTAATCCCCTCACTGTTTATTTTTTTCGGAGACAGAGTTTTGCTCTTATTGCCCAGGCTGGAGTACAATGGCACAATCTTGGCTCACTGCAACTTCTGCCTTTCAGGTTCAAGTGATTCTCCTGCTTCAGCCTCTGGAGTAGCTAGAATTACAGCCACACACCACCACATCTGACTAATTTTTGTGTTAGTAGAGATGGAATGTCACTATGTTGGCCAGCCTGGTCTTGAACTTCTGACCTCAGGTGATCCACCTGCCTCGGGCTCCCAAAGTGCTGGGATTACAGGTGTGAGCCACCGCACCTGGCCAAAAACTGGCTCTTTGGGGACAAGGTATATCTTTTTATTTTTATTTTTTGAGATGGAGTCTCACTTTGTTACCCAGGCTGGAGTAGAGATGCGATCTTGGCTCACTGCAACCTCCGCCTTCCTGTTCAAGTGATTCTCCTGCCTCAGACTCCCAAGTAGCTGGGATTACAGACATGCACCACCACGTCCGGCTAATTTCGTATTTTTAGTAGAGATGGGTTTCACAATGTTGGCCAGGTGAGTCTCAAACTCTGGGCCTCAAGTGATCCGCCCATCTCGGCGTTCCAAAGGGCTGGGATTACAGGCATGAGCCACTGAACCATCCCTAATCCCCCATTCTTATTTTTTTCATAACACTTATCACTTTCTTTTTTCTTTTTTTTTTTTTTT
>NW_016107366.1:1113953-1124023 GCF_001604975.1 Cebus imitator | reverse complement strand
TTTTTAATTTTCTTTTTTGTCTTCACCTGGAACTTTCTAACATACTATATAATTTGCTTTTTAAAATGATTTTTTTACTGTCATCCTTCCCTCGCTAGAATATTAGATCCACAGGAGCAAGGATTTTAGTGTGGTTTGTTCTCATGCCTGGAATAGTTTTGGCCCAGAGTAGGCCATCAGTAATTTTTTTATATATTTATATGTAACATACTAGAAAAAACACTGAATTAAATCCTAATTCCTGCTCTACCACTTACTGTGTGACCCTGGGCAGGTCACTCTACCTCTCTGATCCTCCCATTCTCATATGGTAAAAACTACACAATTTGGACAAGGCTACAAACCAGACAATGAACAACTCAAAATTCAACGTGTCTATTAGATATGACAATCATGGCATGTCTGCCACATGCATAGCCAACTCCACTCTCTAGGACACTATCTTCTGCAGCCCCCAGCTCCAGGCAGCCATGCTCTGAACTCCACGTGCAGCCATCTGGCTTCCTCCAAACCCCTAACTCCTCTTTTCACCTATCTGTGATTAAAAACTATGTGGACACTTGACCCCAGGGCAGACAGAGGCTTACAATGTAGCCCAGGGAAAGACCTGCGGTAATAAGGAAGCGGAGACCAACCCAATACTACTCTTCGGAATGTAAATTGGGGAAAGTAGATAAAATCAGGCACTTTACAGAAGCTTAGGATGCAAGTTTGAGAGAGGCTGGAGGGGCCACAATTAGCAATTAAGTGAACCAAATGAGAAGTCAGCAAATAGCATGAAGCAGAAAAAAGACACAGTATACAAAGAGAAAGTCAGGTTTTAGCCAGAAGAGAAGTAGGCAGACACAGAGAAACTGACCTCAAGGACAATTTGTGTAACATCTCCTGGGGAGCACTTTAGGGAAAATCTGTTGCAGAGATCCTGGTGCTGGTCCACCCTCCACCTCCAGTGCCATGCAGTTTGGTCCTATTTTGCCTTCTCCTCTTAGATTTCCACAAGAATGCCTCCTTTTTGCCCACAGACCTATCTTGAGTAAGTCCCTATCCCTTGCAATGAAAAGAACCCACTTCAGAGATAAGGGTAAGGCCCACAGACAGACTATGCTTGATTGACTGATCTGTCCTAGGAACTCGTGGCAATGTCTTGTGTGATTGTTCATTCTCTTCTGCAGGAGCTGCAATGACCGACCCTGTTTCACACAGCGTCCTTACAAGATGGTTTGGAATGGAATAGAAGGAACAAGAACAACAGTCCCACTCCTGCCAAGGTCCGCCACATCGTCTTTGCTGCAGCTCTTTAAGATAGGTATTATGAGGCTGGGCGTGGTGGCTCACGCCTGTAATCCCAGCACTTTGGGAGGCTGAGTGGATGGATCACTTGAGGTCAGGGGTTCGAGACCAACCTGGCCAACATGGTGAAACTCGTCTCTATTAAAAATACGAAAAAATTAGCTGGGCATAGTGATGCGATAATATTTCTTGATTTTTTTTTGGGGGGGTCCTTCTGAGAACCCTGAGATTCCACTGCAATTCTCTTCTCGAAGTCCCAGTTTTGATCTCCAGCTCCAATATGGAATCGAAAATATGAGGAACACCTCGACAATACTCTTCCTTTTTCTCTAGGGGCCCAAGAAAGACTAAAAGCTATCAAGGAATTTGACTTGGTGAACCCCAACAGAGCCAAGAAGGTCCCCAGAGACTTTAGAAAGTATAGGGACTTGCTGGGCACCTGTAATCCCAGCATTTTGGGAGGCCGAGGTGGGCAGATCATCTGAGGTTATGAGTTCAAGACCAGCCTGGCCAACATGGTGAAACCCCGTATCTATTAAAAATGCCAAAAATTAGCTGGGTGTAGTGGCAGGCACCTGTAATCCCAGCTACTTGGGAGGCTGAGGCAGGAGAATCGCTTGAACCCAGGATGTGGAGGTTGCAGTGAGCCGAGATCACGCCATTGCACTCCAACCTGGGCGACAGAGCAAAACTTCATCTCAAAAAAAAAAAAAAAAAAAAAAAGAAGAAGAAAGTATAGGGACTTACTGCTCAGGACCCATTTGAAACCTAGACTTAAGAGGGATGATTTGATGCTGAGACTGCATGACATGCAAAGTGGGTCAATCAAACAGAATGCTAAGTCTCAGTGAGCTGTCGCCCATTCTGCACCAGATGAATAATTCTGTAACACTAAGATGACTGTGACCTCCTGAGGCCGTGCCTGCCCACATATCACTAGTAGAAGGCAGAATGAACCTTTGTGAAAAAATTAATTTGCATTGTCATTCTGGAGAGCAAATGTCTTGATCTTTAGTGATAACAGGAATATTACCAACTTCCAGCCCCGTCTCATGTTTCTTCACTTTGTCTTACTCGGCTACCTAATATTGAGTACACCGATGTCTTCACCTTCAGGAGCAGCCTCCTTCCCAAGCCAGTTCCCACTCCTAACAGGAGCAGAAGGCAGTATCAGTCGGCTTTTTTGTTCGCTTTCTTGATCTTAAAAGTTTAGGAACTGATCATACTCCCAGATCCAGTGTGATCACCTTCAAAACCAGTGGACTCCCAAGATCCCACCAACCAGATCGGAATGATTTAGGACTGATAATGCAGGCTCTGAAGTTAAACTTAGAGTCAAATTTGAACTCTGCCATTTAAACTTGCACAAGGCCAGTGCCTCAATTAGGTTAGGACGGTCAACAACGCTAAGAAAATTAATTTCTCTGCTGGGCACGGTAGCTCATGCCTGAAATCCCAGCACTTTGGGAGGCTGAGGCGGATCATCTAAGGTCAGGAGTTCAAGGCCAGCCTGGTCAACATTTACCCTGTCTCTAGTAAATACAAAAATTAGCTGGGTGTGGTGGCACACGCCTATAATCCCAGCTACTTGGGAGGCCAAGGCAGGAGAATTGCTTGAACCCAGGAGGTGGAGGCTGCAGTGAATCAAGATGGCACCACTGCACTCCAGCCTGGGCAACGGAGTGAGAGTCCATCTTGAAAAAATAAATAAATAAAAATAAGAAAAAATTAATTTCTCATCACAATATATGTTCAGCATAGGTTAGTGGAAGGCAGCATTCCATGTTGTTACTGAAGAACCTAGGCTGACAAAAGTTCCATCTTAAAATGTCACCATCACAACACATGGTGTTCAGGGATACTAAGACAGAGGAAAGATGGGGGAAGGGCCGAGTTTTAATGAGTTTTAATCATCTCATCCCAGAAATGACACAATGGCATTCCAATTGTGGTCCATTGGCAGGAACTAGTCATGTAGCCCTGCCAACCTGCAAAAGCCTAAGAATCATCACCTTCCTTTTTACCAGAAAGTGGAGGAGAACTGGATATGAGTAAATAATTTTACTACAGCCAGGCACACAACATATGATACTGCTGTGTAGTTACTTTGTTCCTTCAAGGGTCTTGCAGGTCCAATAGACCAAGGATTCATTAAGCTAAGGGAAGGCCCTGTTGTCTGTATAACAACTCATCATAAGACTCTATCCCTCATGTCCCTCTCAACCTCAATGCCACTGCACAATGAACAGGCTCAGTTCATCAGCGTGGGCTTATGCCCCGGGCTGTTCTTCCTAGTCAGTCTTGCCCTATTGACCTACTTGATTTTTTGGCCTCCCCTTCTAAGCTTGAGCCTTATCCCAATAAGAAACTTTGTAGGACTGGAAGCTTCATATTTTGTTCAGCTCTTGCCAGCTCTTATGAGCAGTCAATGTTTTAGTGGTTAAGCCATCTTGGATCCTCAAACTTCTTGGAGAACAAAGGGCTAAACAATCCCCAGTCACAGGCCGGGCACAGTGGCTCATACCTGTAATCCCAGCAGTTTGGGAGGCTGAGGCGGGCAGATCACGAGGTCAGGAGTTCGAGATCAGCCTGGCCAACAAGATGAAACCCTGTCTCTACTAAAAATATAAAAATTAGCTGGGTGTGGTGGCAGAAGCCTGTAATTCAAGCTACTTGGGAGGCTGAGGCAGGAGAATTGCTTGAACTCAAGAGCAATTCAGTGAGCTGAGATCGTGTGATTGCACTCAAGCCTGGGTGACAGGGTGAGACTCTGTCTCAAGAAAAAAAAAAAAAATCCCCAGTCACAATGAATTTGCTGCCAAAGACAGTCACTCACCCTGCCTAAGGAAGTAACTGGATATTTTTAAAAGGGTTATATACAAAGATGTTTATTAAAACATTATTTGTAATGGCAAAATATTGGGAATAACCTAAATGTCCACCAAAGGGGAATGTTTATAAATATAAATCATCCACATGATGAATGTGTAAGTTATGCCTGCCAAGTTCATCAGGGTAAACAGAAGAGACAAAACCAGATTACTTATTAGGATGGAGTTGATTTCCTAGCCCAGGGGTTCACAGTGGGACCTGCTTTCATTTTGTTTGCACTGCACTTCTACTTTCCCAGATTTTATTGGCTCATTTGGGGGCCATTCTATAGGAATGATCACACTGGGCAGCCAGGGCCCAACTCATATTAGTTGGGTAGCCTTTGCCACTGCATTGGTCCCCAATCCAATTGTCTATGATTAGGGGAGTGGCTAGCTCTCCTTGCAAGTAGAGAAGGTTGTTTTGGCCTCTAATGAATTCTCCTTCAGTCAGTCTAATACAGTGAAAGATTATGTACCCTTTAAAAGTGGTATTTACCAAAAGTTTTTAATGACCTGGAAAAGTATGCAGGAAATATTGTTAGATTTTAAAAATTTATTAAATTGAATCTATACTCTGATATATGCTGTAACATAAATGAACCTTAAAGGCCAGATTCGGTGGCTCACGCCGGTAATCCTAGCCCTTTGGAAGGCCAAGACGGCTGGATCACCTGAGGTCAGGAGTTCAAGTCCAGCCAGCCTGGTCAACATGGTGAAACCCCGTCTCTACTAAAAATATAGAAGTTAGCCGGGTGTGGTGGCAGGAACCTATAATCCCAGCTGCTTGGGAGGCTGAGACATGAGAATTGCTTGAACCCGGTGGGCAGAGGTTGCAGTGAGCCAAGATCACGCCACTTCACTCCAGCTTGGGCAAAAGAGTGAAATTCTGTCTCAAAAAAAAAAATGTTTTTAAATAATTAAAAATAAATAAACCTTGAACACATACTAAGTGAAATAAGCCAACCCCCAAAAAGGCCAATATTGTATGACTCCACTTACATAAGGTACCTGGAGTGGTCAAATTACAATGACAGAAAATAGAAGGGTTCTTACCAGGGGCTGGAGGGAGAAGGAAATAGGATTTAATGTTTAATGGGTATGGAGTTTCAGTTTTGCAAGATGAATAAAGTTGTGGAGATGGATGGATGGTGGTGACAATTGCACAATGATGTGAATGTACTTAATACTATGAACTGTACACTTAAAAGAGCTAAAATGGTAAACTTTATGTTATGTGTATTTTACCGCAATTTAAAGAATTGAATCTATAGTTTCATCACAAATGGATGAGTTTTGTTTTCTTTTTTACAAATGTGTGAGTATATGTGTGACATTAGCAAGCTTATGCTTCTGAATCCTTCATTGCACAGGCTTCTTCTGAGGGGGACACAGCAATGTGTCCATGCTGTCAGATATTACTATAAAATTTGCCAAAATATAATATTTTAGCCTCTAAGAGTGAAGATTGCCATCTCCTTCCACTCCCACATTGCCTCCATCACACTTCCCCTCCTGCTGGGTAACTTGGAGTGGCCTAATTACCTAGCAGGCATTTTGTATTTGTTTTCTGAAAGAAAGCTCTCTAAATTTTGTAGGCTTCACTATCCTGGTCACTGAGATAGACATTAAAACTTTAAACAATAAAAAGGAAAAAAAATCCAGGCCAGGTGTGGTGGCTTATGCCTGTAATCCCAGCAATTCGAGGTCAGGAGTTCAAGACCAGCCTGACCAACACAGAAAGTGAGAGGAGGGAGCATGTTGTCACATTTGCAAACTTAGATGTGTTTTTTAAATCTGGAAGGACTTGTGCCAATAAATTCACTGTGATATCTTTTTTTTTTTTTTTTTTTTAATGGAGACGGAGTCTCACTCTGTCACTCAGGCTGGAGTGGCAGGATTTCAGCTCACTGCAACCTCTGCCTCCCGGGGTCAAGCAATTCTTCTACCTCAGCCTCCCAAGTAGCTAGGACTACAGGCTCACACCACCACACCCGTCTACTTTTTTGTATTTTATAAGACATGGGGTTTCAACGTGTTGCCCAGGCTGCCCTCAAAATCCTGAGCTCAGGCAATCGGCCCGCCTCGGCCTCTCAAAGTGCTAGGATTACAGGTCTGAGCCACCATGCCCGGCTGATTGTAATGTCTTTAAATTGTGGGATTATGGATAACTTGTAAGTACTTCTCTATAACTTTTTATATTTTATAATATGTTATAATGAGCATACATTGCTTTTATAATCAAAAGATTAAGTTATTTTAATATTCCAAAAAATTATTATTAAACAAAAATCCCCAAGTGCACACCAGGTTGAAATCCAGTGAGAATCACATGAGAGACATTTCAACAGGGTCAAAAATCTGGGTAATCCTTAGCTAATCTAAGTTTGTTTTTTGACCTGAACTCTACTCAGAAAGAGCTGAAATCTGACAAGCCCAATATTTTCCTGGCCTGCTCAGACACATGACCCATAATTTCATTTGTCCAGGCACTCCCTGCCCTCCTGGGAATTCCTGTGCCCTCTACAACTGCTGTGTACTTTCTTTCTCCCTCCATTTGGTCAAAGATTCTCTCCCATTTTTATTTTTATTTTTTGAGTTGCAGTTTCACTCTTGTTGCCCAGGCTGGAGTGCAGTGGCTCGATCTTGGCTCACTGGGACCTCTGCCTCCTGGGTTCAAGCGATTCTCCTGCCTCAGGCTCCCAACAAGCTGGGGTTACAGGTACCTGCCACCATGCCCAGCTAATTTTTTGTAGTTTTAATAGAGACGGGCTTTCATCATGTTGGCCAGGCTGGTCTCAAACTCCTGACCTCAGATGGTCCACCAGCCTCAACCTCTCAAAGTGTTGGGATGACAGTGTAAGCCGCTGCATCCAGCCAAAGGATCTCTTTTCAAAGGCTATAGACATTGGTTCTACAGAGAAATAAGTCAGATCTGGATTAGGCTTTGCTACCTAGCTGAGCTAGGATGAGGTATTAAAGTTTTGTCTATTTAAAGGAGGTAATCCTATTTATAAGAGAAGAAGGGATTCTCTGCTATTCTGCTCACTTACCTCTTACTTTCCGTAGGGGACGGAAAACTAATCTGCATTGTATACAGTGACTGGGTCTTTTTGTTAGTGGTGAGGACTCCAGGTCCTCCACTGACCATTCACAGAGGAGATTTGACCCACCTTCTATGTTGTTGTCATGATGTCCGTCCTTTGTCCACAAGGAAATTTCTTGTGAGGGATGTATGTAGCTTTTTTTTTTTTTATCTTAGTAGCCATGTTTTTTAGAAATAGACTGGAGGCAGGTTTGCCCTAAGCAGTTCCCAGCTTCCTTTCCCTGTTGGCTTCCCACATTCAACATTTCCCAAGATCCATTCCACACCCGTTGCCCTGGTTCCAGTTAGCCAGCATCTACAATTCTTTTGTATGTACATTACTTCTACAGGGAGTGAGTAGACAGAGTAGACTGGTGATTCTTTTCTCCTGCTCCTCCTTCCCTGAAGCAAAAGTGGTCAGAGGAGCAGGCCTTTCCTGGGTATGGAAGGAGGGCAGCCATCTTGAATTTATTCCTTTGATTTCCTGCCAAGTAGCTGGTCAGAGTGGTGGTATCCTAGGATTTGTGTTTAAATTTAGGGAGAGGAAAAAAGATTTCAAAGGCCTTGCTTGCCTGTAACGCAGGAATCTGTACTAGGTTTTTGGCATAAGCCTAGATATTTTCTTCATGTGATAGAATCAAGACATGCTTAGAAAATTTCAGACAATACTACCTTAATCTATTAAGCCCCACCGCTACTCCTTACCTCACAGAGGTACAGAGAAGACTAAATAAACTAGATGGGATACAGCAGCTAAAGAGCCAGGTACATAGTAGAGGCTTAATATCAGGGAACGTCGAGGCTGGGCCCCTTGGCTCACGCCTGTAATCTCGGAACTTTGGGAGATGGAGGTGGGTGGATCACCAAGTCAGGAGACTGAGACCATCCTGGCTAACACAGTGAAACCCTGTCTTTACTAAAAATACAAATAATTAGCCAGGCATGGTGGCACATGCCTGTAATCCCAGCTACTCAGGAGGCTGAGGCAGGAGAACTGCTTGAACCCTGGAGGTGGAGGTTGCAGTGAGCAGAGATCAAGCCACTGCACTCCAGCCTGGGTGACAGAGACTTTGTCTCAAAAAAATATTTATATATGTACATATATATATATATACACATACATGTAATCAGTGAACTTTTTCTTTTTCTCCTCCTCCTCCTTCATCCTGAGCTTAGGAGCCCTTCATCTAGTAACTATAGAATTTATAACACTGAATTGTAAACACCTAATTTACTAGATTATGAGTGACTAAGAGGACCAAGCTTTATTTTTGTTTTGTTTTGTTTTGTTGTTTCCAGACAGAGTCTGGTTCTGTGGCCCAGTCTGGAGTTCAGTGGTACAATCTTGGCTCACTGCAACCTCCTGCCTCAGCCTCCCGAGTAGCTGGGACTATAAGTAACTGCCATCACACTGGGCTGCTTTTCGTATTTTTAATAGAGACATGTTGGCCGGGCTGATCTCATCTTCATAACCTCTTGATCCACCCTCCTTGGCCTCCTGAAGTGCTGGGATTATAGACGTGAGCCACCATGCCCAGCCCCTGAGGTGTATTTTTCTTATTCACCATTAAATTCTCAGAGCCAGCTCCTGGTGTCCTTTCCAGAACATTAACCACTAAGTCTCGAGACAGTGCTCCTATAATAGTGAATTTCACCCTGCACCCTTATATTCCGTCTCCCCTAATTCAGCATTCCCCAAGATCCATTCCACACATGTTGCCCTGGTTCCAGTTAGTCAGCTCCTACAATTCTTTGGTATATTATTTCCTTATGGAGCATGAACTGTATTTTTTTCCCTCAGGCTCTGATGCAACTTGTCCCTAGTTATTGGACTTAGGGTAATGAGGGCAGGCAAGAGCAGATCTTAAGGAGCACAAGTATCATCTTGCAAGGAACCTGCCGATGGAGAGGTTTTTTGTAGGGCTTCAGCCATGGGGAGACTGCTTTCCCCTAACAAGAGTGAAAGAACTGATAGGAATCTGGAGATGCAAGATTCTTCGGCTCATGCCCTCAAATGTTTCCATCGCAGGTGTTAGTTCCTGCTCCTTTTCTATTAGGGCCCTGAGTTTACATTTTGTCTTCTTTGTAGCTCAGTCATTCTTAAAAACTGATTTACACCATTGTCTGCCCTGAGGCTGCAGGAGTTGAGGTTCACTTTAAAGCCACTGTAAAGTCCTTTTTTTTTTTTTGAGACAGAGTTTCACTGTGTCGCCCAGGCTGAAATGCGGTGGTGCGATCTCAGCTCACTGCAACCTCCAACTCCTGGTTCATGCTATTCTCTTGCTTCAGCCTCCCAAGTAGCTGGGATTATAGGCATCCGCCACTACACCCTACTAATTTTTTTATTTTTAGCAGAGATGGGTTTACACCATGTTGGCTAGGCTGGTCTTGAACTCCTGATCTCGTGATACGCCCGCCTCGGCCTCCCAAAGTGCTGGGATTATAGGCATGAGCCATTGAGCCCGGCCATGAAGTCCTTCTGAGTCTCACAAGATATCTGGAATTAATTGTTGTTTGATCAGAATCTGTCATTTACTACCAGGCATGGTGGCTCACATCTGTAATCCCAGCACTTTGGGAGGCCAAGGAGGGCGTGAATCACTTGAGGTCAGGAGTTCAAGACCAGCCTGGCCAACATGGTATAACCCCATCTCTATTAAAAATACAAAAATTAGCTGGGTGTGGTGGTGGGCGCCTGTGGTCCCAGCCACTTAGGAGGCTGAGGCAGGAGCATCACTTGAACCCGTGAGGTGGAGGTTGCAGTGAGCTGAGATTGCGCCACTGCACTCCAGATTAGGAGACAGGGCTAGATTCCATCTCAAAAA
>NW_016107366.1:1092808-1113933 GCF_001604975.1 Cebus imitator | reverse complement strand
AAAAAAGAATCTGTCATTTACCTTCGTGGTTTCTAAAGAAGGTAATAAAAGCCAGCCAACTTCACTATTCTCAAAAAAGAAAAAAACATCCTATTATGCCTATACCATCAGGTGCCTTAGCCAGCTCATAATCCAATACTTCCCCCTTCACTTGCACCCTATTCTAATCCACTGCCAGTGAGAGACTTAGCAATTACGATGCCCCAACATGCCAGGGGTGGCATGCCCATCACCATGCCCATCGCCAGCAGTGGGGTGAGTGGCAAGTGAACCGGTTCCATAGTCCAGTCTAAGAGTCAGCTTCCTGATACTGTCTTGAAAATGCCTTTGCAAAATTTATAACAGTGAGAAAATTATGACGGTTAAAGAGATCTAATCTAACAAACCCCCATCTTGTCTTTAATCTCCAAATTGCCCTTAATCATTCCTGGGCTTAGGTCAAGCTAACTTTGGGAGACATTTAGTTTACAGTTTAGATGATAATTAACCTTCCCCAAAACTAAACTGCTTTTGTAAAGCCAATGAAAGACCACCAGGTTAGGAGGATGAGAAACCTGAATTTTGCTAAGATGCAGACACAAAATTATTACCAGCCATTATTCCAGAGATCACAGATTTGCAACTCCTCCAGTTACTCCTGTGGATAACATCACTGTGGTAGATCCTAAGATTGGCCTTTTGTGATGTCTTTTCAGATTTTTCCATTTCTGAACAACAGTTCCTCCTGGCCCCACCAACCGGACCTGTGGCCACAGACAGAAGTGAACTCCCTGGCCTGCCAAACTATCCTTGAAAAACCCTAGCTTTCAAATTTTTTGGGAAACTGATTTGACTAATAACTCACTCCCATAGGGCCTGGCCAGCCTCATGTCTATTAAACTTTTTTTTTTTTTTTTACTGTGGTCTTTCTTTATGCAACAGGAAAGAAGAACTCCTTGGGTGGTTACAAATTACTCCTTCTCTACCACAGTGCTGTGGTTTTTGAGACAGAGTTTTGCAGGTGTTGCCCAGGCTGGAGTGCAATGGTGAGATCTCGGCTCACTGCAGCCTCCTTCTCCCATTTGAAGCAATTCTCCAGCCTCACTCTCCAGAGTAGCTGAGATTACAGGCATGTGCCCCACACCTGGCTAATTTTTTTGTAGTTTTAGTAGAGACAGGGTTTCTCCATGTTGGTCAGGCTGATCTCAAACTCCCGACCTCAGGTGATCTGCCCGCTTCGACCTCACAAAGTGCTGGGATTATAGGCTTGAGCCCGCGCACCTGGCCTGAACTCTTTTTTCATTGCAAAGCCATGGTCTAAATGAATTGGTTTTGTCTGTGTAGTAAGCAGGGCGAATGCCTTTGCGGTTACAGTCTTAGCTTGGGCTCCTCCTCAAAAGTAGATCCTACAACAAGAGCTCAAAGAATAAGAAACGAGAGGGAAAGAAACAGAAAGAGGAAGAGCCCACATGTTAATCAGGTTGGTCACCACTTTGCGTAACTGACCCTTCTGAAGCATATAGACTAATACAGAATTATCTTCCCAGGAGAGAGAAACAGGGACGCAAGCACTTATCAGCCTCCATTGTCAAGTGTTGCCTCATAGGGTGCTAAGCAATTCACATCTCCAGGTGGCACATGTGTAAGTGTCAGTCACACTTCCATGATGGGTGGGTAGGTGGGAATTGGGGGAAGAAAACAAGAGATGTTCAGTGTAACTGAGGCCAGGTACTGTCGGGTTACATTTGTGTAAAGCTGGTTGCCAAAGCAATGACATAAAAGGTGGGCCAAGTCTGCACACTTTCTCTGTAAATTGCCAGATAGTAATTATTTTAAGCTTTGCAGGCTATGTAAGGTCTCTTTCATGTATTCTTTTTTCTTTCCTTTTTTTTTGAGACAGAGTTTCACTCTTGTTGCCCAGGCAGGAGTGCAATGGAACAATCTTAGCTCACTGCAACCTCCATCTCCTGGGTTCAAGTGATTCTCTTCCCTCAGCCTCCTGAGTAGCTGGGACTACAGGCATGCGCCACCACACCTGGCTAATTTTGTATTTTTTTTCTTTTTCTTTTTTTTTTTTTAAAGAAAGACAGGCTTTCTCCGTGTTGGTCTGCCTGGTCTCGAACTCCCGACCTCAGGTCATCTGCCCGTCTTGGCCTCCCAAAGAGCTGGGATTATAGGCGTGAGCCACCGCGCCTGGCCTATATTCTTTACCACGCCTGGCCTGTATTCTTTTTTCTTATTTTACAACTCAGGCCTGGCACATTGGCTCACGCCTATAATTCCAGCACTTTGGGAGGCCAGGATGGGTGGATCACCTAAGATCAGGAGTTTGCAACCAGCCTGGCCAACATAGTGAAATTCCATCTCTACTCAAAATACAAAAATTAGCCAGGCATGGTGGCGGGCACCTGTAATCCCAGCTACTTGGGAGGCTGAGGCAGGAGAATTGTTTAAACCTGGGAGGCAGAGGTTGGAGTGAACTGAGGTTGCGCCATTTCACTCCAGCCTGGGCAACAAGATTGAAACTTTGTCTTAAAAAAAAAAAAAAAAGAAGATGGGCCACATCCAGTTTTGGCCAGTGGGCTGTTCTTTGCCACTTCCTGGGCAAGAAGCTGTGAGGCCTCCTCTAGGTAGAGAGGTCTTCTTTGACCTCCCTGTTTATGAGTCTACTACCCCTCACTTCTCTCAATCCCCTTCCTGCTTGATTTTTCTCTTTAGCATTTATCACTTTCTAAAATGTTATATAATTTACATACTATGTAGTTTATTTTTATTGTCTGGGCATGGTGGCACATGCCTATAATCCCAGCTACTCCATGCATGAATGCATGACTTTTTTTTTTTTTTTTTTGAGATGGAGTCTTGCTCTGTTGCCCAAGCTGGAGTGCAATGACACAATCTCAGCTCATTGCAAACTCTGCCTCCTGGGTTCAAGCGATTCTCCTGCCTCAGCCTCCAGAGTAGCTGGGATTATAGGCACCCAAGATCATGCCTGGAAAATTTTTTTGTATTTTGTAGAGAGGGAGTTTCGCTATGTTGGCCAGGCTGATCAGGGGACCAGGCTCCTGACGTCAGGTGATCCACCCACCTCAGCCTCCCAAAGTGCTGGGATTATAGGCATCAGCCACCGTGCCCAACAGGATTCAAAGATTTTCTCTTTGGCAATTGGGGTGAAAGAGTTTATATCTAGGCCGAGTGCGGTGGCTCACGCTTGTTTCCCAGCACTTTGGGAGGCTGAGGCAGGCGGATCACCTGAGGTCAGCAGTTTGAGACCAACCTGGCCAATATGGTGAAACCCCATCTCTTAAAAAAAAAAAAAAGAGTTTATATCTAAAGACCTGAAATCAATAAAAAGGAGTGTCTATGTTAAGATAAGGCTCTGTGGAGACCAAGATTCTTATTATGCAGATGAAGCCTTCAGGTAGCAGGCTTCAGAGAGAATAAATTGCAAATATTTCTTATCAGACTTAAAAAGGGACCAAACTCAGTTAATTCTCTCTGGGATCAGAAAAAAAAAATCTGGAAAGGGAAGGGGATTCTCTATAGATTGTCAAGAGACAGCTCTGTAGGGCCATTTTAAAATTTGCCAAAGAAATATATTTTGAGGTAAAATACTTCAGTTCCTTTCAAGGCCTGCTATGTGTCATGTTGGTATCTTACTGCTACAGAGTCTGTTTTGTCAGATTTAAGGTCTCGGTTTTAATGTTAATGCTGGTCAGCTGTGCTTGAATTCCAACGGGAGGGAGGTAAAATAAGGCATGTCTGACCACCCATTTGCATCATAGCCTGAACTAGTGTTTCAGGATTACAGGCATGCGCCACCACGCCAGGCTAATTTTGTATTTCTAGTAGAGACAGGGTTTCTCCATGTTGGTCAGGCTGGTCTCAAATTCACAACCCAGGTGATCCGCCTGCCTCAGCCTCCCAAAGTGCTGGGATTACGGGGCATGAACCACCACGCCCGGCCAGTAGCTATCTTTTTAAGGAATAGAATGGGAGGCAGATTTGCGCTAAACAGTTCCCAGCTTGACTTTTCCCTTTGGCTTAGTGATTTGGAGCCCTAAGATTTATTTTCCTTTCACGCTGGTCACAGCACAGGGAGACAGAGTTATTGCTCAAATCAATCTCTCCAAAAATTTGGAGGCCAGGGCTTTTCAAGGACAGTTTGGTGGACCCCTTCTAGGTGGGGCCACAAGGACCAGTTGGGGGTGAGGCCACTGGTCATCAGAAATTCAAAATCCTGAAAAGACATCTCAAACGGCCAATCTTAGGTTCTACAATAGTGATACTACCTGCAGGGGTAATTGAGGGAGTTGCAGATCTTGTGACCTCCAGAATAATGACTGGTAATCATTTATGTTATAAACCAAAAATAAAATTAGAAGTCCTTCTGCAACCGGCTGAATGGACTCAGCCAAGGCACTCCAAAATTTAACGTGAAACACTGGTTCAGGCCACGATGGGAAATGGGGGTGGGACAGGCCTCATTATACCCCTCCAGCATTAATGTCAACACAGACCTTAAGTCTGATAAAAAAACATTTACAGTCTATTCTCTCTAAAGCCTGTGGAGGCATTTGCATGATAAAACCGAGGTCTCCGCAACCCCTATTTTAACCCAGACACTCTTTTCTATGGATAATAACTTTTTCAGCCCGTTAATTGCCAATCACAACAGAATATACTTAAATGGGCGAATAATCCCAGTGCTTTGGGAGGCCAAGTGGGTGGATCAGTTGGGTCAGGAGTTCGAGCCAGGTGTGGTAATCCCATCTACTCGGGAGGCTGAGGCAGGAGAATCAGTTGAACCAGGGAGGCGGAGGTTGCAGTGAGCCGAGGTTGTACCACTGTACTCTAGCCTGGGCAACAAGAGTGAAATTCCATCTCAAAAAAAGAAAAAAAGAATATATTTAAATCTACTTGTTACCTGAAAGTTCCCCCCTTCAAGTTGTCGGCTGCTTCCAGTTCAAACCAATGTAAATCTAACATGTATTGATTGATGTATTATGTCTCCCTAAAATGTATAAAAAGCAAGCTGTCTGCGACCACCATGGCACGTGTCCTAGGGACCTTCTGAGACTGTGTCACAGGTGCATCCTTAACCTTGGCAAAATAAACTTTCGAAATTGATTGAGACTTGTTCCAGATACTTTTTGGTTTACATCATCCACACTTTAGCAGAATTCAGGCTCTTCATCCTCCTAGCCTGGTTGTCTTTCCTTAGTTTTATGAACATGGTTTAGTTTGGGGGAAAGGCAATTATCACTTAATCTATAAACTAAATGTCTCCCAAAGTTAGCTTGACCTAAGCCCAGGAATGATTAAGGGCAGTTTGGAGGTTAAAAGCAAGACGAGGGCTGGTCAGAGCAGATGTCTTTCACTGTCATCATTTCTGTTACTATTTTTGCAAAGGTGATTTCAGTCATACTTGCTTTACAAAGCTATGTGAAGATTAAATGAAATGACATATCTGGGGAAGTAGTAGTAGAATTTAGTACCTAGGTTGTAAATTGACAATCTTTGGGCAAGGATGTGGGAAGGAGTTGGAGCAGAGAACTTAAAATTTATGTGCCACTCCCTAAGAAAGTGGTGAGAAACAGTCTTTGCAAATTCTAGCCCATTCCCTAGGAAGAAAAGGCACAAACACATTTCCACTGTTCGCAGGTACCATTTTCACCACCTATACCACTGCCCTTGGGCTGAATTTTGTTTTAGTTTGAATTTGTCTACAAGTATGTTAAAAGGCAGATGTTTTAAAACAGGTGTTCAGCTTGATTGCAACATAGGTTGCTTCTTGCCAGTTATCTTACTCTAGCTTGATCTATTCATTGAACGTGTCTGGCCCCTGCAGACATTTTGAGTAATCTACCTCTGACTTAGTATGAGGAGTTTTTGACAACAACCAGGTGTAGGTTTGAATCTTGATTCTACCACTAATCTCTCTCAGCCTCAACTTGCCCATCTTTGTGAAACTGGAATCGTTTTGCCTTCCTACTACAATGTATCCTAAAGTAGGACACTTGAGCCCCTGGATTTGCAGGATTCCTAGTCTAGTCCCTCTCGTGATTCTCCAAGGGGCTCCCCTAGCCTGCAGATATGTGGATGAAATGAAAAGCCAATTCTGTTTGTTCTCAAGGCTGTACCTTGCCAATAGCAGAAACCTTGACATTCCAGAGAGATGTCTCCAGTCCTCGCTGCTGCCACCACTGGTGCTAGAATAAACACCCCCGGAGTTTATAATAGTTAGTCCCCAGAGATGGCCTCCCAGTAATCCATCGCTCTGGATGTTCACTCTCTTCCCTTAAATCTGGGCAGGCCTAGAACTAACTTTTGATGATTAGATGTGCCTGAAGTGATACTGCGTGTCTTCAGAGGCTGGGTTATAAGAAATAATATACCTTCATCTGGCTCCCTTGGAAAATGCTGTTTTGGGGAAGCCAGCTGTCTTTCTTTTTTCCTTTTTTTGAGATGGAGTCTCGCTCTGTCACCCAAGCTGGAGTGCAATGGCATGGTCTTGGCTCACTGCAACCTCCACCTCCTGGGTTTAAGTGATCCTCCTGCCTCAACCTCCCAAGTAGCTGAAATTACAGGTGCCCACCACCAGGCCAAGCTAATTTGAAGACAGCTTTCATGTTAGAATTCTAACTACTCTGAGACCTCCATGCTGCGAGGAAGCCCAAGCTACCCACATGAATAGGCCCTGTGGCGGGAAATCAAATGCCTGGTTGTTAGTTCCAGCTCTTCTATTCAATAGCCAGCACCAGTTTATAAGATGTGAGAATGAGGACACCATTTGGATATTCAACTCAGTCAAGCCTTCAGGTTCCTCAGCTCCAGCCACCATCTAACTGCAACTGCATGACACACACAAGCAAGAACCTTCCTGCTGAGCCCACCACAATCCCACGGAACAAGGAGGAGTAATAACATGGCTGTTTGAAGCTACTCTGTTTTGGGAACATTTGACATGCAGCACTAGATAATAGTCACAGGATCATACACACCACTGTTGCCTGGCACATCTGAAGCCGCATGGCTGGGGCTGAGCTTTTGCCTCCAATTGCTGCCAACATGGAAATGAAAATTCTTGCCTAGAAGATGCTGTTTCTAAAAAGCAAGGGAGGATGACTCTTCTCTCTGCATCGTATTTGGAGATGGCTGCTCCATGGCAAAATTGCCTTAGGCTTCCAGTGTGACAAGTCTTTCAAGCCAGTCCTCTAGCCATTTCCCCAGGACATAAGCCAGCCATCAAGATGGCTGCATTAGGACAGGTTCTGGAGTCTGCTGCTGAACTGACCGATCCATCAGGATTACAGCAGAAAGTAGATGGTGCTTTCAAATTAGAATTGTTTGAGTTCTTAGGAAAGGGCTATTTATAAAAGTAGGTGTAGAGGACTCACAAGGGACAGTGGAGTAACCCCAGTAGTAACAGTGAGATGTTACCACGTTTATGCCCTTAAAGATAAAAGGAAGGAGCAGCTACTGGAAACTTAATAGAGAGACAAATGCAGGGAAGTCCACTTTGAGAGGAATTCTGTCCTCCAATCTAGAGATAAAGCCTGCTTTGGGTAATACTGCAGGGAGTGACCCGAGAAATAAATACCCAGACTTCCCTCCCACACCCTCCTCTGATTTCCTGCTGGAGGTTTTCATTTGCCAAAAGTCAAACAGAATCCAGAAGACGAAAAAGCCTGATGAAGGCCGGGCATGGTGGCTCCCAGCACTTTGGGAGGCCATCTCTACTAAAAATACAAAAATTAGCTTGGCATGGTGGTATATACCTGAAATCCCAGCTACTTGGGAAGCTGAGGCAGGGGAGTCGCTTGAACTTGGGAGGTGGAGGTTGCAGTGAGCCAAGATAGCACCATTGCACTCCAGCCTGGGTGACAAGAGCAAAACTCTGTCTCTCTTTTTTTTTTTCCTACAAGCCTACCTGAATGAAACTCTATCTTTAAAAAAAAAAAAAGAAGGAGGAGGAGGAGGATCAAGAGAAGGCAGACCACTGCTGGAATTTCTATGGCCCTGAAGAAGGAGGTGAGATCATGATGGCCAGAGAGAAGTTCCAGGGTCAGAGAAATGCCACCTCCTCTAAAAATGGCATAAGTGTGATACCCGGATCAGCAAATCTGATATTCTAAGCCACAATCACCCTCTTAGCCCCCTCTTTACGAAATTTTTTTCCTCACACTTTTAGGAAATTATTTCCAATGGAATGTTGTTGAATTCAAAAGGAAAGACAATCAGCACAAAGATTTGGTTTCTAGAAATGTCTTTTGCCTGCTACTTTACTGGAAACTCTTTATTTTTCATGGATCTCCTTTAGTGACCCTTGACGCTTTTCTGATGGTAGCAAATGTCATTGCAAAACTGCTGGAGTTGGCTCAGCGTCCCTTCCCATGCTCACACACACTATTCCACTCTCAGACCTTTAAAAGTTGTTACAGAGTACACAGATATGGAGCCCAACTCCTTCAGCCACACTTTGGACAGCCAACCCTTGAAGAGACATTTATTAGTTCCCTCAAAGGTGGGTAGCCCTTTTTAGTATGACAGCTCCTTTCTTCACATTCCCTGAAAAGTCTGAGTGATATCACACATGAATACTCCTCCCCAGGGACCATAAGCCGGACTCCAGATCAAGGTTCAGTTCCTCCTTCTTTCTCTCTGCCCAAATGGGATATCCTGCCATAGAGATGGGGCAGCCTTCGTTTTCATTCTGTGTGTAGAATCTTCATTAATTTTTAAAAACCAATTTATTGAGCTCCTGTGCTTCAGTCTAACAGGGAAGATAGACAATTAAATGACTACAACACAAAATGATAATTGTTATAAATGAGAAGCACAAGGAATTATGGGAGCTCATAGGCGGACCACCAACTAAAACAGTGAAAAAAACTTTCTGAAAAGTTTTAAGCTGAATCCTAAAGAAGGAGGGGGACTTATTTAAGCAAGTGTGAGGTGCTGGGGATGGGAGATAGGGGTAAGTGTGCGTGTGTGTGTGTGTGTGTGTGTGTTCAATGTGGGGAAGCAAGAAGGAATGTTTGAAGAATAAGAAAATGGCATGTGTGGGGCCATAGTAAAGAAAGCACAGAGATGCTAAGAAATTGTAAAGGCTGAGTATGGCTAGAATAGTGTATGTTGGGGAGACGGACACAGTGAGAGATGAACTTGACAGGTGAGCAAAGACTAGTCTATTTCTCCTCTCTATTTAAATGTTTTCATATTTGTTTATTGAACTAATATTTATTATGTTTTCCAAGTGTGCCTATTAATGGGAGGTCATGAAAGGCCTTGTAAATTAGGTTAAGGAATTTTGTCTTTATCCTAATCCTAAATACAGTGGTATAACACCAAAGTGTAGGCCAGGCGCAGTGGCTTATGCCTGTAATCCCAGCACTTTGGGAGGCTAAGGCGGGTGAGTTCAAGACCAACCTGACCAACATGGAGAAACCTTGTTTCTACTAAAAATACAAAAATTGGCCGGGTATAGGGGCACATGCCTGTAATCTGAGCTATTTGGGAGGCTGAGGCAGGAGAATAGCTTGAACCTGAGACAGGAACGTTGTGGTGAGCCGAGATGGCACCACTGCACTCCAGCCTGGGCAACAAAAGCAAGAGTCTGTCTCAGAAAAAGAGTTTTTTTTGTTCTGTTTTTTAGAGACAGGGTCTCGTTCTGTCACTCAGCCTGGAGTGCAGTGGTACAATTTCAGCTCACTGCAACCTCCACCTCTTGAGTTCAAGCGATTCTCCTGCTTCAGCTTCCCGAGTAGCTGAAACTGTAGGTGCACACCACCATGGCAAAACAATTTTTTGTATTTCTAGTAGAGACAGGGTTTCACTATGTTGGCCAGCCTTGTCTCGAACTCTTGACTTCAGGTGATCTACCTGCCTCAGCCTCCTAAAGTGTTGGAATTACAGGCGTGAGCCCCCATGCCCAGTGCACTAAAGTGTTTTCATCAAGACCAAACTAACATCTTGGGAAACGTGCTATTAATCACCAAGTTCTCCTTGGTCTTTCTCTGAGGAAAGCCAAGGAGGTTGTCACTCAGATAGGATCCAAGAGCCTGAGGGGAGCGCAGCGGGCAGAACCCTTCTGCCCTCACTGCAGAATGCTGAGGGAAATACCTAATGAAAATGAAGGTCAGAAACAGTTCACTTTCCTCACTCGGGGTCTTCCTTGGAGATCTGGAGCTCCAGGGCAGGAATCCCTCTAGGACAGCTCCTAGGGTCAAATTTCCGAGGGCTACTCAGAGCAGCTCTGGTTATTTGGTATACAAACTTTTAAGATTATGTCTTCTGGATGAACTGACTCCTTTATTATTATGAAGTGATTCTCTTTATCCCTGGTAATGTTTTTTACTCTTTACTCTAAAATCTGCTTTGTTTGACATTAATTTAGCCACCCAAGCTTTATTTTGATAGGGATAAAATGGCATATATTTCTTCATCTCTTTATTTTTAACATATTTATGTTTTCATATTTAAAGTGGGTTTCTTGGTTGGGCATGGTGGCTCATTCCTGTAATCCCAGCACTTTGGAAGGCTGAGGCAGGTAGATCACTTGAGCTCAAGAGTTTGAGACCAGCCTAGGTAACAAGTTGAGACTCCCATCTCTACAAAAAAAAAAAAGTTGGACATGGTGGTACATGCCTGTGGTCCCAGCTGCCTACTAACTGGTACTCAGGAGGCTGAGGTGGGAGGATTGCTTGAGCCCAGGAGGTCAAGGCTGCAGTGAGCCATGATCCCCCCACTGCATTCAGCCTAGGTGACAGAGTGAGACCCTATCTCAAAACAATTAAATTAAAATAAATAAATAAATAAATAAAGTGGGTTTCTTAAAGGTAAGCTTATAGTTGGGATTTGCTTTTGTACCTAATCTTACAATCTCAGTTTTTTCATTTGGGTGTTTAGATCATTTATATTTAGTGTGATTATTGGTATGGTTGGGTTTTAATTTACCCACTTGTTGCTTTCATCTTATTGGTTCTCTGCTTTTCCCCCTTTTTCTGCCTTCATTGAGATTCATTAATTTATTTTTATTCCCTTCTATCTCTTTTATTGGCTTATTGGTTAAAACTTTTGCTGGATTATTTTAGTGGTTATTTTAGGATTGATAGTATTATCAAGTACCAGATGAAATCTATTGCCTAGAGCATTTTGAGTAGACAGAAATGGAAAATGGGGTATAGCCCACAGCTGCCTGAGTAATTAACTGCATAGAATCAGCTCCGTATAGTGGTGATGGCAGGAAACATCATCCATGTATGTTCATGGAACATCAAAGCCCACAGGTATTAGATTGCATATCGGGCAGACTCTAAATATGGGGCAGTCAATAACCAGGACAGCAAAAACCAAAGGAAAAGGGCCATGGCTTCAGAAGTTTTGTGGGAGCCCAGGAACATTCTGGAAACTTTCAGATCCAAAAGGGGAGAGCCAAGCTACTTGCCTCTTGTTTAAACTGGCCTGGACAGGCTGAACCTTTAAATACAGTGATAAATGAACCAGCTGTCAGGAGCTGAGATTGAAACAGAAGCTCACACCCCAGGTCTATTCATGCTTCCCATGGAATGCCCTCCTCACTATTACCACCTGTCTATATATTTTCCATATTTACAAGCTGGCTCATATTCCCCCTCTAACAGAAAGCCAGTGGGGCATGATTTACTTATCTACCTCCCCAGTACCTCCTAGAGAACAAATCACATTTTGCCTTTCATTTTCAAACATGATTTTGCCTGTTTATATTATATAAAATATCTTGCAGACAGTGATTCCTAGCTTTTTGTATGGATTCTAATCCCATCTCTGCATAGCGATACATAAAGCTGAACAACTCTTCTAGCCTCTCTGAGCCTGGTTCATCTGTCAATAAGCATAACAAAACCTGCTCTGACTATTCCTCCCATAGTTGCTGTGAAGTGCCATCAGAGTCAAAGTTAATAATGTACTTTGTAAATGGTGACATGTTAGGCAAATGTGACTACAGATTGGGAACATTAAAGTACTACATATGGGCCAGGCATGGTGGCTCACGCCTGTAGTCCCAGCACTTTAGGAGGCCGAGGCGGGTGGATCACCTGAGGTCAGGAGTTCGAGACAATCCTGACCAACATGGAGAAACTCTGTCTCCACTAAAAATACAGAATTAGCTTGGCATGGTGGCACATGCCTGTAACCTCAGCTACTCGGGAGGCTGAGGCAGGAGAATCGCTTGAACCTGGGAGGTGGAGGTTGCAGTGAGCTGAGATCACAGCATTGCACTCCAACCTGGGAACAAGAGTGAAACTCGTTCTCAAAAATAAATACATAAAAATAATAAAGTACTAAATATGTTTAAGTAATGTCTTTTTTTTTTTTTTTTTTTGAGATGGAGTCTCACTCTGTCACCCAGGCTGGAGTGCAGTGGCGCAATCTTGGCTCACTGCAACCTCTGCCTCCCAGGTTCGAGTTATTCTCTTACCTCAGTCTTCCAAGTAGCTGGGATTACAGGCATATGCCACCACGCCTGGCTAATTTTTTTTGTATTTTTAGTAGAGACGGGGTTTCACCATGTTGCCC
The DNA here is from genome assembly GCF_001604975.1 of Cebus imitator. Classification (NCBI taxonomy): domain Eukaryota; kingdom Metazoa; phylum Chordata; class Mammalia; order Primates; family Cebidae; genus Cebus; species Cebus imitator. Next base: position 1,101,393 of record NW_016107366.1, on the reverse strand, counting down.
AGGCTGGTCTCAAACTCCCGACCTCAGGTGATCTGTCAGCCTCATCCTCCCAAACTGCTGGGATTACAGGCATAACCTACTGTGCCCAGCCTAAGTAATGTCTTTAGTAGATCCTTCAGCAAATAATGGTAGAATTAAAGAGAAGCTACCCATCCCATCCCCACATCTCTACACCTCTGTAAGAGCATAGTTAAGACCACGGACTCTGAAGCCAGACTGCCTGGTTTCAGTGCCAGCTCCGCTCCTCCCGAGCTTTGTGACCTTAGGCAAGTTATTGAGCTTTCCTGTAAGCAATATTTCTTATTCACTTTTATATCTCCCAAGTGGATAATTAGCATCCAGTGTCAAAGAGCCAGAGCAGTGCTGAAGGAAGCAGAGGATCAAGTATCAGCAAGCTATCCTAACTGGCTGTACCATGAGCATGTCACCTAACCTCTCTGGATGACTTTCTTCATCTATACCTCAAATCTAGATGAGCAGTTTTTAAATAGTCTCCTATAATATTTTAAAATTATTTTAATAAATCATTCTTGGTCTGGGCACGGTGGCTCACACTTGTAATCCCAGCACTTTGGGAGGCTGAGGCGGGTGGATCATGAGGTCAAGAGTTTGAGACAAGCCTGACCAACATGGTGAAACCCCATCTCTACTAAGAATACAAAAATTAGCTGGGTGTGGTGACCTGTACCTGTAATCCCAGCTACTCTGGAGGCTGAGACAGGAGAATTGTTTGAACCCAGTAGGTGGAGGGTGCAGTGAGCCAAGATCCCACCACTGCACTCCAGCCTGGGCTACAGAGCAAGACTGTCTCAGAAAAAAAAAAAAAAAAATCATTCTTAAAGATCTGTTTTATACTTTATAGTAGAGACCATTATTTCAGTTAAAAATAAATGACTTTGGTGAGTACAAGTATGTTTGAAGAGCAACAATCTTGCTTGACCTCTTACACATCAAGACCATGGCAAAGCATTTATGCTTCCCGATGCTCAGTTTCCTCGTTGGTAGCTACAGTATAGAACTGCCATAGGAATTAAATATTTAAAGCACCTAACACAAGAGCACAGAATAGATGCTAAATAAATAATAGCAAAGCCAAACAGTAATTACAACTTAGCTTTAAAAATTAACTTTTAGAAATGGATTTTAAAAGCTTGAAATCAGTCTCATGGGCCCAAAGTGCTGAAATACTAGTCATTCACATTTAAGTAACCAACCACCAGGAATTTACAACACAGTGGGGATCCACTCCTCTCTACTTTTGTTTGCATGAGTCTTTTCCTCTGAAATAACCTTTCCCCCTCCCCCACTGATGAATTCCTACTCATCCTTTAATACTCAGATCAAACATCACTCCTTCCAGTGTCTTCCCCACTCCCCCGGACAAACAGAAGCTTCTCAGTGCCCATACACTTCTATGACAATACTCACCATGTGCCATTTCAAACCTTCTATGTCTTTATAAATCTATCACCTCTTCTAGACCATGAAACTCTCATGGATGAGGATAAGCTCTCTCTCTCTCTCTCTCTCTCTCTCTCTCTGTGTGTGTGTGTGTGTGTGTGTGTGTATGTTTTTTTTTTCTTTTGAGAAAGAATTTTGCTCTTGTTGCTCATGCTGGAGTGCAATGGCGCAAACTTGGCTCACCGCAGCCTCCACCTTCTAGTTTCAAGGGATTCTCCTGCCTCAGCCTCTGAATAGCTGGGATTACAGGCATGCGCCACCATACCCAGCTAATTTTGTATTTTTAGTAGAAATGGGGTTTCTCCATGTTGTTCAGGCTGGTCTCAAACTCCCGAACTCGGGTGATCCACCCACCTCAGCCTCCCATAATACTGGGATTACAGGCATGAGCTATCGTGCCCAGCCTGGTACTCAATATATTTTTAGTGTTTGAATAAAGGAGTGAAAGCAATAAAAAAATAATTCTGCCTTTTGCTCTCACTTAGTAAATTCATTCATTATTTATAACAAAAAGACAAAGTTAGAGGCCTGGCATAACTCTACAGGCTCAGGTGTAAGCTAAAAAAAAAAAAAGAAAAAAGAAAAAGAAAAACCTAATCAGAGATTTTTAGAAATTCAATCTTAGATAGAAATAGAATAGGATTTGGTGACGGTTATGTGCCACCTCATGACCATAAAAAGTCCTAAAATAGACTCTTTACATGCTGTATTATTAAAAGCATCAGAAAAGCATCCAAACATTTGGGAATCACATGGCTCATCTTTTCAAATCAAGGCAAACAAGAGCAAGAAACAAACCCAGGATTAGTTCACTATAACCACTGCCCCAGTTTAAAGTTTCAACCAAGTTTGGTGGGAAACCATGCTTGGTCAATTTTTTTTCTTTTTAAGAAAATTATAAATTTGGTGCTCAATTATGGATGTTTGAAAACTAAAGCTGAATCACACACATCTATATTCTGGGATCATTTTCCCAATATGTGAAGAGTTCAAAAGTTCAGATTGAGGCCAGGCCCAGTGCCTCACACCTGTAATCACAGCACTTTGGGAGGTCAAGGCAGGTGAATCACTTGAGGTCAGGAGTTCAAGACTGGCTTGGCCAACATGGTGACACCCCATCTCTACTAAAAATTTATTTTATTTTATTTTCGAGATGGAATCTTACTCTGTCACCAAGGCTGGAGTACAGTGGCATGATCTCAGCTCACTTCAATCTCTGCCTCCTGGGTAGCTGGGATTATAAGCATGCACCAACATATCCTGCTAATTTTTGTATTTTTAGTAGAGATGGGGTTTCACCATGTTGCTCAGGCTGGTCTCAAACTCCTGACCTCGTGATCTGCCCACCTTTGCCTCCCAAAGTGCTGGGATTACAGGCCTGAGCCACCAGGCCTAGCCTCTACTAAAAATACAAAAATTAGCCAGTCATGGTGGCACAGGCCTGTAATCCCAGTTATTTGGGAGGCTGAGGCAGGAGAATTGCTTGAACCCAGAAGGCAGAGGCTGAAGTGGGCCAAGAGCGTGCCACTGCACTCTAGCCTGGGTGACAGAGCAAGAATCCCCCCAAAAAAAAAAAAAAAAGTTCGGATCAAGCAGGTTTATAGCCATCATTAATTACTGTGCGGAGCTAGGGGAAGTTACCCTATCTTTCTGGATATTAATTTTATTCATTGCAAAGTGAGAGCACTGGAGTGGATGATTCCAAAGTCCCTTATGACTCTTAGCAAAGTCACAGAAAAGGAGGATTACAAGGCTTTCATTTGGAATAAGCAGAATTGGCATCTGCCAATATAATATGTTTCAAGAGTCAAGAAAGAAGAGCCTCTATCCAAAAATATCTTTGTCACATTAGCCAAGTACCAAACTGCACAAGTTGAGGTAGTGTAAGGCACGGAGGCTTTGGAATCAGCCAGGCCTGGCCTCTAACCCTGACTCTGACACTGGCTTTCGGTTGGTGTTATATGTAAATTTTCAGTGCCACAAAAGAAATAGCACTCAAATATAAATGCATAGCCCTCGAATATAAATTTTCTCAGCAAGGCAATTTACTTCTTTTTTTTTTTTTTGGAGGTGAAGTCCCACTCTGTTGCCAGGCTGAAGTGCAGTGGCATGATCACAGCTCACTACAACCTCTTTTTTCCGGGTTCAAGCAATTCCCCTGCCTCAGACTCTTGAGTAGCTGGGACTACAGGCATGTGCCACCACGCCTGGCTAATTTTTGTATTTTAATAGAGATGAGGTTTCACCATGTTGGCCAGGATGGTCTTGCTCTCCTGACCTTGTGATCTGCCCTCCTCAGCCTCCCAAAGTGCTGGGATTACAGGCTTGCGTGACTGCACCCGGCCTGGCAATTTACTTCTATAGAAATGTGTGTCTCACAGACGAAGCAATGGTGAGGGCACACATGAACAGTGGAGTGGAATGGGGTTCTTATCCCTGATCCAAACAGCGCCTATTGGCTAGGGTTGGACCGCACAGTTTAAGCTAATTCCAATTGGCTATATATATATAAAGGGAGCAAAGGTATGAGTCAGAGTGGCAAAGTGAGCAGTTTGGTGGGAAGGATGGTTATGGAACAGGTAACTAAAGATGACTCAGGTCAGAGCAGGTGACAACGGGTGACTCCGGATAGAGCCAGTGATAGAGGCTAGGAGGGGGTTGTTTACTGAAACTGGGGCCAAGGGGATGAAGAGAACAAGGAAGTTAAACTTAAAAATGAAGAACAAAGAACAGGGGAGCTGAACATACTGATGATACATTGGTTCTTTAGAGAGGATCTCAGAACTCATTGCACTTAACAATTTATAGGCTAAAACCTTTGAAGAGGAATTTATTATAACCTTCATCAGTATGCAAATTACTTAATCTCTCTAAACCTCAGTTTTCTCATCTATAAAATGTAATGTTCAGTCCACAGTCTGTTATTCAGGGTGTAGCAATGGTGGTCAAGTGCAGCATGGATCTGAGAGGGGCAGGCCTCCCCAACTTGCAGGGTTAGTGATTAGGTAGAAATTAATGAGTTCAAATTACCAGCCTCTACTCTAACAAGGGGCAGAATGTGTAGGGACCAGTTGCCTTCTGAGTCTCCCTGAATGTATCAACTTTGTCTGACCCTCTTCCAAAGCCCAGCCTCAGTGAAAAAATGAACCCCTCCCAGGTCTAGCCAACAATATAATTATTATAGTTTATAATCTCTAAATAATGGAGCATTGACTATAATATTGTTTTAACTGTGGTTTTGGATTTTTTTGAACCTGCCATTCCATCTTTATTTGCCATTACCTGCATTGAATCAAAAGTTGAAAGTTGACTAGATAATAATGTGTTAAGAGGTGATGATATGGGTTTTTTCCCTTTTGTTCAATGAATGACATAGAAATCCCCTTAAATGCTTTTCAGAGCCTGGCAGACTTGAGCCTAATTTCAGAGCAGCAATTTTAGAGTTAAACAGAATTTGAGGGCCACGTGGCTCACAGGAGCAGAAGACCTAGTCTGCCCCAAAGCATCTTGGGAAATGTGTCAGTGCAGCGAAAACAGGAAATGCAGCCATGTTATCCCTCTCACACATGGTTTTAGACAGGATAAAGTGAGACAGTTTCTGCAACATGTCTGACATGGTGCCTAACCATAGGAGAGACATTCAGTGGTAGTTACTATTACTACTCACAGCTGCTCTGTGTAGCTCCAAAGTCCATCAACGTTCTGATATGCATACTCCCTCTCTACCTCAAATGACAGTCTCCAAACTTTTTGGATAGTATATCACTATAATTTTTTTTTTTTTTTTTTTTGAGACAGAGTTTCGCTCTTGTCGCCCAGGCTGGAGTGCAGTGGTGCAATCTTGGCTTACTGCAACCTCCACCTCCCAGGTTCAAGCAATTCTGCCTCAGCCTCCTGAGTAGCTGGGACTATAGGTGCGCACCACCATGCCCAGCTAATTTTCGTACTTTTAGTAGAAACAGGGTTTCACCATGTTAGCCAGGATGGGCTCTATCTCTTGACCTCATGATCAGCCTGCCTCGGCCTCCCAGAGTTCTGGGATCACAGATGTGAGCCACCACACCCAGCCCATCACTATAATTTTTTTAAAGGTTTAACATATAGATTCCAAAATATGCATATTCACATGTTTATATAATATACAGGGGCTACTTTACATGTTAAAACTTGTAAGAGAGATATTTAAAGGGTACAAAAGGTATGAAGTAAAATCTTTAAATAATATTTATTTTATTAATTTCTAGAACAAAAAATATCCGTAAGTGATATGTTCAATGTGTTTCATTTAAAATCTTGGTTTAAGGAGGCAGAGGTTGCAGTGAGCTAAGTTCTCGTCATTGCATTCCAGCCCAGGCGATAGAGCGAAACTCGGTCTCAAAAAAATTTTAAAAATAGTCCAGGTGTGGTGGATCACACCTATAATCCCAGCACTTTGGGAGGCCAAGGTGGGCGGATCACCTGAGGTCAGGAGTTCGAGACCAGCCTGACCAACATGGAGAAACACTGTCTCTACTAAAACTAAAAAATTAGCCAGGCTTTGTAGCACATGCCTGCAATCCCAGCTACTCGGGAGGCTGAGGTAGGAGAATCGCTTGACCCAGGTAGGCAGAGGTTGCTGTGAGCCGAGATTGTGCCATTGCATTCGAGCCTGGGCAACAAGAGCGAAACCCTGTCTCAAATAATAATAATAATATTATTATTATTAAATAAAAATTTAAAAAATAAAAATAAATAAAATAACATCTTGGTTTAATGTTTTGTGTCACAGCAATTTGAAGGTGTGCATCTAAGTTCAGTTTATGACGACTCCTAATTCTAATGGATGACATAGATGGAGAAAGAACCTCACATGGAAGTTCCAAATAGAACCAAATGGAAGAACTGTCTTGCTTAGCTGCACTTATAGATTATAATAATCATTTTTTAAATCCTATCCCTCATTCATGCAGAGATTTTTGTTGAAATTTGGCAAATAGATTTTCATCATTCCTTTTTTTTTTTTTTTTTTTTTGAGATGAAGTCTTTCTCTCCCAGGCTGCAATGCAATGGCACCATCTCGGTTCACTGCAACCTCTGCCTCCAAGGTTCAAGTGAGTCTCCTGCCTCAGCCTCCCAAGTAGCTGGGATTATAGGCACCAGACATCATGCATCGCTGATTTTTATATTTTTGAGGAGACGGGGTTTCACCATGTTGGCCAGGCTGGTCTTGAACTTCTAACCTCAGGTGATCCGCCCGCCTCAGCCTCCCAAAGTGCTGGAATAACAGGTGTGAGCCACCATGCCCAGCCTAATTCCTATCATTCTTAATGCCAAAAAAATTAGCCTGCGAACAAATGAGAAGGGGTTGTGTATATATATACGTATACACATATATATTTATGTTTTCTTTTTATTTTTGAGATGGGGTCTCGCTCTGTCACCAGGCTGGAGTTCAGTGGCACCATCTTGACTCACTGCAACCTCCACCTCCTGAGTGATTCTCCTGCCTCAGCCTCCCGAGTAGCTGGAACTACAGGTGCACACCACTGGACCCAGCTAATTATTGTATTTTTAGTAGAGACAGGGTTTCACCATGTTGGCCAGGATGGTCTCTATCTCTTGACCTCATAATACGCCTACCTTGGGCCTCCCAAAATACTGGGATTACAGGCATGAGCCACCGCGCCCGACCTGCATGTTTATATTTTTTAACAATCAGATTCAAAATCCACTACAATTATTTGAGAGATTATTAAACATATTAGAAAATTCTTTTTCCAAGGTATTGAGTATGCAGGTGACAAACATATATAATTTTCACAACTAAACAATATTGCAATAGAGACATTTCCTCAGAGCCATTTTCAAAAATGTCATCTGGGTATCTTTTAAAAAGCAGTTTGTCATTATTAGATGTCACTTTTGCTTTGAAGAAACAAGCCATTTAATCTGTTCTTATTTTTCTCTAAATTTATCTGCTAGGTAGCATACTACTGACAACCACTTGTCACATAAAATACCAATAAATTGGCTGAGTGCAATGGCTCACACCTGTAATCCCAACACTTAAGGAGGCTGGGGCAGGCAGATTGAGTGAGCCCAGGAGTTTCAGAGTAGCCTGGGCAACACAGCAAGACACCCACACCCCCTACCTCACCCTCATCTCTACAAATAATTTTTTAAAAAATTAGCCAGGTGTGATAGTGTGTACCTAAAACACAATAAATGGCAAATTTATCTTTAACTTCAAGAACCTCTTAAAGTGTTTTGATAGAAGATAAACAATGAATCTCTGTGTTTATGGCTACCCATCTCATTAGAAAGCAGGGGTCCAACTATGGCCCTTATATCAAATGGATTCCACTCTTGTTTTATAAATAAAGTTTTATTGGAATACAGTCACACTCATTAATTTACATATTGTCTATGGCTGCTTTCACCCTACAGTGGCAGAGCTGAATCACTACAATATGGACCATATGGCCTGCAAAACCTAAAATGCTATCTTCTTTACCAAAAAAGGTTGTCAATGTCTGCTATACATTATTATGAAGTTTTTAATATTAAAGGTTCTATTTTCACAAAATGTATCCCACTTAAAATTCCTGGAATTTTAATCATTATGGCTCTAACTTGTTTAGTACAGTAACTGCATATGAACGATGCAGTCATTAAATCTCACTTATGCTCTATCCCTCCAGCCTTATCCCTCTTGTATGTAAGAAGTACTGTAATTATAATTATAATTAAAGGTATAATTATATCTTTATAATTAATGGCACCTCCAAGATATATTTTTCTTAATGGAGATACAATTGTTTTCCATGTATTCACTATTGAAACAGAATCTAGCAAATAGCATAAACTGAGTCAAGTTAGAAATATATATACTTCGGCCGGGTGTGGTGGTTCATGCCTGTAATCCCAGCACATTGGGAGGCCAAGGCAGGCGGATCACCTGAGGTTGGGAGTTCAAGAGGAGCCTGACCAACATGGAGAAACCCCATCTCTATTAAAAACACAAAATTGGGCCGGGCGCGGTGGCTCACGCCTGTAATCCCAGCACTTTGGGAGGCCGAGGCGGGTGGATCACGAGGTCAAGAGATCGAGACCATCCTGGTCAACACGGTGAAACCCCGTCTCTA
>NW_016107366.1:1075790-1092708 GCF_001604975.1 Cebus imitator | reverse complement strand
ACTCAGGAGGCTGAGGCAGGAGAATTACCTGAACCCAGGAGGCGGAGGTTGCGGTGAGCCGAGATTGCGCCATTGCACTCCAGCCTGGGTAACAACAGCAAAACTCCCTATGAAAAAAAAAAAAAATACAAAATTAACTGGGTGTCGTGGCGCATGCCTGTAATCCTAGCTAATCGGGAGGCTGAGGCAGGAGAATTGCTTGAAGCTGGGAGGCAGAGGTTGCAGTGAGCTGAAATTGCACTACTGTACTCCAGCCTGGGCAAAAAGAGCGAAACTCTGTCATAAACAAACAAACAAAAGAACTATACTTTCATTCAATCCTATCAGAAACCTCCCACGAGGTCAAATCTATCCTAACACTTGTTTCCTCAGATCTTCAGCAATCTTTTCTATGCTTCTCCCAATGATATTGAAAAAGAAACAAATTTTTCTCATTATTTCAGCCAAATTTTACCAGGGCAGAAGAATACATGTTTCTCTAATAGTATGTAGCTTTTCAACCTCTTTTTTTAAGCTAAAAACCATAAAGTTAATGAAATTATGTCAAGTAAAATTGAGCATTACCTGATTAAATCATTCCTGTAAAACTGTAAAGATCGGCCTTCATATTCTAGATACTTCATTTCTAAATGTCATAATAACCACGACAATTTTATGGATAAAACCCAAGCACAAGATACACTTCAGGGCAATGTTCATTGCCAGTGGTGTTAGACTTAAATCCACAGTTCCAACAGGGCTCCATGGCAAATTCTAATTTTTTGACACATTTTGTCAGATCTCATTAGATATCATTGTGTGATTTTTTTGTTTTGTTTTGTGTTTTGTTTTGTTTTGAGACAGAGTCTCGCTCTGTCACCTGGGCTGTAGCACAGTGGTGCAATGAACCAAGATCGCAACCTCCACCCCCCAGGTTCAAAGGATTTTCCTGCCTCAGCCTCCTGAATAGCTGGGAATACAGGCACACTCCACCACACCCAGCTCATTTTAGTATTTTTAGTAAAGACAGGGTTTCACCATGTTGGTTGGGCTGGTCTCGAACTCCTGACCTCGAGATCCTCCTGCCTCAGCCTCCCAAAGTGCTGGGATTACAGGCATGAGCCACTGTGCCTGGCTGATATTATTATCTCTCTTTTTTTTCTTTTTCTTTTTCTTTTTTTCTAAGACGGAGAATTCCTCTGTCATGCAGGCTAGAGTGCAGTGGCATGAGCTTGGCTCACTGCAACCTCTGCCTCCCAGGTTCAAGTGATTCTTCTGGCTCAGCCTCTCAAGTAGCTGGGACTACAGGTGTGCACCACCACGCCTGGCTAATTTTTATATTTTTAGTAGAGATGGAGTTTCACCACATTGGCCTGGCTGGTCTCAAACTCCTGACCTTATGATCTGCCCACCTTGGCCTCTCAAAATGCTGCGGATTACAGGCATGAGCCACCACATCTGGCTATTTTATCTCTTAATGTGGCTGTCAAAGAGCTTGTAACTGAGCAGAAGCGTTTGTTTTGCCATTTTCTCACTGTTTCCTTATGCTTCCATTATGGGTATTATCTTAAATTTACAATTTCATTACAGGCATCTTTTTAAGCTTTTTGTTCATTTTGTGAAAATTACTTTAGTTCCAACTAGATAATGCATTTTTCTTAGAATCCACACTGGCCCACATAAACCGCAGTATATCACAGTGTGCTGAGAGCCAACACCCAGAAGACAACTGAATCGAGCCCTCCGTGTTGTAGAAGCCCCACTCTTCCCTTAAAGAACACATGAACTACTCTTAACATTTGACCTATGTGAAGACTCAAATATCAATGTATATTAGATATTAGCAACACAATTTTCCTTTATGTTTAGATAAACACAAATCGAGGTCATAATATTTTTTATATGATACATTGCCATGCAATACTATACAATGATTTTGTCATTTTATTTTTATTTTATTTATTTCTTTCTTGAGACAGAGTCTCATTCTGGAGTGCAATGGTGCGATATTGGCTCACTGCAACTGCTGCTTCCCAGATTCAAGTGATTCTTCTGACTCAGCCTCCCAAGAAGCTGGGACTACAAGTGCATGCCACCACACGTGGCTAACTTTCATGCTTTTAATAGAGATGGGGTTTCGCCATGTTGGCCAGGCTGGTCTCGATCTCCTGACCTCAGGTGATCCACCTGCCTTAGCTTCCCATAGTGCTGGGATTACAGGTGTGAGCCATCACACCTGGCCAATTTTGCCATTTTAAAAAGCACAATACATAAAGGAGGTGAGAGTTATTCTGCTAATACAGTAAGGTATATTAGGTTGGTACTCAGCAAATATTCCGTTGCTTACTGAGTACTTACCATATACCAACAAACACACACACACATACCAGTATATCAGATGCTATGAGTGTTACCAAGATGAATCAAAATAAATCAGACATAATCTTGTATTCAACTCCAGTCATTCACTAATTTATTCATTCACTCGGGAAACAATTACTGGATGCCTTCAAGTTCCAGGGACAGGGTGAGGCACTAAACCTTGGTGTCCTGGTGACTTTCACTTCTCACATGGCAAACTATTAATCCAACTTGAATTAGCTTGGATAGATTGGTCATTATTATGGGCTTTTTTTTTTTTTTTTTTAACGGAGTGTGATTCTGTTACCCAGGCTGGAGTGCAGTGGCATGATCTCAGCTCACTGCAACCTCCACCTCCCAGGTTCAAGCTGTTCTTCTGCCTCAGCCTCCTGAGTAGCTGGGATTACAGGTGTGCACTACCATGCCCAGCTCATTTTTGTACTTTTAGTAGAGACAGGGTTTCACCATGTTGGTCAGGCTGGTCTCGAACCCCTGACTTTGTGATCTGCTCACCTCAGCTTCTCATATCCACCTGCTGGGATTACAGGCATGAGCCACCACACCCGGCCTGTTCTCCTATCCTAATAGCACTCCAATTCCTCTTGGTTAACAACCTTCCCCCATTGTGAGACAGTGAAACCACAGAGTCAAGACACCATGAATAGGGAGAAATGTATTCTCTGCAGGGAGAAAGCCAGAATGAAAAGAAAAGAAACGGAGATGAAAGATGAAAGGATTTTAGAAAAGAAAAAAAAAAAAAGCCTTATTTCCTTACTTTCTATCTACCTTTGATAGACCCTCTAAGGCCCAACTATATATACTTTATTTTTTCTCCATAAATGTCTATAACATTGCCTCACTGTCCTAGACATTGGTTGTTATAGCCATATAATAAACATACCATTTTACTTGGGCTAATTTTAGCGAGCTTCTCTTCCTTGCAACCAAACAGTTTCTAAGAATAATTTGGTCCCAGGAAGAGGCATTGCAAACAAGCACTAAGAGAAAATTAGGAATGATGGTTGTAGAACTGTGACACTCTCCTCCCTTCCCATCACCACCGTCCACCCCAGATAAGAAGCTGGAGGTCTGAGATACACAGTTTGAGAATCAGGTGGTTAAACTTTTACCTTGAGTCTCCATCTCCATGCAACTTTAAGTAAAGAATCGTGAGATAGAGGAAAGACAAAACTCAGTTACAGATTGTCTGGTTTGAAATAGATTAGGGGAAAAAAATAACATTCTGGGGGAATGGTAGCACCATGTATTGCTATCCCAGTTTGGGGGATCTGGTAGTCTTAGTTAAGCCATCTAAGTACAGGTGTGGAAACTGTTTCCCATCATTTCTCTGAGGGTCTAGGAGTCATCTTTAACAAAGAGAAAAGGTATTTTGGTGAAATACCATTAGCGGTAATTGACCAGTGGCAGAAATAGATATATGCTTCAAGGTCAGCCTTGCTTCTACAGGAAGGAAAACTATTGAGGAGACCTGATGTAAAATGAATAAGGTTTCATGAAGGGTGAATACCTGATCTTCGGAAGCCAGGGGATAAGTAATATGAGATTTTCAATCTTGTGAAAACTGCAGAGTCAGCTGGCAAAGTTTCTAATCTGATAGGACTCCGGGGGCACAAAGACAAACCTCTTTTTTTTTTTTTTTTTTGAGACAGTCTCACCCTGTCGCCTGCCCAGGCTGGAGTGCAACGATAAGATCTCAGCTCACTGGAACCTCTGCCTCCCAGGTGCAAGTGATTCTCTTTCCTCAGCCTTCTGAGTAGCTTGGATTACAGGTGTCCACCACCACACCCAGCTAATTTTGTGTTTTTAGTAGAGATGGGGTTTTACCATGTTAGCCAGGCTGGTCTTGAACTCCTGACCTTGTGATTCACCTGCCTTAGCCTCCCAAAGTGCTGGGATTACAGGCATGAGCCACTGCGTCCAAACAAGACAAGGTTTATTATGGACATCTTCTCAACTCACTTGTGCAGATTTTTCAGCTGGTAGCCCCAATCTTGAGCCACTTTTCTGACTGTGGATCAATGGTCCTTCCTATTTTCTCACTATATTCCTTTCATCTTTCACTTCTGAAGGTTTACTTCTTCTTCCTTTCCTCCCAATTCTCCATCTAAGTCCTTAATGAGTTGACTCAAGATCATCAGTAAGAACTTTGATGGCCAATGAAAAACCAAAGCAGGCTTAAAAAGGGCAAGCAATGAGCAACAAATAGTAGCCCTTTCTCAAGAGCATGGAAACATTTTTGAAACAATAGTCTTCAAAACGCTATTGCCTAAATCTCCACTTCCTGGAAGGAAAGGGAGGTGAGACAGATGACAGATAGATAGGTAGGTAAATAGAGAGAGAGATAGAGATCAAGAAATAGATGGAGATTGTCTCAGTCCAGTTTGTGTTGTTACAACAAAGCACCTGAGACTGGTAATTTTTTTTTTCTTTTGAGGCGGAATCTTGCTCTGTCTCCCAGGCTAGAGTGCAGTGGCACAATGTTGGCTCACTGCAGCCTCCACCTCCCAGGTTCAAGCGATTCTCTTACCTCAGCCTCCCCAGTAGCTGGAAGTATAGGCATGTGCCACCACACCCAGCTAATTTTTGTATTTTTACTAGAGACAGGGTTTTACCATGTTGGCCAGTCTGGTCTCAAACTCCCAACCTCAAAAGATCCACCTGTCTTGGCCTCCCAAAGTGTTGGGATTATAGGCATGAGCCACTGTGCCCGGCCACGAGACTGGTAATTTATAAAGAATAAAAATTTACTTTCTCACAGTTCTAGAGGTTGGGAAGTCCAAGATCATGGCACTGGTAGGTTCTGTTTTTTTATGAGGACTGCTCTCTGCTTTCAAGATGACACCTTGTTGCTGCATTCTTCAGGGGGAGAAACACTATGTCCTTACATGGCAGAAGGTGGAAGGACAAGTGAGCCCAATGCTATATGAAACTTCTTATGTAAAGGTTTTAATCTCAGTCATGAGAGGAGGACCCCTCATGATGTAATCACCTCTTAAAGTTCGCACCTCTTAATACCATTACATTGGCCATTAAGTTTCAATGCCTGAAGTATGGAGGGGACACATTGAAACCACAGCATGGATATACAGATTCTATTTTAAGGACGGTATCCACTGCTCTAAAGTAAGTTGAATGATTTATTTTAGTTCCAAATAGTTCAAGACAAGACAGCCTGGGCTCTTGTTTTAATACAAATTAGACACTAAACAAAGAAAAATGTATAAGTTTATTGTAAAACCTTTTCTGCCTGCAGACAGTGCTTTAAGTACTCCCAACATGAATTTTTTATTGAAAAGGACCGGGGTTCCAGGTATTGGAATGGGGGTATCAGAGAGGACCTTAAGGGATTAAGAAGCTTGATTCCTAGGTCCTTCATTCATACTTTACTTTGGTAAGGTTACTTCTAGGAGAGAGAACCTGGCTGCCATCTTCTGTGTCTGCGAAATTTAATCCTTTGCCATAGAGATGAGAGATGAGTCTTTGCTATCCCTGTTCAGCAGGAGGTAATATTTATTATAGAAAAAGTACCACTGCATGTTGTTTTCTATTTTTTCTCTCTTTTTTTTTTTTTAGACAGAGTTTTATTCTTGTTGCCCAGGCTGGAGTGGAATAGCTCAGTCTCAACTCACTACAGCCTCCACTTCCCAGGTTCAAGCGATTCTCTTGCCTCAGCCTCCTGAATAGCTGGGATTACAGGTGCCTGCTACCACGCTCAGCTAATTTTTGTATTTTTTATTTTTCGAGATGGAGTTTCACTCTTATTGCCCAGGCTGGAGTGCAATGGCACAATTTCAGCTCACTGCAACCTCCCCTTCCTGGGTTCAAGTTATTCTCCTGCCTCAGCCTCTTAACTGAGATTACAGGTGCCTGCCACCATGCCCAGCTAATGTATTGTATTTTGTTAGAGATGGGGTTTTACCATGTTGGCCAGTCTGGTCTTGAACTCCTGACCTCATGATCCACCCGCTTTGGCCTCCCAAAGTGCTGGGATTACAGGCATGAGCCACTGCACCCAGCCAATTTTTTGTATTTTTAGTAGGTACAGGGTTTCATCATGTTGGCCAGGCTGGTCTAGAGCTCCTAACCTCAGGTGATCCTCCTGCCTTGGCTTCCCAAAGGGCTGGGATTACAGGCATGAAACACTGTGCTCAGTCCTTTTTTTCTCTTTTCTAAATTAAAGTTTTTTATTGTATTACATTCCTCGACTAAACATGAGTTGCCGAACCAAGGAAAATCATATTCAAAGCAGCCCAAGAAGAAGGAAGATCCCCCAGAGCTTTGGACTTGGAGCTTAACCTGCTGGTAAATACATCAAATTGTTCTGCTGTGGAAAAGGGGATGAATACATTTGAGGTATCTGTATGAGGGCTGTGTGATTTCCGGGTGCTCTCTTGGAATACTGTCTATGGGAGGAGAATTTGTGTTAGATCAGGCAGTCAATGGGGTAGACAGCAGCAGACTGCAGTGACTTACTTTTCCTCTCAAAAGCTTTCACTTGTTACTTCTGTTAAGAGATTCCACTACCTTGGGTAAATGATCCAAGTCTGGTCAATTTCCCTGGCAATAGCAATGGTTCAAGAGGAAGCATGCAACACAAGCAAAATCAATGAGAACTTCCATCAGGGTTAAAATAGAGACTTGGGGAGAAAGATATCTTTTCTTTTCTCTAAGGTTCCTAAGATAGGATTACCAGCAGCCATGTCCATATGGAGGAGTAGGAGAGAACAGACACCAACATAAACAGAAGAGCAAACACAAGTAGCGACGATCATGAGAACAGGAGAAAAAAACGTCTTTGTCATAAGGAGGCCTCAGTGCTAGCCCCTGAGATCCTGGTTATCCTTTAGTTGTGTAAACTACTCCATCCCTGCTCTGTGCTCCAGTAAGCCACCCCCTGTTCTGCTGAGTCTCGTTTAAATTGGGTTTCTATCACTTTAAAGAGTCCTGTTGAGGCTGGGCATGGCGGCTCATGCCTGTAATCCCAGCACTTTGGGAAGCCGAGGCGGGTGGATCACTAGAAGTCAGGAGTTTGAGACCAGCCTGGCCAACATGGTGAAACCCCATTGCCACTAAAAACACAAAAATTAGCTGGGTGTGGTGGTGCACGCCTATAATCCCAGCTACTCAGGAGACTGAGGCATGAGAATTGCTTGAACCTGGGAGTTGAAAGTTGCAGTGAGCTGAGATCACACCACTGCACTCCAGCCTGCGCAACAGAGCAAGACCCTGTCTCAAAAAAGAGTCCTGAAGAATACATGCCCAGGACCAGGGGGAACTCAGAGGGATAATTTAACACAAATTTAGAGTTTTTGTTTTTGTTGTCATTGTTATTTTTTTTTTGAAACTGTAATACAAGCCTAGGGTAAAAATTCAAACTGTATAAAGAGGTATATTATCTAGTTATAGACTAAATCTTCCTCCTAAAACCCTGCTGTGGAAGAAAAAAACCTGTTGATAATTTCTTTTGTATCCTTCCAGAAATTTTCTTGAATTAACCTTATAGCACTCTGAAGGACCAAGGAGAGAATGAAGCAAGTGAGATCTAGCTCAGCAAAGCAGAGATATAGCAATATTATGTCTATTTTTCCCCTTTTCTGATTAAAGTTGGTTTAAATTTTGCAGCTGTAAAATTGCCTCACTGTGAACATCTACATTTTATATTATTAAGTAAAATCCCAACAGGGAAGAACTAAGTAATGAGTTTTGTTTTGTCATCATGTGGGGCTTTTACAACATAGTTTAAAACATTCAACATCTTGAAACAATTAAGAAAATCATTCAACTTCACAGAAAGTTGGTTTGTTTTTTGAAGGCCTGTAAACACAGAGGAATTTCTTTTCTTTTCTTTTCTTTATTTATTTTTTTGAGACAGAGTTTCCCTCTTTTGCCCAGGCTGGAGTGCAATGGCGCGATCTTAATTCACTGCAACCTCTGCTTTGTGGGTTCACATGATTCTCCTGCCTCAGTCTCCTGAGTAGCTGGGATTACAGGCGCAGGCGCCTGCCACCATGCTGGGTGAATTTTTGCATTTTTAGTAGAGATGGGGTTTCATCATTGACCAGGCTGGTCTTGAACTCCTCACCTCAGGTGACTACCCGTCTTGGCCTCCCAAAGTGCTGGGATTGATTACAGGCGTGAGTCACCGTGACTGGCCTAGGAATTTATTTTTAACTCCACATCTATGTTGCCTGGTTTGAGATTTCACTTCTGCAAAACAGTTAGAGGTCAATCTATTCTGTCACTGTAATTTTATTTTTTGTCTTTAAATTTGAGGGGCAAAAGAAATTGCTAGAACACCATATTTAAATGGTCCAGCTGATTCAACTATATTTTGGAAGTAGCTATATCATACATAAACATATGAACAAAAATAGATGCTGCACTAAATTGTTAATATACTGTATGCCATGGAATTGTTCACTTTATTTATTACATATTTATTTATTATTTTTTTGAGACAGAGTCTTGCTCTGGTGCTCAGGCTGGAGTGCAATGGCACAATCTCGGCTCACTGCAACCTCCACCTCCCGGGTTCAAACAATTCTCTTGTCTCAGCCTCCCAAGTAGCTGGGACTACAGGCTCCCACCACCACACCCAGCTAATTTTTGTCTTTTTAGTAGAGATGGGGTTTCACCATATTGGCCAGAGTGGTCTTGAACTCCTCACCTCAGATGATCCAGCCACCTGGGCCTCCCAAAGTGCTGGGATTATAGGCATGAGCCACCTCATCCAGCTGAATAATTCACTTTAAAGTGGTTAATTTTCTATAATGTGACTCTTACCTCAATAATAATAATCTTTAAAAGATGGCATTTTACAAAGTTATACCTTTTTAACCTTTTAAGCTAAAAAAGAAAAGCAAATCTAAATCAAAAGATTTTTTAAAGTCATAATCTCTGAAAAAAACAAGAATTAACCTGTGTTAAGAACCTACTCTAGGCAAGACACTGTACTAAAAACTTTGCAGTAAACAATAGACATAATACATAAATTATGATAGTTATGCTAGAAGGTGATAGATACTATGAGGAAATAAGTAGAACAAGGTAAAAAGGATTAGAAGAGACAGAGGCACAGGGAGCAGATTGTAAAACAGTGATCCCGGGAAAGCATCGAGAAGGAAACATTTAAGAAAAGATTCAGCCAGTCGAGGTGGCTCACACCCATAATCCCAGCACTTTGGGAGGCTGAAGTGGGCAGATCACCTGAGGTCAGGAGTTCAAGACCAGCCTGGCCAACATGGGGAAACCCCATCTGTACTAAAAATACAAAAATTAGCCGGGCATGGGGGCACAAGCCTGTAAACCCAGCCACTTCATAGCCTAAGGCATGAGAATTGCCTGAACCCAGGAGGCAGAGGTTGCATTGAGCAGAGATCGCACCATTGCATTCCAGCCTGGGCAACAAGAGTGAAACTCTGTCTCAAAAAAGAAAAGACTGAGAGGATGATAGGGAGTTGGTCAAACTGATGATATCAGATTTCTGGGAGAAGAAATCTGGAAGAAGGAGGAAGGGGCAGCAGCCAGTGCAAAGGCCCCAAGGCAGAGACATACCTGACATATTCAAGGAAGAGCAAGGTCGGCATGGCTAGAATAAACAAAGGAGAAAGTGACAGGAGAAATCAGAAAGGTAACTGAGGGGCTTTGGCTGTTACTCTGAGTAAACTGGGGAGCCACAGCAGACTTTAGGAGCCATGGCCCACGCAGAAGACTACATCGGGAAGAAATTGGAAGGAGGGGATGAAAGACAATGATAGCTATGACCAATGAAGTAACAACGGAGATGACAGAAAACGGTCAGATGCTTAATGCATTTTGACTATGGAGTTCAGGGAATGTCTGACAGATTGGATTTGAGGTGTGAAAGAAAGAAAAGAGTTAAGGATGAGCTCAAGGTTTGGGGCTTGAGCAACTGGAGAAGAGAGATGCAATGCACTGACACGTAGATGGCTTTGAGTGAAGCGGGTTTGAAAGAGGGTTGGGGAGTGACAGGGAAAGGGGACAGCTGTGACGATCAGAGGTTCTTTTTGGGACAATCTGCATTTGAAATATCTGATAGAAAACCAAGTGGAGGTTGCTCATAGAAGCAAGGTGACTTTTGGAATAATTGAGCTATCCAGTCCCTCCGCCTTGTTGCAAAGCAATAATATTTAATTATGGTGGTATCAGTCAAATTCAATGTTTTCCTTTTTAATGCTTCCATATATGTTACTATTTATTTACTTTACATTTTTAAATTGAGGTAAAATGCTAATGCTTTCTTTTTCTCTAAAGATTGAGGTCTTCACCTGCTCCATTGTCTAATTATGACATGATTTTTCCATACTTCACCTGTGTCTCCTCACCTACTTTCCCTCCGTCCTTCCCTCCTTTCTTCCTTCCCCCTCCTTCCTTCTTTCCTTCTTTCCTCCCTTCCTTTTCTTCCTTCCTTCTTTCCTTCCTTCCTCATCCTTCCTTCCCCTTCCTTCCTTTCCTTCCTTCCCTCCTTTCTTACCCTCCCTCCTTTCCCCTTCCTTCCTTCCTTGTTTCTTTCCTTCCTTCCTTCCCTCCTTCCTTCCTTCTTTCCTTTCTTCCCCTCCCTCCCTTTCCTTCCTTCCTTCCCCTTCCTTCTTTTTCGCTTCTTTTCTTTTCTTTGACAGAATCACATTCTGTCACCCAGGCTAGAGTGCAGTGGCCCAGTCTCAGCTCACTGCAACCTCTGCTCCCCTGGGTTCAAGCAATTTGCCTGCCTCAGCCTCCATAGTAGCTGGGATTACAGGTGTGTGCTACCATGCCCGGCTAATTTTTGTATTTTCAGTAGAGATGGGGTTTCCTCATATTGGCCAGGGTGATCTTGGACTCCTGACCTCACATGATCAGCCTGCCTCGGCCTCCCAAAGTGCTAGGATTCCAGGTGTGAGCTACAGCACCCGGCCCTCCGCCACTTTTCTAAATGGGAATATAAGTTACTCCTTAACTCTTCTCTTTCTTTCACACCTCGAATCCAATCTACCAGACATTTTGGCCAATGTGTTTTACTCTTTTTTTTTAAAAAAAAAAAAAAGATGCTCCTGCAATTTACTGTTATTTTTAAGAAAGCTATGACTACATATCTTCCAACAATTATGTTAAAAGAGTCCACGAATGGTGATTGCCAAGGTGTAATTTCCAAGACTTGTAGGAGATCCAGCCAGGTGAACGATGACACCTTCAGAAGGAACCTGGACTGCAGTCTATCTGACATATGTTGTCTACTGGATTCCTTTCTGAGGGCTGCTGTAACAAAGTACCAGAAATTTTGTGTTTTAAAACAACAGAAGTTTATTCTCTCGCAGTTCTGGAAGATAAAAGTGCAAAATCAGCAGGGATGTGCTCTCTCTGAAGGTACCGTGAGAGGAGCTTTTGTTCCTCTTCCATATGTGTCTGTTTTTAAAGTTCCCTTATGTTACAAGAACACTAGTCATTTCATTTAGGACATACTTTAATCTCGTGTGGCCTCACCTTGACCTCATTACATCTGCAAATACTCTATTTCCAAATAAGGTCACACGTGCATGTATCAGGGGTTAGGACTCAACATGTCTTTTTGTGGGGACACAATTCTCAACCCATAACAACACCAAACCTCAGTTATTCATTCATCTGTTGACTGAAACGTACCTGCGCTTGGCACACCCGCAAATACTAGCAATAGAAACATGAACGAGATGACATCGTTCTTGCCCTCAGGGAGTCTATGGTGTAGTATGGGAGGCAGATACTTGCAGTTCAATATGGTAAAAGAGAAGAACTGAGGCTGGGCGTGCTGGCTCACACCTTTCATCCCAGCACTTTGGGAGGCTGAGGTGGACGGATCACCTGAGGTCAGCAGTTTGAGATCAGCCTGGCCAACATGATAAAACCCTGTCTCTAATAAAAANTAGTCCCAGCTACTTATGAGGCTGAGGCCGGAGAATCGCTTGAACCCAGGAGGCGGAGGCTGCAGTGAGCCAACGTTGCACCACTGCACTCCAGCCTGAGCGACAGAGCAACACTGTCTCAAAAAAAGGAAAAAAAAACAAAATAGAAGAACTGGCCAGGCATGATGGCTTGTACCTGTACTACCAGCTACTTGGGAGGCTGATGCAGCAGGAGGATCACTTGAGCCCAGGAGTTCAAGACCAGCTTTGGCAAGATGCTGAGACCTCCATCTCAGAAGAAGATTAAGGAGAAGGAGGGGAATAAGCAGAAACAGAAAGGGAGGAAGAGGAACAACTGAGTAACATGGGAATTCAGGAATGTGACACTTAGCCTAGAAAGCCAGGATGGCCTTACCACTTTCTGAAGTAAGCGATATCCAAACTAAGACCTAGATGGTGTCATGGGAGGAAGAGGAAAGAAGACTCCAAGCAGAGGGACATTTGTTGAAGTCCAGATGTTAAAGAAATTATGTAGCCAGGCGTGGTGGCTCATGCCTGTAATTCCAGCACTTTGGGAGGCCAAAGCAGGAGGATCGCTTGAGGTCAGGAGTTTAAGACCAGCCTGGCCAACATGGTAAAACCCTGTCTCTACTAAAAATACAAAAATTAGCCAGTCATGGTGGCGAGCACCTGTAATTCCAGCCGCTCAGGAGGCTGAGGCAGGAGAATCACTTAAACCTAGGAGGCAGAGATTAAAGTGAGCTGAGACCACCCCATTGCATTCCAGCCTGGGCAACAAGAGCAAAACTCTGTCTCAAAAAAAAAAGTATGAGAGAATTTCTTAAACTCTTGCCAATGTATGTTAAAATGACCTTAAACATATAAGATGTTCTAATTTCAGTGTAAGAAAAATGCAAATTAAAAATATACCAAGGTAGCATTTCTCACCTATAAAACTAAAAAAAAAAAAAAAAAGCACAAAAATTTGCTTGGTGAGGTGTAATCGCAGCTGCTTGGAAGGCTGAGAATCGCTTGAACCCAGGAGGCAGAAGTTGCAGAGAGTGGCAATCGAGCCAGTGCACTCCAGCCTATGCAACTGAGTGAGACTCTGTCTCAAAAAAAGAAAAAAAGGTAATAATAGAGTTTTAATAATAGAGACAGAATAAATCAATAAAAATCATCCCAACCATTAATCTTTCGTTCATCCAATTAGTTTCAAACTTTCTTCCACACCAAACCTCTAAAAGAGCACATTAAGATGAAACCAAATGGATTTTTAGCTTGGGCATAAACAAGGCACTATGGGCATCTCACAGCCACGCAGATCAGACAGAGAGGACGAAACAGAACCTGGCCCCATATGTTCACAGCTGAATCTTGAGCAAGAGGAGTCAGCCCAGCTGCAAAAGCAAGTGTCAGACGGGTAGCCTGATGGGTGAGGCACACTGGCCAAAGGACACAGGAAGCTCAGGCAGGATTGAAGCAACTCGCTCTTTTCTATTTTTTTTTTTAAAGTTGGGGTTTCACTATGATGGCCAGGCTGGTCTTGAACTCCTGACCTCAGGTGATCCACCCACCTCGGCCTCCCAAGGTGCTAGGATTACAGGCGTGAGCCACCGCGCCCGGCCTGATTGAAGCAACTCTCTAATCAAATGGGTGGAGCCAATGGAGAGGAACCCAAGCATCTTGTCTGCCCTCCCCCATCAGGCACCCAGGCCAGCAGACAGGCAGGTAGGAGGTTACGTGTAACAAACTGTCCACGGGTAGCAATGGACTAATATAAGATCCAGGTTCTGTCCCAGGGAAAAGGGCTGGCAAGTGCCACATAGTATGCCAGGGCCCAGTCCCAGGCTGAGTTCAGGAGCAGCGTGAAGTCCTAAAAGGGAACTGTGCCTCTGGGCAGGAGAGCTAGAGATCAGGTAGAAGCTGGATCTCTGGATTGGGCCAACAACAGATGTCACTCAGGGAAACATGACTGTCAGAGGACATCACTGGACTATCAACCTGCAAGTTTCAGTGGATGACTGGGCACCAAGTCCCACCAGAGGCACTGAGGTGGTCAATCTACTTCCTGCCTGAACTTGTTCAGATTCAGGAGCTGGGGTGGGCAGGTGGCAGCTGAAAGTGAGACGCATCACTGGACCCAAAGGGGACAGCTGGGCAACACAAAGGCATGGAAACTGAGGCCAGAGTCAATAGGGTTAAGTTATTCTGCTTGACTGGGCACCATGCCCACTCTCTGGTGGAGGTGCTTATGGAAAGAAATGTTACAGCTAAATTACTTACTTGAAAGTCTACCGAAGTGACATTAAGAAATAGCTCTTCATGGCTGGGTGTGGTGGCTCATGCCTGTAATCCAAGCACTTTGGGAGGCCAAGGCAGGCAGATCACCTGAGTCAGGAGCTCAAGACCAGCCTGGCCAACATGGAGAAACTCCGTCTCTACTAAAAATACAAAATTAGCTGGGCATGGTTGTGCATGCCTATAATCCCAGATACTAGAGAGGCTGAGGCAGGAGAATCGCTTGAACCCAGGAGGTGGAGATTGTAGTGAGTTGAGATGGTGCCATTGTACACCAGCCTGGGCAACAAAGAGCAAAACTCCAACAATAAAAAAACAAAAGGAAGGAAGGAAGGAAGGAAGAGCCCTTCATTCCACTAACATTTATTGAATACCTCCCACGTTCATAGCATTGTCTCTGCCTTCAAGGGTCCCATAGGAGAGCAAGCATGATAGGAGATTCACAAAAATAATTATGTGAGAAGTCCCACCCAAGTGCTGTGGAGCACAGGGGGAAAAAGGAGAACACCTAGAAGAACAGAGAAGTCTCCTAAGCTTCCTGAGAAGAGACCATGGCCATTTTTGCCTGGATAGCCCAATTCTAATGATCGCTTTATCAGAGACTTTAATTGCCTCTGGGCGATGCCAGCTGCCTTGAACTCCAGGTCTGAAGTCACAGCTGTTGCTACTTGATCCACATCTCACTCAACTATCTAAGTCTCAGGTTTGTAATCTTATCACAGAGGGATCCTAGGGTTCCATATGACAGGAATGAAAATCCCTAGTTCTGTCACTTACTAAATAGTCACGTCTGCCTTTTCTAACATTTCTGAACTTCAGTTTTACTCCTTATAAAATGAGAATAAAGACAACCCAAACTTCAAAGAGCTGTTTCAAGGATTACGCTTAATCCTTGTCATGTATATGCAGGGGCTTTGTAAACTTTAAAGAGCTAGAAAAACATTTCTTATTTTAATGGTGTCTCAACTTGAGTCTGCACTGGGCTGGAGCCATGCCGGGGTGTGTTTGATGAAGCCCCTGATTTGTGGGGCTTCTGGACGTCACTCCGTGTGAGGATGAGGAAGTGGTTTGGCTTACGTGCTAGAAAAAGATGCAGACAGCTGGGCAGCATGTGGGAAGCCTCAGATATCTATGCCTATCCTTGTTCCGTGGAATGGAAGTCATAACTCAGTAGAGAGGCTGGGCGCGGTGGCCCATGCCTGTAATCCCAGCACTTTGGGAGCCCGAGGCGGGCAGTTCAGGAGTTCAAGACTAGCCTGGCCAACACGGCAAAACCCTATCTCTACTAAAAATACAAAAAAATTCGCCAGATGTGGTGACGCACGCCTGTAATCTCAGCTACTTGAGAGGCTGAGGCAGGAGAATCACTTGAACCCAGAAGGCAGAGGTTTCAGTGAGCCGAGGTTGTGCCATTGCACTCCAGCCTGGGTGACAGAGTGAGACTCTGTCTCAGAACACATACACACACACACACAACAAAAGCAAAAAAAGAACTCAGGAGAGAAAGGGGCTTTAGCTGTTTTCACAGGGGGATGTTACCACTGCCGCTTTAGGGCCTGCTGACAAACTAAGAGGCAGAAAGGGAGGTGGAGGTGAAAGCCATGCTCTTCCCAGCACAGGGAGAATTCCAGAGTGTTCATCACTCATCACTGTTTAATCACCTGAAGAGTCTCCTCACCAGGGGAACACGTTCTCAGTGCAGAGACAGCACATAAGGCATCTGCTATACCTTCCCCTGGAGTTGCCAGATGACCTGGAGACATTGCCAATGCTGGGGTGGGGCCGGGGAGCAAGTGTAAGAGGAGTACTTGTAAGTGGCTGCAAAATGCTCCTGGGGACAAAGTCTCAGGAGCAAGGGTCAGCCATGACAGGCCATTGCCCCTCATATGAGCCCAACAGTGACACTGACAGGTGGGTGAGGCCTGGAGAAACTCGGCCACATGACTCTTCTGTCAGGATGAATGTTAGACAAAATGTGATTCCCATGCCCGTAGCTGCTATTTCCAGCTGCTTCAATTGCTTCATTTGTTCAGGGAACCCAAGAAGGGCGATGTGTTACCCAGTGAGACTAGAAGCCACTTCTCGTAACAAAGACCACCCAGAAGTCAGCCAAGGAATTGGAAAGTACCCAACGTGTGCTTTCAACAAATGCTGCTTAAAACTGCTGCAGTGTCCAGTAAACCATTGCTCTTGGCTCTCATCTCGGAGTTTCCCGATGCTGGGAATGCAGACAGAAGGATGTGTAAGATTATGACATGGGAGTTATGTGGTAAGGCGGTAAAGGAGGGGAGAGGAGCAACAACCGGGCACCAACAAGAAAATGTAAAATGTCCCTTTTTTTTTTTTTTTTGAGATAGAGTCTCACTCTGTCACTCAAG
>NW_016107366.1:1063313-1075028 GCF_001604975.1 Cebus imitator | reverse complement strand
GCCAATTTTTGCATTTTTAATAGAGACAGGATTTCTCACCCTATTGACCAGGCTGGTCTCAAACTCCTGACTTCAAGTGATCTGTCTACCTTGGCCTCTCAAAATGCCGAGATTACAGGCATGAGCCATTACACCTGGCCAAAATGTCCCTTTTAAGTAGAGATGAAGTTGGGACACTGCAGGGAGCTGGGGCCAAAGGTGAGTCAAAGAGACAAAAGAGATGGCAGGAGATCTGGCCAAGGGCGGGGACACTGGGTTTTTTTGGTTTGTTTGTTTGTTTGCTTTTTGTCTTTCTCTGCAGCCCACCAACATTAAGTCTAGACTTCTGGATCAAGCATCTTTAGAGGAGACTCAGACGTGCCCAGCACTGGACACGCCACACAGACGCCTGCATTCACTCAACAAGGAGAGACTAAATAATTCATCCAAGGTCTGCCAAGACAATTCTCTGGCACCACAATGCTCTCTGAGGTTGAAGGTTGGCTCTTGCCAGACAGGGAGGAGCCCAGTAGCCAACAGGGGTCTGTGGGTCAAGATGGCCACAGGGAGAACTATGCTAATTCTAGCTAAATAATTATAAGCTTGCTTGGCTCAGAGTACATTGAAGTTTATACACCAAACTAAACAATGTTATTGGTGAGTAAATTAGCAATCCAGCGGCAACAGGAGGCCTAAGGTAAAGACCATCTGAGAGCACAGTAATACCGGGAACACCTCCAGGTGGCTGCAGAGCAGGGAATACTGCTCGGGTCCCATGAATACCTTCTCAACATAGAGACTGCGTGAGGGTCTCGTAAGGAGGGCTTGTGCAAAGATCTCTGAGCAGGGAGGTAACCTCTGCTCACAAGATCTGGGAGGGTCTTTGCAGATGGGAGCTGGCGAGGAGGAGAAAAGCCTTGTAGGGCAGAGATCACGGAACACCTCAGGCTCTGCCTATGTTCTAAGAATATGGAGTGATTTTAATTGCTCTATGTCCTCAACGCTCTGGAGATAAAAGCCCCTTGATGCATTGGCTGTGGTCAGACCAGGCGGCTCCTCATCCTATACTTCTGGTGCAGCCGCACCCTGCTAGCAATTGGTGATAAACTCAGAGTACTAGTTTAGTATGTCTTCGAAGGATCTCAAGTGCTCCCCCCAGCCCCCCATCTTACCTACCCCTTCAGCCTCCCCTTCCACGCCCATAAGATCAATGAGATCATGCACATAATAAAAGTGTTTGGAGCCTAGAGCTCGGGGGCAACATGGTTCCCAAGCTGGCATTGGTCCCCTGGACCCATGCAGTAAATTCTACTCTTGTGTTGAAGCAGGAGCGGCCGCAAGAAACACTGAACTGGGAAGGAAGGGGTGATTTATTCGGCCGGGAGCAAGGTGGCATAGTTGCCTAACAACCAAGCTCGTCTAACAGAGGAAATCTCCGCCTTTATATGAGCTTACCACACTAGATATTACATGTGAAAGGGTCTTGGGTTTACAGTTTTAGAAAGTACATGTGAGGAGGCCGTGATCAGTGAAGTAAGCTGTGGGGGTTTGAGCAAGATTGAATGAGAACAATGGAGGGCGTTTCTCTATATCTCCCCCACCCTAAGATTGCCTGAGATCTTAAGGGGGACTAATCTTTAACCTCCAGGCCACTAACCTCATGCCTTCTATGTCTCGACTTTTACTCCCTCTTTCTTTGAGACAGGATTCAGGAAAGAGGGGTTTCTTTCCTCAGTGTCTCTGTCTTTATTTCCTTTTCTCAATCCCTCATCACCACCGGGACTAAGGGCACCCACATACGGGGTTGTGGCTGGAATCCAACAGGGGTCTCCTTAGCAGTTTGGAATCTCTGTACAAATGCCAACTCACAGTCACTCTGACCAGTCCAGTAGTGCCCTGGGTCCCTGCAGTATGACTCGGACTAGCTTCATCCAGCAAGTTGCTGCCTCTGACAGAGCCTGATGCCCATTTCCCCAGCCATAGTGTGTGTCAATCATGGGCCTGAGTGAAAGAGACATGGCCCTTGACTGCCTTGGAAGAGCCGGCTTAGAACAGGGTAGGGTGGGAGGGCATGGGTCCCAAAAATGGGTAATAAGTGGTCAACTGGTGAGCAGAGAGGTGAAGGTTTGGGGAAAGAGGGGCATTTCCTAGAGGTAGAGTTATTTAAGCAGGGTTTTAAATAGTAAGCTGGAGCTTACCAGGCAGGAAAGGAAATTAAAAGGAATAGCTAGCGTTGTGTTAGAGATTGGTATGTGCGGGCAGTGTGAAAAGGAATTTCATAGAGAAAGAACAGCAGGTACGAAGTATTAGAAATGTGATAGTGCATACTATGCAGATAGGCTGATTCTCGTTAAAAAATTATTTTTATACATTTAGGGGGTACAAGTGTGGCTTTGTTACGTGAATATATTACATAATGGTGAAGACTGGGCTTTTAGTGTAACCATCACCCCAATAGTGTACATTATACCTGTTCGGTAATTTCTCATCCCTCACCACTCTCCCACCCTCCCACATTTCTGAGTTTCCAATGTCAATTATTTCACTCTCTATGCCCATGTATATATATATACATTATTTACCTCCCACTCATAAGTGGGAACATGCAGTATTTGACTTTCTGAGGTATTTCACTTAAGATAATGACATCCAGTTCCATCTAGATGGTTATAAAAGATGATTTCATTCTTTTTGATGACGGAGTAGTATTCCATGGTGTAGATTGCACGCACACACACGCGCGCACACACACACACACGAGCTCATGTTTCCTTCATTTAATTGGAACAGGCACATTCTGAGTATTTGCCTATACACAGGTGAATTCTGTGTAGGTAATATTTAGTGTACCGTGAAAGTTGTAAAAAGATAAAGCTACAAAGGAAAGTTAGAACTGAAAAGGCCTCACAAATTAAAATATATATACTTATGTATAGGTCTGGAAAGATACATACGCCAATATGTTAGCATTGATTTTGGTGATGAAGGCTCCGGAGAGATTCACTTTCCCTCTTTCTGTTCTGCATTTTCTGTTTTTGTTTTTGTTTTCACCAACCAAAAGAAAAGAGGTTGAGGAGGTGGGTGATCTGAATACCATTTTAGAAAGTGTATGCTTGATGCTGCAGGCACTGGGGAGCCACTGGAAATTCTTAAGCAGAAGACCGAGGCAACGAGGCATGAGCCATCAAGGGCTGCTTACGTGGGAGGCCCTCGGTGACTCACTCGCTCCTGCTTCCCTGGGACTATCTTCTCGTAGCACCTGCAGACCCAGAAGTCAAGCCTGTAGGATGAAACCTGTCTGACCACGAGATGGGAAGCTGCCAGTAGTGAGCGAAGAGGCACAGTCAATGAGAATGCTTTTCTCTGCCCGCTCAGAACTCCTCAAAACTTGACAGCAGGCACAAAGCAAGCTGGCTCTGCCCCAAGCACAAAGACAAGGGGGAAAAGGACAGGTGGTAAAGCATTCACAAAAGCTAGGGGGAGAAAAGGCAGATTGGTTTTTTTCCTACAATGTCAGAGCCTTTATTACTAGAAAATAAAATCCTGTCTGAGCAAATGCCAGGAAAACGATTAAGGGCTCAGTTTAGCTTGGGAGGCTTGGCTGGGCACTGCTGAGCAGGGACCTAAACAATGTCAAGCCCACTCTCTGTGCACATCACGTTTGGGGTGAGTGGCCTGAGCCCCAGCCAGGCCTTTCACCGCCAGTTTTGTAGAATTACAGTTAAGCTTTGGCCACTTGGTTTCAGTTAAAAGGATTGTGTGGAAGGAAGGATAAAAGGCTGTTGCATGCAGACCAGCTATTGCATCTGAGGACTAAGAAGAAATGCAGCCAGGGTGGTGCCAGGCCCTGCAGAAACTCTCTTCCCTGTGGTTCTCAGGCTCTCCAGTCTGACCCAGGAAGGGCAGGAGAGGTATAGGAGCATGGGCTGGCTTTGGAGTTAACAGGCCTGGGTTAGAGTACTCATTCTACTCTGCCTGTAGGGCCTATAGGCAAGATTTTGACTTCTAACTTTTTTTTTTTTTTGAGATGGAGTTTTGCTCTTGTTGCTCAGGGCTGGAGTGCAATGGTGGGATCTGGGCTCACTGCAACCACCACCTCCCAGGTTCAATTGATTCTCTTGCCTCAGCCTCCCAAGTAGCTGGGATTACAGGCACATCCTACCACATCCGGCTAATTTTAGTATTTTTAGTAGAGACGGGGTTTCACCATGTTGGCCAGGCTGGTCTTGAACTCCTGACCTCAAGTGATCGGCCCATCTTGGATTCCCAAAGTGCTGGGATTATAGGCGTGAGCCACCATGCCCAACCGGGAAGATTTTAACCTCTCTGAGTCTGGTGTCTTCATCAATAAAGTGAGGATAATAGTATATAGGATTATTATGGGAATAAAATAACATGATACATGTATTTTTTTTTATCCACTCACTTTTATTAGGTACATGATATATGTAAAGCACCAATAGGCTGGGCATGGTGGCTCATGCCTGTAATCCCAGCACTTTGGGAGGCCGAGGTGGGTGGATTACCTGAGGTCGGGAGTTCGAGACCATCCTGGCTGACATGGAGAAACCCCATCTCTTAAAAAATTAAAAATAAAAATAAATTAAAAAATAAAAAATAAAAGCACCAATAAAGTAGACACTTGGTAGCTTCTTTCTATCCTTTTTTTCCCTCCAGGACCTCCTAAGGAAAAGAATTGCGATGCAATGGTAAAGACATGAGATTAGAATTTGAGAAACTAAAGGTTCTAGGTCAACTATTTATTTATTTATGAGACAGAATCTCACTCTGTTGCTCAGGCTGAAGTGCAGTGGCACCATCTTAGCTCACTGCAATCTCCGCCTCCCAGGCTCAATCGATTCTCATGCCTCAGCCTCCCAAGTAGCTGGGATTACAGATGCGCAACTGATTTTTGTATTTTTAGTAGAGACAGGGTTTCACCATGTTGTCAGGCTGGTCTTGAACTCCTGACCTCATGATCTGCCCACCTCGGCCTCCCAAAGTGCTGGGATTACAGGCATGAGCCACCGTGCCCAGCCTCTAGTCCAACTACTAATGAGCTGTGTGACTTTGGGCAAATCTTTACTCAGTCTCCCTGGGCTTCATTTTCTCTTCTCTCTTTTTTTTTCCTCCTGAGAATATACCAAGTAACCTGGGCTTCACTTTCTCCCACTGAAAAATCTTAGATTAAATAATCCCTAAGGGCCCCTCTATCTCTGACTTTCAATATTAATTATAATTACCATTATGAAAGAGTTGCTATGTGTTAGGCATGCTACTCAGCAATCCACATGCATTATCTTATCAAGTAGTATTATCTTTAGTTTACTTTTTATTTATTTTTATTTTTTATTTTTATTTTTTTCTAAGATGGGGTTTCCCCATGATGGCCAGGCTGGTCTTGAACTCCTGACCTCAGGTGATCCACCCACCTCAGCCTCCCAAAGTGCTAGGATTACAGGCGTGAGCCACTGCCCCTGGCCCTTCTTTAGTTTACAAGTGAAGAAAATGAGGTTTACAGGGGCTTAAGAACTTGTCCCAGATTTCATAGCTAGTAAGGACAGGCCAGGAGGTGTTTTCTCTGACTTACTTTTTTTTTTTTTTTTTAAATTAACCTAGCCCCAGGGTTCCAAGTCTTTGTACTAAACAGGTAATAAAATCACACCGCTCTGGAAGTTCTAGGTCATGTTTAAATGGCTACCAATACTTGAAACTGTAACTGGGGATTCAGGCCTGAGGATTACTGATCACTTGTCACAGTGTGAAACTGGCCCAATAAAGGAGACGCTCATATCAGAAGGTGAGAAAAAGGTGTTACAAACTGTTTTTCCTGGGACTTTCAATTAGGGCAGCAAGAGGGCATTGTGGTGGGGACCCAGAGAGCCATGCAAACTGGCAGCTGTCAATCAAGTGGGCAAGCAGAAGCAGTCCCCAGCTAGGGGTCAGTACAATAAAGGTTGGCAGAGGCCTATCCATGGTGAAACATGGGTTCAAGCAGAGATGAAGGCCATTTGAACTACATCACTCTGGAGTGAGTAGGGAAGAGGGAGAGCTGTGTCTTGGCAGCCAGCTGCTAACCCTGGGGACACAAGGCCTGAGTCTGACTGGCAACAAGAAGACTCAGGAAGACATATCAAAGCCCAGAAGTCATGACCAGGCCAGGGAGCCCAGGGCTGAAGAATTGAACTGTTGATAAGCCCTATATCAGTTGTCTATTGTTCCATTTTAAACCACCCCAAAACTTGATGGTTTAAAACAACAAAGATGGCCAGATGCAGTGACTCACACCTATAATCCCAGCACTTTGGGAGGCTGAGGTGGGTGGATCACTTGAGGTCAAGAGTTTAAGACCAACCTGGCCAACATGGTGAAACATTAAATAAAATACAAACATTAGCTGGGCCTGGTGGTGCATGCCTGTAATCCCAGCTACTCAAGAGACTGAAGCATGAGAATCACTTGAACCTGGGCGGTGGAAGTTGCAGTGAGCTGAGATCATGCCATTGCACTCCAGCCTGGGTGACAGAGCAAGACTCTGTATCAGAAAAATAAGTAAATAAAAATAAAACAACAAAAATGTATTATTTC
Organism: Cebus imitator; assembly: GCF_001604975.1. Classification (NCBI taxonomy): domain Eukaryota; kingdom Metazoa; phylum Chordata; class Mammalia; order Primates; family Cebidae; genus Cebus; species Cebus imitator. The sequence continues at coordinate 1,068,461 of NW_016107366.1, read as the reverse complement.
TCACAATTTTGTGGGTTGGCTGGGCTCAGATGTAATGCCAGCTGGGTTTGCTCAGGTTACTACATTTAGCTAGGAACTTGGTGGGATTAGAACATCAAAAATGGCTTCACTCTCATATATGACAGTTGGTGCTGGCTACTGTAAGAATTAAAGAAAGAGGAAAGAAACATGAAAAGTGGCTCAACAGTCAAGGACAGGTTTATTTTAGAGAAAACAAACCTGAGAGGGGCTTTTAGCCAAGTTAGGTCAGGGGCATACTCTCTTACAGAATAAGAGTTTTTAAGGATTCAGGGCAGGAGAGTTTATCAGAGGCTTAGGCTGCTTCTGTATTTCTTTTTATGCCTATCTGGGAGGGAGAGCTTTGTGTCTATTTCCATACATCTTCTTGCAGTTGCAGGAATACCCCCAAGTCTGCTTTTAGCTTCCCTATCTTAGTTCACCTGAAGGGAAAGGAATGTGTTTATTAAGGCCCACTGTTTTACTGGGGCCCATTGTATGAGGGTAAAGCTTAGCTGAGCAGTTACCTAAGGGACTTCCCTCTCACCTTCCTCTGTGCCGGAGCTGTCCTATCCGTCTTTTACTGTCTGCTCCTTTTGGCTGCTTGTTGTTAGAAGAGAACTGATTCCTTGAAATGCATGAGGATGGAAAGGGAGCTAGAATTTAAGTGATGGGTGTTTGTCTGAGATGACAGTGCTCCTGCTTTGTCAGCTATCAGCTGGGACACCTCAGTTGTCTGCCACATGGTCTTTTATCCTCCAGGGCATTTTTCTACATGGTCTCCCCACAAGGATAGCCTGGCCATCTTTACATGGCAGGTGGCTTCCAAGAGGGCAAAATCAGAATCAGGTCAATAGACAAAGAATCAACTGGATTTATTTATACTAGCAATAAATGCTTTAAAACTGAAATTTTAAAAACAGTACCACTAACAGTTCCAAAACATGAAGTACTTAGGCATAAGCTAACAACTACAAAACACTAATAAAATAAATTTTAAGAGGCAAATAAATGGATATACCATGTTCATAGATTGGAAGACTGGATATTGTTAACACAGTAGTTCTACCCAAATTGATCTGTAGATTTATGGAAATCCAGACATTATACTCATTGAGGGGACAAGCTGTTATAGATACTTACAGACTTATTCTTAAAAACGCAAAGGAACAAGTCAAACCGATTTTGAAAAATAAGAACAGCAAATAAGTGGTTAAACAAATAGCACTACTGAGCAATAAAAATGATTGAAAGACTGAAGTACACAACTTGAATGAATTGCAAAGGCACTCATTATCCTAAGTGAAATAAGCTAGAGTCAAAATTTATATACTGTATGATTCCATTTATATGTAATTCTAGAAGAGGCAAAAATATAAGGACTTACTATAATCAAAACCATGCAATATTGGGCATAAGATAGATAGATGTATCAATGGAAAAGACAGAGAGGCCAGAAGAGACCTACACACATATGGATCAATTGATTTTTGACAAAGATGCAAAGGCAATTCAATAGAAAAGTGATAGACATTTTGGCAAATGGTGCTGGAACAACTGGACCTCAATATGTAAAAACATGAATCTTGACCTACAACCCACACTTAATAAAAAATTTTTAAAAATAGATTATAGATCTAAATGTAAAAGGTAGAATTAGAAAACTTTTAGAGGAAAACATAGGAGAAAATATTTATAATCTTGGATTAGGCAAAGAGTTTTTAGTAGGACAACAAAAGCACACTATGAATAAGTTGGACTTAACATTTTTTGCTCTATTAAAGACACTGGGCTGGGCATGGTGGCTCACACCTCTAATCCCAGCACTTTGGGAGGCAGAGGCGGGTGGATCACTTGAGATCAGGAGTTCAAGACCAGCCTGGCCAACATGGTGAAACACCATCTCTACTAAAAATACAAAACTTATCTGGGCATGGTGGTGCATGCCTGTAATTCCAGCTACTCCGGAGGCTGAGGCAGGAGAATTGCTTGAACCGGGACCTGGGAGGTAGAGGTTGCAGTGAGCCAAGATCGCTCCACTGCCCTCAAGCCATAGGCTATACAGAGTGAGACTTTCTTTAAAAAAAAATAATAATCTAGTCAATATTCCTCCTCCAGACCCATCCTGGAGTGGATACCAGGTATTGTCCCCATAGTAAACAAATTATTTTTAATGTTCAACCTCCCCATTAATTATAAAAATGATAATTTAATCAAAGCAATACCATTTGCCTCCCCATTACATATATTTCGAAACTTGTAATAATACCCAGTATTGGCAAGGGTATGGTAACGTGAGTACAATCAAATGCAATGAGTGGGCATGTGAATTGGTACGTCCATTTTGTAAGGTAATATGGCAGCATGTATCAAAAGCCTTAAGTGTTCTTTTTTAAAAAATTTATTGAGTTTTTTTAAAAAATTAATTTTTTTTTTTTGAGATGGAGTCTCGTTCTATCACCCAGGCTGGTGTGCAGTGGCACGATCTCAGCTCACTGCTACCTCCACCTCCTGGGTTCAAGCAATTCTCCCACCTCAGCCTCTGGAGTAGCTGAGATTATAGGCATGCACCTATAATTTTTGTATTTTTATACAAAATATAAAAATTGTCTTCAGACCCCACCAGCAATCCCCATTTCCTCATAACAGCTCTCCTTTTTGTTCTCAGCTAATGTTTTATTAATCCCCTCGCTCTATGCTATTATTATTATTGTTGTTGGTTGGTTTTTTTTTTTTTTTTAAGATGGAGTTTTGGGCCGGGCGCGGTGGCTCAAGCCTGTAATCCCAGCACTTTGGGAGGCCGAGGCGGGTGGATCACGAGGTCAAGAGATCGAGACCATCCTGGTCAACATGGTGAAACCCCGTCTCTGCTAAAAATACAAAAAATCAGCTGGGCATGGTGGCGTGTGCCTGTAATCCCAGCTACTCAGGAGGCTGAGGCAGGAGAATTGCCTGAACCCAGGAGGCGGAGGTTGCGGTGAGCCGAGATCGCGCCATTGCACTCCAGCCTGGGTAACAAGAGCGAAACTCTGTCTCAAAAAAAAAAAAAAAAAAAAAAAAAAAAAGATGGAGTTTTGCTCTCGTTGCCCAGGCTGGATGCAATGGCTCCACGGCAACCTCCGCCTCCCAGTTCAAGTGATTCAAGTGTAGTTTTTATAATTTTAGTAGAGACGGGGTTTCACCATGTTGGTCAGGCTGGTCTCAAACCCCTGACCTCATGATCTGCCTGCCTCAGCCTCCCAAAGTGCTGGGATTACAGGCATGCCACCATGCCCGGCCAAGTGTTCTTATTTCTTGGAAAAATAAAGCCACTTCTAGGACTCAATCGTCATGAAACAATCAGAGCTTTGGATGAGGATCATTATCTTTTCTGCATCGGAATACTGTCTCCATCATCACAGGGATAGACATGCAGTGGGTCCCAAGTAAATGCTGCTAACTATCTGGATGGCAACTGACATCTATACGACATCTTGCTGCCAGCTAGGAGTCTGGTCAGAAGAGAAGCCATCTACATCCTCGGCCTTTTTGGTCAGGATACTGCCTTCTGTGTAACAGCTTTCAGTGACTGTCTCCTTTCATTGTGAATGACCATGTGACAATCATATGCTCAATGATTTAATAAGCAATACTTCTTACCATGCCCATAGAGAGAGTAGGGGTTCCTTTACCAGACTGACTATTTCATGATAAACAAACCCAGGAGGGCAGATGAGATAGAATCGAAGAGGCAAGCGAGTCCGTTCAGTAGATGCTGAGGACCTCTGTGAAAGCCGAGGAATTTGGGCTGTGAGGCTGTCCAGCCTGAGCCCAGTCTGCACTGACAGATTCAGACAAAAGCTGATTTCTAAGGAGGCCTGCGAATTCAGGAAGATAGCTCAGCTTGGCTCAACTTTCAAGAGAAAAGAGAAACATCCTGCACAGCAGCCAGAGAAAAAAGGGCTTAGCTGAGAAATGCCGGGCACCAGCTCTGGAATCGTTGGGAAAACAAGGTCATTTTAAGATCAAGAAAGATCCTGACACAGAACATAGGGTATAGGTCTTATCTTCAGACCCCATCAGCAATTCCCATCGCCACATAACAGCTGTTCTCTTTGTTCTCTGCTAATGTTGTATTAATCTCCTTGCTCTATGCTATTATTGTTGTTGTTCTTGTTTTGAGATGGAGTTTCACTCTTGTTGCCCAGGCTGGAGTACAATGGCATGATCTGGGCTCACTGCAATCTCCGCCTCCCGTTCAAGTGATTCTCCTGCCTCAGCCTCCCGAGTAGCTGGAATTATAGGCATGCGCTACCATACCTGGCTAATATTTTGCGTGTTTTTAGTAGAGACAGGGTTTCGCCATGTTGGTCAGGCTGGTCTCAAACTCCTGACCTCAGGTGATCTACCTGTCTTGACCTCCCAAAGGGCTGAGATTACTGGCGTGAGCCACTGCACCCGGTTCACTCAATGTTATTATATGGGCACTGCAAGTCCTCGTCCCAGTCCTGGCTGATTAAACACCCTGGCTATGGTGTTCCAGAGACCTTCTCAGTCCAGAGATCTGGGCTCTCTCCCAAGGCTCCCAGGCCCCACCTTACCCACCATCTACTTTCCCTGCACATGCACACACACACCCCTCACGCTCCCTTAGAAGTTAACAATAGATACTGTGAGGGCTTAGTCGATGAGACTAAGTTTTTAAAGAAGCAAGGAATCTTCTCATATTATTGTCTTAAGTTGGAGAACATTTGATTCAGTTTGCTGACTCTAACAAGTGACCATTTCTAACATTGAGTGAGCACTCACTGTATTCTAGACGATGTGCCAAGTTCCCTACATGCATTAAGATTGATTATAATTTGTCCCAGTGCGGTGGCTCACACCTGTAATCCCAGCACTTTGGGAGGCAGAGGTGGGCGGATCATGAGGTCAGGAGTGTGAGACCAGCCTGGCCAATATGGTGAAACCCTGTCTCTACTAAAAGTACAAAAATTAGCCAGGCATGGTGGTGGGCGCCTGTAGTCCCAGCTACTCTGGAGGCTGAGGCAGGAGAATCGCTTGAACCCGAGAGGCGGAGGTTGCAGTGAGCCAAGATCAAGCTACTGCACTCCAGCCTGGGTGACAGAGAGACGCTTTCTGAAATAAAAAGAAAAAAAGAATGTAAAGTAG
>NW_016107366.1:1044246-1063233 GCF_001604975.1 Cebus imitator | reverse complement strand
AGCGAGACTCCGTCTCAAAAAAAAAAAAAAAAAAAAAAGAATTATTACTATTTAATCCACACAGCAACTCTGTGAGGTGGGAACTGGTACTATCATGATTAACATACCCATTTTACACATGAGGAATTGCAGGCTCAGAAAGGTTAAGCAATGTTCCCCAGGCAATTCAAAACTTTGAATTCGTTCCTTTAGCAGGTGTTAACAGAGTTCCCCCATGCGTCAGACACTGCACTGGACTCTGTCTTGTCCACCAATATAGCTAGGCACAGGCACTAGGCTATGTTGGTGGACAAGACAGAGTTAGCCACCCCCCTTAAGAAACCCAGTATCTAGCAGATTAGGAAAACCTCAGGCCTCTACAGCTGCCCTAATGGGCCACAGATCCAGGATTCAAACTCATGTTTTCTACAACGAAACCCAAACAATAACCACAACACTTCCTGCCTCTCTCTTATCGGAAATAGTCCCTCTGTGAGAAAGTTGAAGTCTTGGAAGTTCTCAGGCTGAAGTCATGCTGCATACCTGTATGACCTGATGTTGATGGTGAATTAAATGCTGTGAAACAGGATACTGGATGCATGGAACATTTTTCAATACTTTGTTCAAATGTCACTTTCTCAAAATGCTTTTCTAAGTATTTGCTTCCTATCAGCATGGTTAACCCATGTTTCCCTGCTCACTTTTTCATCCTGCCTAAGGTCTTCTTTTATAATGTATTATTTATTTTATTATTTAGCATGTGTTTCTTTGCCTTTTTTTTTTTTTTTGAGACAGAGACGGAGGCTTGTTCTGTCACTCAGGCTGGAGTGCAGTGGCACTCCGGTGCGTGATCTTGGTTCTCTGCAACACCTGGGTTCAAGCAGTTCTGCCTCAGCATCCCTAGTAGCTGGGATTATAGGCATGCACTAACATGCCTGGCTAATTTTTGTATTTTTAGTAGAGATGGGGTTTTGCCATGTTGGCCAGGCTGGTCTCGAACTCCTGACCTCAAACGATCCGCCAGCCTGGGCCTCCCAAACTGCTGTGATTATAGCTGTGAACCTCCACGCCCAGCCCTTTGCACTTTAATATAAAGTTCTCCCAAGGGCAGGGAATCCCTATCTGTTTTGTTCAGTGATGTATCCCAGGGTTTAGACAGAGTCTGGCACACAAAAGATACTCAGTAATTAATTTTTGTGAGAAACAATGAAGGTGAAGAGAATGAACAGGGTTAGCAGACAGATGGTGCTAATTAGGAATAAAGGATAGGGAAGGAAAACTGAGCTGGGAGCTGAGGATAAGAGGTAACGGGGCCTTCAAGAGAGGTGTGCTACCAGAACAGGAAGGAAGGGACCACACAGGTCCCAGCCTGGGAAACAGAAGACCTCGCAGGAGATGGAATGTTTATTCTTCTCTGTGCTCAGAAGCATGTGAGACATATGAGAGCCAGGAAGCCAGGGTAGATCAGGAACTGTATGGCCTCCTATGCTCTGCAAGAATCCCAGGGAGTCAGGGGGTCAAACAAACAGTCAGGGGTTGGGAATCAGAGCAGGCAAAGGCTGAAATCCAGGAAGTCTGAGAGAGTAAGATAATGATACCCATCCACCAAAACACAGAGAGAGCCTAATCCTGAGGCAAGAACAGTGGAAACGAAGGTTTCTGGCAAGTTTTCTCCCAGGAGGTGTGTAGTTCTTAGGGCTGTGGGAGTCGGCAGGGAAGAGTATGGTTAGTGGTAAGCTGGAGAGAGCCGATTGTGCATCTTCTCCTCCCAGATGCATGTTTCATGTCTTCATGTCTGTAGGTTGAAAATGACACTGGCAGAAGTATTTACACCATGGAAACTGGCAAATGCTGTAAGTCAGGGATTGTTTGTTTGCTTGTTGGGCAGCTGGTTGTTAAACACTTATCAGCACACCACTGGCATGGTTTCTTACAGAACTGAGGCTGCGGGAAGAACTCTGTTCTTGTCTGAAAAAAGGCACTGTAATTGCAAGTAGGTACTTAGGCTACAGTGCATCCCATGGAAAGACACCGATGCCCTTGGGTGACTGCAGACAGAGCAAAGAGCCGAACTTAATAGATCCCTTCCCGAGGGTTCTTCTGTTCACTATAGAATTTACATGGGGATTCTTTCTTTTAAGTTTCGAACCCAGAGATTCATTTGAATCCATATATTCATTCATTTAACTGGTAAGAATAGGGGATCTGCCATATTCCAGGTTTGTGGCTAGATGACAGAGGTGACAAGACAGACTTGTTCCTGCCCTCATGGAATGTGTTGCCTAGTACAGAAGTCTACAAATCATGGCCTGAGGAACACATGTAGCTCAGGACCTCTTTCAGTAAACAGTCCTCAAGTTAAGGATGGTTTTTACATTGTTAAAGGGTTGTGAGGAAGAACAAAAGGAAGAAGGAAGATGTAGGAGAAGGAGGACTGAGACAGACCATGGTCGTCTGCAAAGCTTTATGTTTTCTATCTAAGCCTTACAAAAAAAAGTTGGCCAACTCCTGGTATGGCAAACTAGATAAACCTTACTCCTTTACAGCCACCCTAATTGGTCATTAAAAGAACAATGTTTGGCCGGGCGCGGCAGCTCAGGCCTGTAATCCCAGCACTTTGGGAGGCTGAGGTGGGTGGATCACCTGAGGTCAGGAGTTCAAGACCAGCCTAGGCAATATGGTGAAACTATGTCTCCACTAAAAATACAAAAAAGTAGCCAGGCATGGTGGCAGGCACCTGTAATCCCAGCTACTCAGGAGGCTGAGGCAGGAAAATCACTTGAACCTGGGAGGCAGAGGTTGCAGTGAGAAGAGATTGTGCCATTGCATTCCATCCTGAGTGACAAGAGCAAAACTCCATCTCAAACAAAACAAAAACAGCAATGTTTGAGCCAGGGCTTGGCCTGAGGAAAGGACCAGGAGTAGGTCAGGTGACACTAACACAAAAAAACAAGGTGGCCAGGTGCAGTGGCTCAATCCTGTAACCCCAGCACTCTGGGAGGCTGAGGCGGGTAGATCACTTGAGGTCAGGAATTCAAGACCGGACTGGCCAACATAGCAAAACCCCACCTGTACTAAAAATACAAAAATTAGCCAGGCATGATGAGAGGCATATGTAATCCCAGCTACTCGGAAGGCTGAGGCAGGAGAATTGCTTGAACCCAGGGGTGGAGGCTGCAGTGCGCCAAGATCGAGCCACTGCACACCAGTATGGGCAACAGAGCAAGACTCTGTCTCAAAAAAAAAGAAAAAAAAAATGGGTAGGGATTTTGTTGAGCCATCAAAGAGTTAAATCATGGGTAGAGAAGAGGGAGAAGTCTATTTATGAAAACAAAGGCCCTAGCAACCATTAAATACTGGCCTGATTTAGTAAACTAAGGTTCATTCATAGACTGGAACAATATGAAAAAAAAAAAAAAGAATGAGGCTGGATGTCTCCTGGGCTACAAATCAGTTACCAATAAGAAATATGTGTTTGCAAGTATTTGACTGTGTGGACCAAAGGATGAGACTGAGGCCTAAAAGTTGAGTTCCAGGAGAGGGAAGGTCAGGGGTTAGCCCAGGAACATAGGCAGGAGGTCAGAGGACCCTTACAGGAGTACGTAATGAAGGTAGAGAACAGTAGCAACAGCAAACACTTCCAGAAGGCCTGCTGTGTACCACGTGCTGTTCCAAGCACGTTACTCATATTCACACATTTAATTTTCCCAACAGCCCTATGAGGTTGGTCTTATTATTATTATTCCTATTTGACAGGTGAGGAAACTGAGGCACAGGCAACAAAGACACTTGGCACCAGTCACACAGCTACTAAGTAGTGGAGCCAGGATTTAAGACCAGGTAGTCTGATTTCAGGATTCATGCTCTTAACCACTACACTACACTACACAACATTACACCACACACCACACCACACCACATCACACGACAGACACACTGGTGGGGGAAGGTAGGAAAGAAGGATTGTATTTCTAGTTTTTTGCTGGGCCCTGTGTCTGTGACTTGCTCTGGAGTAAAGAAGGGACTCTGTTAGAAACTTTTAAGGAACTGTTAAAAAAAAAAAAAAAGGGAATAGGGATGACAAACTGTACCTGAACCCAAAGGATGACTGAGAAAAGCAGGGTACCAACCACAGTCAGGCCACCATGCACATTCCCCCAATCTCGTGACAAGCAGGACTAAGCCTTCTCTGTGCCAGGCTTTGTGCTGGATGCTGCAGGGACAGAGATGAGTCAGACTCAGCCTCGAGGGGCGGCAGCCATGAGCAAACAGGCTATGCTGGTAGAGTCTAGAGCATCCAGGGAGGACCCATGGAGAAAGCAGCTCCACCCCCAAGGGAGCTGTACCTGTAAGCTCGAAGCCAGGTGCCAAGGGAGGGACGAGGAGCATGACTTGGTCAGTAGCACTCGGATGAGCCTCCCTTCAGAATAGATGACAAAAGAAAGGCCTTCACAAACAAGTCAAGGGATCACTGGAGAGCCCAGTAAACATCAACATGCAGAAGCGAAACGCAACAGCATAAATCACCAAGTACTGTAAGTGCTAAGCCTAAAACCAGATAAAAGGCCAAGCAGGTGTTAGCAATGACATGATGGGCATCTGGGAAGGCCAGATCAGCAGCAGAAGCCAGAGTCAAGCAAGCAGAAATGGAACAATGTGCGATCATATTGGACATCCATAGGATTATTTGCCCCAAGCCCTCCCCTCCTTTATGCCACACTACCTTCCCTAACTCACGGCTTTATTCTTCATCTATCCCCTCACAGCTGACTCTCTGCCCGCCTTACGCACCAGGAACTTACTAACATTGGTGCCTCCTAGAACTGGGGAAGATCTATCCATATCCAGAGTTGGGTGTTTTGTTTTTGTTTTTGTTTTTTAGACAGAGTCTTGTTCTTGTCACCCAGGCTGGAGTGCAGTGGCATGATCTCAACTCACTGCAACCTCCGCCTCCCAGGTTCAAGAGATTCTCCTGCCTCAGCCTCCCAAGGAGCTGGGACTACAGGCGCATGCCACCATGCTGGCTAATTTTTTTATTTTTAGTAGAGATGGGGTTTCACCATGTTGGCCAGGCCAGTTTCAAACTCCCGACCTCAGGTCATCTGCCCGCTTTGACCTCCCAAAGTGCTGGGATTACAGGCATGAGCCACTGTGTCCAGCAAGAGTTAGGCATTTTCTGCTAATGCTCCTTCTACCTCCTCTTCCGCCCCAGCAGCTGACTTTCCCAGGATGAGCTAATGGCCTTCCTTTAAGAGAAATAATGTCAGTCTCCTTTCCTTAATTACATTTCTCCCTTGCATTATTCCATCCAGAGCTTAAGGCTGCTGGTGACTTAGTGGTGTTGGTGACTTCACCATTCTCCCTCTGGGAAATGAAGTGACTCAGCAGTCACTAAGGCAAAGAGAACAGTGCCATCAGCGGTTCTTCACAGAGCAAAGAAATGTCAGGGTTATTGGGTGTCTGAATAGAGCTGGAGGTCCTGGGGTTAACAAAGCAAGAAAAAATGACAGTGTAGAGTTGCAGGCTATTCCAACAATTACCAGTTCCCAGGAGCAACTCTTAATTAAAGCTGGATGGCTGTTCTGGCAATAGGAAGGGCGGTGTGCTAGACTACAGCTCTTCCTTCCTGATTTCCGACATACTAATTGACATGCCGGTGGATGCAGTTGCTGGCTGTGCTATCATATTGGACATCTATAGAATTATTTGCCCCAAACCCTCTCCCCCTAGAAACTACTCACTACACCCCTGTCCATATGGCATGTTCTTATCTGGCCTTGTCTTCTCTCTTCACATTTGATTAGTTAAGTGTGGGTGCTTGACTCAAGGTGGGCCAATCAGAGCCTTGCTTGGGATTCTCCCAGTTGGAATAAAAGAATCAGTCTCTCTTTGGTGATGGAAGTCGAAAGATGTATACTGCAGGGGTTTTTAATAACCGTGTATACAACCTTGTGAAGAAAGGCTATTTGCAGTTAGAGAAGACAAAAGTATAAAAAGAAGCCAAGGTTGGGGGGAAAAAAGGGTTCTTGGCAGCATCCAAGTCTTGGGATCCAGTTGTTCTTGAGGCCAAGTTGCAGCCATGCTTCCTGCACCTTGGTCTATACGTATGATAAGTTACGCCTGATTATTTATTGGGTTCCATGAGCAAGTACATTTGCATTCTTTGCCTAACCTGCTTCCAGCCTGAGATTCTTCTGCTTGGTGATAAAGTGTCAGAGTCAGTCTGCACTTCTGACACTATATGGCAGCACAAAAAAAGTGAAGTTCCCCAGAATGGCCCCCTGGAAACTCCTGACTTTGCTCTCATTGACAGGGTATGATTAAAGAGGGTGTCAGTGTGCAGAGGCAGGCTGTCCCCAGCCCAGGCCATCACACCAAACTCAACATGAGAGGAACAAGACAGCCACCACCTTCTCTCTCTTCATCTACACTGGGCCTCTGCCTGCTCCAGCATCTCTCTAGCTTCTCATGCATTTAGCCACCCCAACCAATGCCTAGTTGGTCTGTTTCTTTAGATTCCAACTTTCTGATTCATTCTTTGTTATTTCTCCCCTTGTAGCATGCCCTTCAGATATTCAATTCCAGTATCAGAGGCGTGTGAACCAGATCAACTCCATCTTAAATAAGAGCTGGGTAAAATGAGGCTGAAACGTACTGGGTTGCATTCCCAGAGAGTTAAGGCATTCCAACTCACAGGATGAGATAGAGGTCAGCACAAAATACAGGTCATAAAGACCTTGCTGATAAAACAGTTTGCAGTAAACGAGCTGGCCAAAACCCACTAAAACCAAAATGGTGACAAGAGTGACCTCTGGTCATCCTCACTGCTACTACACTCCCACCAGCACCATGACAGTTTACAAATGCAACATCAGGAAGTTACCCTACATGCTCTAAAAAGGGGAGGCATGAATAATCCACCCTCTGTTCAGCATATCATCAAAAAATAACCATAAAAATGGGCAACCAGCAGCCCTTGGGGGGTGCTCTGTCTACGGAGTAGCCATTCTTTTATTCCTTTACTTTTTTTTTTTTTGAGATGGAGTCTCGCTCTGTCGCCCAGGCTGTAGTGCAGTGGCATGATCTTGGCTCACTGCAACCTCTGCCTCCCGAATCGGGTTCAAGTGATTCTCCTGCTTCAGCCTCCCGAGTAGCTGGAACTACAGGTGCCCACCACCACACTGGGCTGATTTTTTTATTTTTAGCAGAGATGGGGTTTCACCATGTTAGTCAGGCTGGTCTTGAACTCCTGACGTCATGATCTGCCCGCCTTGGCCTCCCAAAGTGCTGGGATTACAGGCATGAGCCACCATGCCCGGCCTATTCCTTTATTTTCTTAAACTTGCTTTCACTTTAACTGTGGACTTGCCCTGAATTCTTCCTTGCGTGAGATCCAAGAACTATCGCTTGGGGTCTGGATAAGGACCCCTTTCCAGTAACACCAGCAAGCTAGGTAGCCAGCAACCTAAGTTTTGCCCCTGCCAGTCAGTATCAAGGGCTGAGCCTAGGTAAGCCCAGTGAATCAGTAAATGACAAATGATGTGGTATAGTCTAGAACTAACATCAAAGATCAGGGAAGAGAAAAATCAGTGTGTGGTAAAAATGGCCTTGAATTTGGAGAGGTAGAAAGGACATTCTGATCTGAAAAACATAAACAAAGACACTGAAGTAGAAAAGAGCATAGGGACAAGAGGACTGGAAATAAAAAGTAAGCCTGGCTAGAGTGGCATGTTATCAGAAATGAACCAGCATTAGTTAAATCTGACAGATAAAAGGGGGTCAGATTATACAGCATCTTAACAGTCAGACAGAGGAGGTTAGACTTCATTTGTAGGCAGATATTATGGTAGGTTTTTGATCAGAAAAAATGGTATGAGTGATATGATACTTTAGCCATGCACTTCTTTCAGAGGATAAGAAAGAGAATATCTCCCTCGCTTACACAAAAGATAAAAGAAAGAATAATGGTTATTCTCTCTACCAAACACATTCTTCACGTCCCTAAAGGATTTGTCATTGCTTGTCTTGAGTCTTTTTGTTGTTGGGGGTGCTGTTTTAAAACACAGTTGTGTTCAATATAGAATTTTTTTTTTTTTTTAGATGGAGTCTCGCTCTGTCACCAGGCCGGAGTGCAGTGGCGCAATCTCAGCTCCCTGCAACCTCTGCCTCTTGATTCAAGTGATTCTCCTGCCTCAGCCTCCCAAGTAGCTGGGACTATAGGCGTGTGCTACCATTCTCAGCTAATTTTTGCATTTTTAGTAGAGACAGGGTTTCACCATGTTGGCCAGGATGGCCTTGCTCTCCTGACCTCGTGATCTGCCTGCCTCAGCCTCCCAAAGTGCTGGGATTACAGGCTTGAGCCACCGTCCCTGGCCAACATGTCCTTTTTTTTTTTTTTTTTTTTTTTTTTTTTTTTTTTTTTTTTTTGTGAGAGTCTTGTTTTGTCGCCAGGCACCAGGCTGTAGTGCAGTGGCACGATCTCAGCTCACTGCAACCTCTGCCTCCTGGGTTCAAGCACTTCTCCTGCCTTAGCCTCCCAAGTAGATGGGAACACAGGCGTGCACCACCACACCCAGCTAATTTTTGTATTTTTTAGTAGAGACAGTTTCACCATGTTGGCCAGGATGGTCTCAATCTCTTGACCTCGTGATCCGCCCACCTCTGCCTCCCAAGGTGATGGGATTACAGGCGTGAGCCACCTGTGCCTGGCAAAAACTCTTGTTTTAGATCCAATCACTCTAGGTGTTAGTTGCTTCATCTGTGAAACAAAGGGTCTTTGTCTGAGGCCAGGGTTGTCATCTGATGCTGGGCCACAAACTCTAGATCCCCTTGGGGTCCCGCCCAGGTGACATATTCATGCTCTATTCTTTCTCTTTATTGAGGAGGAAATAGTATAGGCAAGCAAAATCATCAAGAGTTGCTCACATGTGCACACGGAGCATGCACCAAACAGCTGCAAAACAAAGAAAGTAGGTGAAAGGTGAAGCTGTTTTGCTGAATGGGTGTCAGAGGTTGGTTTACAAACCCACAGGGAGGACCAGAGCTTGGCAGATGCTAAGACTTGCTCTGAAAAATCTGTTCACAGAACTGCTAGCAGCCCAGCCTCCCACCCCACAGCTGGCTTCTTCTGACAGGCAAGTAAAGTCTGAGTTTTCGTGTTTTGTTTTGTAAGGAAACAAAGGAAAGTCTAAAAATAAAAAAAAAAAAAAAAAAAAAAAAAAAAAAAAAAAAAAAAAAAAAAAAAATGCTGAGGTTCAATCAGAAATTCCTCCCTGCCCCTAAGAAAAAACCTTCAGTTGTTCCAATGTAGCCCCATGAGATTGGTTTCTCTGAACTCTGAGGGGTCTTGTTGTTTTGTCTGTTCCTCAGAACCCAAAGAAAACCAACTCCAGGCCAGGCACAGTGGCTCATCCCTGTAATCCCAGCACTTTGGGAGACCAAGGTGGGTGGATCACTTGAGGTCAGGAGTTCAAGACCAGCCTGGCCGACATGGTGAAACTCCCCCACACCCTGCTCTGTCTCTACTAAAAATATAAAAATTTAGCTGGGCATGGTGGCAGGCACCTGTAGTCCCAGCTACTCAGGAGGCTGAGACAGGGAAATTGCTTGAACCCAGAAGGCTGAGGTTGCAGTGAGCCAAGATCATGCCATTGCACTCCAGCCTGGGTGACAGAGATTCCATCTCAAAAACAAACAAAAAAATTCCATTTTCCTCTTTCTTCCTGGTGTGGAATGACAAAGGGAAGCTAAGGGGAATTTTCTTCTATCTGGCATACTTTGCAATGTAGAAGAAAATATCTCTGAGTTGTGGTCACTTCCTGAGGTGAACTTCTTTCTTCTTGACGTGACCTTCTACTTCTTGAGGTGACCTTCCACCCATCCTCCAGGCAAAATATCACAAAGACCAACAAAGCCTGAATCTGAGAAAGGCACAGAGCCGATTCCCTGGATGACTCAATGCCCTAAGATGGGCACTCCAGGCACCCAGCTCTGAAACTCTCAGGGCTCCTCACTAGCTTCAAGATCATGCTCACTGCTCATGTTTGAATGAAGTATACTAATTCAATAAGCAGTCTGTTCTTTTTGGTGGGGTGCCAAGGTCTGTTGTTCCTGTGGTGCTATGTCTCTTCCCATAGAAGCTGAAACTTTAACCTGCTAAAAGGTTAGTTGGTCCTATCATTGTAATTTCCGTGTGTCTATTTTAGAGATAACCTATCATGCTTGTGTTACTTGTAGTGTCTCAGGCAGAGAATGCCTCTTCCCAAAAGCCTCAAGAACCAGTGTAAGACAGTTCTATTTTTTTTTTTTTTTTTTTTTTTTGGAGACAGGGTCTTCACACAGGCTGGAATGCAGTGGCGCAATCTCGGTTCACCGCAACCTCAGCTTCCTAGGCTCAAGGGGTCCTCCCACCACAGCCTCCTGAGTAGCTGAGGCTACAGATGCATGCCACCACATCTGGCTAATTTATTTATTTTACTTTTAATTTTTTATGAAGACAACATTTCCCCATGTTGCCCAGGCTGGTCTCAAACTCCTAAGCTCAAGCGATCTGCCCGCCTCCTCCTCCCAAACTGCTGGAATTACAGGTGTGAGCTGCTGTACCTGGCCTAGGACAGTTCTTATACCTGCTGGCTAACAAACATTCATAGATTTAGTAGAATTTTGTCAAGACTTCACCTAGTGGAAAGGTCATAGGAAAGGGATACATAGCCCCCACTCACATCTAACCACCAGGCAAGATATCCAGTTCATTTTGGTTTGCCTAAGACTTTCCCAATTTCAATAATGAAAGTCTCATGTCCCAGGAAACCCTACCATGCCAGACAAATCAGGACATTGGTCACCCTATATACCTACCAAAGAATTTAATAATTGCTGAATGCCAAATTAATTTTAGCCGGTATAAGACATCTGGTTTCCCTTAAAATAGCTTCTACCGTGGAAATAGGCTTACATTTCCAGAAAGGATGAACAGAGAGATGAGATGTGGAGCGCTGCTACTCAATGTGTGGTTAAGAGATCAACGGCGCCGGGCACGGTGGCTCATGCCTATAATCCCAGCACTTTGGGAGGCTGAGACAGGTAGATCATGAGGTCAGGAGATCAAGACCATCCTGGCCAACATGGTGAAACCCTGTTTCTACTAAAAATGCAAAAATTAGCTGGGTGTGGTTGTGCGTGCCTGTAGTCCCAGCTACTCAGGAGGCTGAGGCAGGAGAATTGCTTGAACCCCGGGAAGTAGAGGTTGCAGTGAGCTGAGATTGCGCCACTGTACTCCAGCCTGGTGGCAGAGTGCAACTCCTTCTCAAAAAAAAGATCATGGACATTTACACAATCCTGGAGTCCTTCAGATGCAGACTCTCAGGCCCCATCTCAGACCTAAAGAATTAAAGCCTGCAATTTAACAGGGCCTCAAAATGAGTTCTCACACAAGGGCTCCACTTAACATTAAAATCTGTGATGCACTGGCCCAGAGGGAGGTATCTCAGGGCGATTTTTAGCTGGGTCTTGAAGTCAAGTAGCATTAGTGGGCAGAGAGGGTGGGAGGGAGCAGGAAACTGGAACTGGAAAACAAGGGCATAAAGGCAAAGAAAACAATGTGTTTATTAACCTGAGTGATTTGCTGTTTCTGGGAGTGAGAGATGGGAAATAGCCTGGGAAGGCAGGTTGGTGAGAAGACCACAGAAGCCGTTCAACAGCAGCCTGGAGCAGTAGCTTTGGATCTTCCCTGTTCTCCTTCCTCTCAAGGCTGAGCCCACTGCTAAACTGTTTCATCTTCTAAAATCTAGAACCCTTCCCGAAGTTCCAGCAGAGAAGAGGCGGCAGGCCCAGGAAGACCCTCCCCTAGGGATGCATTCACAGGTAAACTCTTCTCTCCAGGGTCCTTTGAAGTGTCAGAGCCCTGGGCTCCTTAAGGAACTCCGTTTTTGACTGGGAAAGGCAGAGGATATAGCCAGCAGTGAAAGGGGTCCAGATGCAAAATGAAAAACGAGGAGGTCTAAGCAATACCTCTTTCATTCGGGGACGTAACATAAAGCAATGATCACTTCACCACTTTGTGCCCCAGGCTCTGAAACCACAAAAAAGGAGTAACCCTGTGTCATCCCCTAAGTAACTAGGATTCAGTGAGTTACTACATGTGAAGCTCTTAGGACAGTGCCTAGATCCTACTAGGAACTCCCTAAAAAGTACTACCTGAATTAAACATTTGCCTTGAACATAATGTGGGAGTTGGAGGCATGGCTTGCCACGGGGGGAGCTGGGTGGGACAGCCAGCTTCCATATTGAAACCCAATGATCAGCAATCTCACTTCTGAGATTAGGTCATTGCAGACTGTGGCTTCCAGCTTGGGATCTCTTTTTCATTTTGGGGGATGCCAATCACTTTGGGGTAAGCCAGCTGCCAAGTTGTCAGCCACTGTATGGAGAAGCTCACATGGTGAGGAACTTAAGGAAGACTCCAGCCAACAGCCAGTGAGGAACTGAGGTCTAGCAACCACCAAGTGAATGAGCTGAGAAACAAATTTTCCAACTCCAGTCCAGCCTTGAGATGACTGCCACCTGGGCTGACAGCTTTACAGCAGCCTCATGAGAGGCCCTGAGCCAGAATCACGCAGCTAACCCTCTCCCAGACTCCTGACCCATAGAATGTGTGTATGATAATAAAGCCTTCATTTATTATTATTATTTTTTGAGATGGAGTCTTGCTCTGTTGCCCAGGCTAGAATGCAATGGTGTGATCTCTGCTCACTGCGACTTCCACCTCCCAGGTTCAAGTGATTCTCCTGCCTCAGCCTCCTGAGTAGCTGGTATTACAGGTGTGTGCCACTGCACCTGTCTAATTTTTGTATTTTTAGTAGAGACAGGGTTTCACCATCTTGGCCAGGCTTGTCTTGAACTCCTGACCTCATCATACATCCACCTTGGCCTCCCAAAGTGCTGGGATTATAGGCATGAGCCTATATAATACAGGCTTATTTTCTTATGTTTAGATATGTCTAGATACACAAATATAACTGCCTTCAGCGTTCAGTTCAGTAACATGCGGTACAGATTTATAACCTAGGAGTAATGGGTTATACCATATTGCCATATACGTAGTAGGCTTTACCATCTACGGTGCATCTTTGTGTAAGTGCACCCTACAATCGCACAATGACAGAATTGCATAACGATGCATTTGTCAGACTGTATTTCAGTCAATAAGTGATGTATGACTACCATATCATCCAACCATTCTACTTCTGAGTATACACCCAGAAGAATTCAAAGCAGGGACTTAAACAATATTTGAACACCTATGTTCATAGCATTATTCATAATAGACAGAAGCAACTCAAGTACCAGTCAACAGATGAACAAAATGTGGTTTATACATATACATGAAATGTGGCATGCACATATAATAAAATATTATAAGGCCTTAATAAGGAAGAACATTCCTTTTTTTTTTTGGAAACAGAGTTTCACTCTGTCACCCCTGCTAGAGTGTAGTCGTGTGGTGGTGTGATCTTGGCTCACTGCAATTTCTACCTCTCGGGTTCAAGCGATTCTCCTGCCTCAGCCTCCCGAGTAGCTGGGATTCCAGGCACACACCACCACGTCCAGCTACTTTTTGTATATTCAGTAGAGACGAGGTTTTAGACATGTCGGCCAGGCTGGTATTTAACTCCTGACCTCAAGTAATCTGCCCGCCTCAGCCTCCCAAAGTGCTGGGATTACAGGCATGAGCCACCACCCCTAGCCAGGAAGAAAGCTCTAATACATGCTACAACATGGATGAACCTTGAAGACATTACACTAAGTTAAGTAAGCCAGTTGCAAAAGGACAAATATTGTTTGATTCTACTTATATGAGGTTCCTAGAGTAGACAAATTCATAGAGACAGAAAGAATGGTAGTTGCCAGAGGCTGAAGGGAGGGAGAAACAGGAGTTATTATTTAATGGGTAAGGTTTCAGTTTGGGAAGATGAAAAAGTTCTGGAGATGCAGTGCTGGTGATTGTTGAAAGGCAATGTGAATGTACTTAATACACTCAACTGCAAGCTAAGTGATTAAAATGGTAAATTTAATATTATGTGTATTTTACCACAATAAAAAATAGTGAAAGCTAATGTTCACTGAGTGCTTACAATGTACTAGAAACAGTATGCTAAGAGATAGAGACACATTGTCTCATTGAATCCTCACAGCAACAATTTTGAGATCAATACCACCGTGGCCACCAAGGTCCTTTACAGCTCAGCAGAGCTTTTAGGAGTTGTCACGCACTAATGTTGAGGGACAGTGGGGAGAGCATTCTTTCCCGAGTCAGAAGCCCTGTCTGTCACTAACGTTCCTCAGATGCATGTTCTCTAAATCCTTCAAGACTCTTGGCTTTCCAGAGCCTCCTTTATACATCCTGAGATCTGGACTGGTTGGGCTGGGTCAGGAGAAGAGGAAAGAAAATAGAGTGACGATGCCTTTTGGGAAAGCAATGGCTTTCTTAGACTTCCCCCCAAGAAAGTTTCCAGGGCATTTTTGTAGTTGCTGACTTTTGAAAATACATTATTCCTTGCTACTTAACGTGGTCATGAAATACGGAATGCTAATCAATCAAACACAGTGTGAATGGAGACTAGCTATGTGCAAAAGTCAGGGGTCGACCAGAGAAGCAGAACCATGATGGGTAATGCAGAATAAAGAATTTCTTATATGGCTAGACCTTAAGCTAACCTGGCATAGTACAAAGCCCCCAGACTGTGCATCCCTAGCATAGCTGATCAATTTTGAGAATTTCACCAAAAAAAAAAAAAAGTTATTATTATTTTTTGAGATGGAGTTTCACTTTTGTTGCCCAGGGTGGAATGAAATGATGGCCTGATCTTGGCTTACTACAACCTCTGCCTCCCAAGTTCAAGAGATTCTCGTGCCTCAGCCTCCCGAGTAGCAAGGATTACAGGCATGCACCATCATGCCTTGCTTATTTTTGCATCTTTAGTAGACATGGGGTTTCACCATGTTGGTCAGGCTGCTCTTGAACTCCTGACCTCAGGCGATTCACCCGTCTCAGCCTCCCAAAGTGCTGTGATTACAGGGTTGAGCCACCACTCCCAGCCTCACCAAAAAAATTCTTATTCCATATACTAAAACCCAAATGGCCTCTCTGGGAAGCCTTTGTTTTGGTCCTTCCCACTTGAGTATGTACCACACAGCCCTTTATACACATCTGTAATAGAACCCATATCACTTCAAGTCTAGTTATTGTGTCCACCTCCTCTCTGGATTCTGTAAGTGCCTTCAGCCAGAATCTATGTTTCTCATCTTTGCATCTCCAGCTCCAGGCAAGGCGCCTGTCATATATGAGATCAAACCATGGGAAATTGCTTCTATTCTATCATCTTTAATTAAAAAAAAAAAAAGGCAATTTCATAAATTCCACAGTAATAGGAAGTTCTGGGCAAATGTTTGCCAAATAAATGAACACAGAACAATCACATACCCACAAATCCTGATTAAGCATCAAAGAAAGGAAGCATTTTAGGTTATTGTGTGGCCTTGGGCTCCTTACGACATGCCTCAATTATCTTTGCACTCTTGAACATGGTGGGGCTGTGAGAGATTCCCAACAGGTCAACACACAGCTCTTGGATCATTTTCTTCTTTCTGGAGCCCGGCACTATCTCCCCACAGAAGATGAGTGATCTCCAACAGGTCAAAAGCATGGTTTTCTACACTGTGTTTATGGTTCTGGAGGCCAGCAGTTTCTCCATGCAGCTGGTAAGTGGCGGACCCCAAGATGGATGAGATTAGCATCTGGGATGGCAAGTGTCCAGGATAGCTCAGAAGTAGCTGCCAAACTCCACTCAACTCTCAGTCCCAGCATCACAGGGTGGCAACGAGCTGCAGAGGCCACCGATCTCAACCATCTATCACTTGGAAAACCAGCAGATGCAAAATAGCTTTTTAAAAATCAAGACACGGCCAGGCATGATGGCTCACAGACCTAGTCCCAGGACTTTGGGAAGCTGAGGCAGGAGGATCGCATAAGCCCAGGAGTTTAAGGCTGCAGTGAGCCATGATCACACTACTGCACCACAGCCTGTGTGACAGAGCAAGACCCTTTCTCCAAAAAATAAATAAATAAGAAAAAGAGAGTAAGAATGGATAGAGGTGGTTGGTTACAGACCTTCTACAATGCAGCCTTTGGCTTCACTGTATCTGGGCCACCGTCAGAGGTTAAAATTAAGTGTGAGGTTTGTCAGGCTCCATCATCCAAATGGATCCCAGTGGCCACCATTCACAAATGCAGAGAGGCCTGAATTAGTATATAGGGGAGAGGCTGTTCTGAAACTTTAGAAAGAACTAAGCTCCAAAAAAATTTTATACATGCAGAGCTGCTTCTGCCTGGGTCCAGCCCTACAATTTCCTAAATTTGAAACCTCCTCTCCCTCCCACTTCCTGTTCCTTATCCAGGGTCCCCTGAACTTCCCTGCCGTCTGCCCTCGGTTACCTGATAATCCAACTCTAGGCTTCCATCCTGGGTCCTACCTCTTGGGCCTGCCCTGGGAATGGAGACAGGGAAAATGAGCTTAGAAGGATTGATTGCTTTATATAGGTTACCTCACTTCTACCTCACAAGGAAATGCGGAGAGGTTAGGGTTGTTATCCTCCTTTTAAAGATGAAGAAAGAGCAAATCAAAGAAGTTAGGTAATCTACCTAACACTACAGAGTGGCTAACAGATGAAAAAGGAATCGAAACCCAGCTGTGTCCAACTCCAAAGCCCACGCTCTTTCCAACATGCCACACTGCCTCTCTTCCCCTGCTACCTTTCCACCCTCCCTTGAGTCTTGTGTGCATATCCTGCACCTCTGATATGCATTCTGATGCCCTCTTCAACTACACTTCATCCCTTCACCTGCAGCAACATCCTTCCTCCCAGACTCCTACCGACTCCGACTGTCTCCTAAGATAGAAGAGCTGGGCCAGGTGTGGTGGCTCACGCCTGTAATCCCAGTAATTTGGGAGGCTGAGATGGGTGGATCGTCTGAGGTCAGGAGTTCAAGACCAGCCTCACCAACATGATGAAACCCTGTCTCTACTAAAAATACAAAAATTAGCTAGGTGTGATGACAGGTGCCTGTAGTCCCAGCTACTCGGGAGGCTGATGCAGGAGAATGGCTAGAACCCGGGAGGTGGAGGTTGCAGTGAGCCAAGATCGTGCCGTTGCACTCCAGTCTGGGCCACAGAGCAACACTCTGTTTCAAAAAAAAAAAAAAAAGATAGAAGAGCTGCCCACCATTTGTAATCCAGAAATGAAGCAAGGGCACACTTGATCACACCTTACATCTCTGAGTCTCCACTGCTTCAGGAAGGGTCCAAATATCTCATCATGATATAAATGCCACTAACAATGCAGCCCTTACCGGTCCTTCAACTGGTCCGTCCCACTTCCCTTTTTAATGTTTTTTTGTTTTGTTTTGTTTTTTTAAAAACAGATTTCAACCGCACTAAATCTCCTTCCTGAACAAGCTTACCACAAGACCGTACAGCAGACAGTTTGGCCTACAGTATTTAATGTAATAATGTGAAGAACTTTTTATCTTGGCATCTCATACTAGAATTTCTTTTTGGGAAGAACCACTTTTATTGGCAAAAGTTCATTATAACCCCCATTGTTGCAGAACTTGAGTTCCTAAGGTCCCCACATGTGGATAATTTGTAGGTCTGGAGTTTGGAGTGCAAGCTATTTATTATTGTTGCTTTGTATGTGTGTGTGTGTGTGTGTTTGTGTGTCTGTGTATTTATGTGTGTTTGAGACAGAGTCTCGCTCTATCACCCAGGCTGGAGTGCAGTGGCACGATCTAGGCTTACTGCAATCTCTGCCTCCCGGGTTCAAGAGATTCTCCTGCCTAGCCTCCCAAGTAGCTAGAATTACAGGCATTCGCCACCATGCACGGCTAATTTTTGTGTTTTTAGTAGAGACAGTTTCACCATGTTGGCCAGGCTAGCCTCAAACTCCTGACCTCAGGTGGTCAGAAAGTCAGGTGGTCGCCCTCCTCATCCTCAAAAAGTTCTGGGATTACAGGCATGAGTCACCACGCCTGGCCAAGATGTGCATTATTAACCCAAATACATATCAACTGATAAGTGGATTAACAAAATCGGAGTCTGAATATATAGCACATTTTGGGATATTTGATTAAAAAAGGAATAAGTTATTAATGCATGCTACAATATGGATGAATCTTGAAACCATTTAACTAAATGAAAGAAGCTAGTCACAAAAAGCTATTTATATGATTCCATTCTTATGAAACATATCCAGAATAGGCAAATCTAGAGACAGAAAGTAGAGGAATGACTGCCAGGGAATAGGAGTAGGGGAAATAGGGAGTGACTTCTAATAGGTACAGAGCTTCTTTTTAGGAGCCATGAAAATTTCTGGAATTAGATAGTGGTGATGACTGAACAACTTTGTAAATATACTAAAACCACTTAGCTGTATGCTTTAAAAGAGCAAGTTTTATGGTATGTAAATTATATTTCAATAAAACTGGTATATTTTAAACATAGTTTAAAGGTGTTTATTAGGAGTCAATATCTGTGAAAGAAAGGAGGAGGGACTGGGTGCAGTGGCTCACGCCTGTAATCCCAACATTTTGGGAGGCTAAGGGG
The DNA here is from genome assembly GCF_001604975.1 of Cebus imitator. Classification (NCBI taxonomy): domain Eukaryota; kingdom Metazoa; phylum Chordata; class Mammalia; order Primates; family Cebidae; genus Cebus; species Cebus imitator. The sequence continues at coordinate 1,044,595 of NW_016107366.1, read as the reverse complement.
GGTGAATTACCTGAGGTCGGGAGTTAGAGACCAGCCTGGCCAACATGATGAAACCCCATCTGTACTAAAAATACAAAAGTTAGCTTGGCGTGGTGGTGGGTGCCTGTAATCCCAGCTACTCTGGAGGCTGAGGCAGAAGAAGCACTTGAACCCAGGAGGCGGAGGTTGCGGTAACCTGAGATCATGCCACTGTACTCCAGCCTGGGCTGTAGAGTGAGACTTCATCAAGAAAAAAAGAAAAGAAGGAAGGAGGGCCGGGCGCGGTGGCTCACGCCTGTAATCCCAGCAGTTTGGGAGACCGAGGCGGGTGGATCACGAGGTCAAGAGATCGAGACCATCCTGGTCAACA
>NW_016107366.1:1042250-1043617 GCF_001604975.1 Cebus imitator | reverse complement strand
TCTCCTGCCTCAGCCTCCTGAGTAGCTGGGATTACAGGCACGCACCACCATGCCCAGCTGATTTTTTGTATTTTTAGTAGAGACGGGGTTTCACCATGTTGACCAGGATGGTCTGGATCTCTTGACCTCGTGATCCACCCGCCTCGGCCTCCCAAAGTGCTGGGATTACAGGCTTGAGCCACCGCGCCCAGCCCTGAAAATATTTTTTAATTTATAAAATAAAAATAAAGTTTTGTGGGAGAGAGAGCACCTCTTTTTCTTATCTTCACAAACATGTTAAAAGACATTACAATTAAGGCGTGATTTGTAAATGATGATCAATACTGTGCTGACGATCTACATGATGAACAAGAAAAGTAGTGAGGGAAAAACAAGAGGCATTCTACCACCAAAACCAAGTGGGATTTAGTATCAGCTGTTCCATCTATCAGCTTTTCATAAAGGCACATCTGGAAGCTGCAGGAAAGACTGTATTTCACACACACACACACACACACACACACATACACTGCACCTGGTTAAGACAAGAATAATAGAGAAACCAACAGGGAAAATGCAAACCTAGCCATCGAACAATAATGCTTTTGCAAAGGTGCTTTCCTATGTCATCCCATTTATTCTTCTCAACAACTCCACATTATAATAATCTTCATTTTATATTATAGTTGAGCCATATGACATTTGGTTTAATTGATTGGCTCAAGATTGCTTAGCAACTAAGCAATGGTACCAGGACTTACATCCAAAACTAGTGACTTTTTCTTTTTAGACCGAGTCTCACTGTCACCCAGACTGGAGTACAGTGGCGCAATCTTGGCTCACTGCAACCTCTGCCTCCCGGGTTCAAGTGATCCTTATGCCTCAGCCTCCCAAGTAGCTGGGATTATAGGCTTGCACCACTAAACCCAGCTAATTTTTGTATTTTTAGTAGAGATAAGGTTTCACCATGTTGGCCAGGCTGGTCTCGAACTCCTGACTTCAAGTGATCTGCCCACCTCAGCCTCCCAAAGTGCTGGGATTACAGGTGTGAGCCACTGTGTCTGGCCACTAGTGACTTTAAATGCAATATTCCTTCCAGGACTACACCAAGATGTAACACAACCTTCATTTTCTCTCTACCTTCTGTGGCCAGACAGGTAGACACAAGATAATAGAAATCTCCTCAACTGTCCAAATGCATTTCCCAAGAAGTAAAAGACATTTAAAGATTAACTTCTTAGAGAGAATATTTCATTGATGAGCATGCCTTTAGCCAACAAATAGAATAAACAAAAAACTCCGAATAAGATCAGATCATTTGTTTCATTCAGTTTCTTTATCTTACATATCAGGAAACTCAGAGGATGTTACTTATCCTCTCTTCCCAA
>NW_016107366.1:1038103-1039700 GCF_001604975.1 Cebus imitator | reverse complement strand
TCTTGACCTCATGATCCACCCACCTCAGCCTCCCAAAGCGCTGGGATTACAAGCATGAACCACTGTGCCCGGCCTATTTTCACAATTTTTTAAATGAGCATCTACTGCCTTTATAGTAAGGAAAATCAATAAGGCTATTTATTATCAATATGGACTCATGGATTTTGTTTTATAAAATGGATTGTCACATTATGCATTTATAATAAATTTATTTGAAACTTTATAGGTGACAGGAGAGTATTTCTACCCCACAAAGCGTAACAAAATAATACATAAAAATAAGAAGTTTGGATTGTCCAAACGGTAGCCATTAGGAAGAAAATGTGCTTTACATTAAGGCTGCTTCTCCCTAAGAGGCAAGCCAATTAAATGAAACAAGTAGAATCCTGGATAAATATAGAAAATGTTTGCAGAAGGAAATTTTATTTCATTGCCTCAGTCCTAAATGGCATTTGCAAATACTGCAAAGTAATGAAGGAGGTCACCAAGAAGGAACTAGAAACGCCTTTCAATGTTATGGAAGAAACTGTGACATCTTAATTATATTCTGCCACCTAGTGACAAAGGAAGATTAACATATTTGCTTAGCCCGGCTCCAACAGCAGAGAGGGCTGCCCTCCACCACCCGAACACCAGAGCCATGGCCTGACGGCCAGGACAAGCCTGATCCTACAAGCACTTGGAGCACGGCATCCTCTGTCTGCTTCAGCTCACAACTCTGGGAGACACCGCAGATACGGTCAAAAGCCATGGAGCTGTTCTGTCTGTGGCTGACAGACTTCCCATGGAGCCAGGTCTACCCTCCACCACTCAGCATAGTACACTAGGACCTTTGCTATCTCTTGCCTGTTGCTAAGGACTTCCAGGGAGAAACAAATTATGAGACTGAAAAGGCCTGACTCATATTGGGCATTTTCATCCCTAACTTCCACTGGACGTAAAAAGAAGAGTAAATTAAATACACTGATCCCCTTAACCCTGAAGTGGGAATTTTTTTTTTTTTTTTTTTTTTTTTTTTTTTTTAAACAGAGTTTCGCTCTTGTTGCTCAGGCTGGAGTGCAATGGCATGATCTTGGTTTACCACAACCTCTGCCTCCCAGGTTCAAGTGATTCTCCTGCCTCAGCCTTCTCAAGTAGCTGGGATTACAGGCATGTGCCACCGCACCCAGCTAATTTTGTGTTTTTAGTAGAGACGAGGTTTCACATGTTGGCCAGGCTGGTCTTAAACTCCTGACCTCAAGTAATCTGCCCACCCTGACCTCCCAAAATGCTGGCATTACAGCCATGAGCCACTGCACCCAGCCGTAATGGGATAACTTTTATACACAAATCTTTGAGATTGCATGAGGTGATAGGCACAGAAATTCTTATTAATTCCCCCAATATAAATTGGGGAAGGAGTAGATGTTCTCAAAGCACGTTCAAGAGCAACCACACACCACCTGGAAGAAGCTTCTGGTCCAGTGGATGTGGACCATCTGAAGTGGTGACCCATCATGCATTGCGATGATGGGTGGGCAGGTGGGGGCAGGGCCAGGGCCAGAACTAGAACTGTGTGGCCTTCATGGTTGCTTGGGGCCCCAGAGGTTCTATGGAA
>NW_016107366.1:1035274-1037035 GCF_001604975.1 Cebus imitator | reverse complement strand
GGATTTCTTAACCTCAACACCACTGGTGTTGGGGCCAGATAATTCTTAAGAAGCACAGTCCCTGACATTAAAGGATATTGAGCAGCATCCCTGGCTTCTACCCACTAGATGTCAGTAGCAACCCCCAATTTGTGACAACAAAATATTAATATATCTCTAGAGACTGTCAAATGTACCCTAGGGGGCAAAATCTTTCTCACTGAGAATCACGGTGTAAATACTCCTGCTATAAACAATTTCAAGCAAGTAACTTTACATCAGTGAACAGGGATGTGGAAAAAGGTGTACACATTCTAACAAACCAGCAAGACTAACATCTCCAGTGCTGTGTGAGAACATATTTGCATGGGTAGTGATGCTGTTGTCCTGTTTTTAAAATGTGGTGCCTAACCAGGATCCACATAGAAATTAATCTGCTGGCAAGGTTAATTTTTTCTTCAGAAAGTAGACCTAGTCTCTCTACACAAAGTTATCTCCCATAAAGCATGGTTGAGATTTTTCTGAACTAAAAAATATCCAAAGCAAAGGTCAACATTCACCTCAATGGTTATTCAAAACTCTCAATAATATATCAATAAATCCCATGGCTTTCCAGTGGATTTGACAGGATGAATGAGTCCTAAGGCAATTGAATGGCTATACTTGTTAGATGGATTTGGGTTCTGTTTTGTTGTGATTGTTGTTTTGTGGGGGGGTTTTGTTACGTAAATCAAATGAATTTGGAGAAATATCTGCCAATGATTATGACATTCTCTTTGGAAGACTTTGCATTAAAAGTACTGACAATGATTAATTACTTAGAAGCAATTACTGGGGACATCCTTGGGCCATGACATTAAAACCGTATGATCAGCACTCAGGAGGACATTTACACTCCTGTTCCAGGAGAACAGCTATCTATTTTTATCTACAGTTTCAGTTGATTAGGATATAACACTATTTCTATCAATCCTGAATTTTTTATGCAAGCTCTGTAGGAATATCCATAATGCAGCACCGGTACTGAACTCATGCTACCTAGAGTGACAGGCCAATAGTAGGTCAATAAAGGCTACAGCCGTATTTTTTTTTTTGCCATATTTCTGCACAAGATCACTCTGCACAATGACATACACACACAGTCATCCACAAATTTGAGCTTCAACTCCAGGGTCTCACCCAATTATTTTACCCTCTGGTGGGATGTTGGCATCTTGTGACATGTTGTTAATACCTGCTCATAAGAATTGCAAAAGTTCCCAGATGATCCAGATGCTCCCAAAATCTTGGTACCAAGATATTACTTAAATATGCAGAACTTCTACAAAGAGCAGCAATAAATAAGTACCAAAATCTATGTACCAAATTTGCGAACATTACAGAATCCCAGCTTGAATTACTCAAACAGTACAACTACCGGAAGTAGAGAAATTCTAATTATCATAAGGTGACCTTATGCAATGATTTTACACACACACAGAGGATATAACACTTATAAATACACTGTAGGTTAGCATGTGCTTGTAAACCTCTGACACTTAAACTGAGTGAGTACAATTTACCCCCAATCCTTTGAAAAGCTTCACGTAATCTTCAGCAAATAAGACAGTAGATGTGCATAAAGACCATTTGCTCCCCATGTAAAATTCTGACCTAGAAACCCAGACAAGCAGTTTCTTAAGAATGAGCATGATGCAAAGACAAGAAAAATACAGCAAATCACCATAAATTAAAATGGAATTTAGAGAACTAGAAGGTTTCCTTTTTAAAAGATTGGGTGGT
>NW_016107366.1:1031663-1034459 GCF_001604975.1 Cebus imitator | reverse complement strand
CCCCCAAACCTTTCCCTTCAGCTATGTAGCATTTTTTGTTTGCATAAGGCAGAGACCAGAGACTTAAGGTTCTAAAAAACCTCATCAACCTCACCAGCACAACAATTCCAAGTGTACTGTTAACACAGATCATATTCAAGTCCCAGTGAAATGTTCTAGGGGATCCAGCACTGAAGAGGAGGGCATTATTCCGGAGTCTTTGGGTTCCAAGTAAAAACAATCCAACTCAAACTGGCATGGGCAAAAACATCACAGCCAAATTCAGAAAGAATGATAGCAGGCTGGGCCTCAACATAAGACTGGATGTAGGGACTCAAATACTCTCAGCCTCCCTTTTTGTGTTCCATCTCTACTGCTCTTGGCTTTGTCACCATCTCTTTCTCAGGCCACCTTTTCCCAGCAGGAGAATGGAAGGAAAATATGACCCCAAGGAGCTCTAGGCTTACAACCAGAAAGGAAGCAAGGGCCTGTTCTCACCAGCTCTTCTTAGGAAGATTCTAGGAAAGCCACTAAAGTAGTGGCACAACCAGGTTTGGGCTTTTTTTTTTCCCGCTCTTGATTTTGTGGCCCAGGCTGGAGTGCAATGGCGCCATCTCAGCTCACAGGAACCTCTGCCTCCTGGTTTCAAGGGATTCTCCTGTGTCAGCCTCCTGGGTAGTTGAGATTACAGGCATGTACCACCACACCTGAGTAATGTTGTATTTTTATAGTAGAAACGGGGTTTCTCCATGTTGGTCAGGCTGGTTTCGAACTCCTGACCTCAGGTGATCCTCCTGCTTCGGCCTCCCAAAGTGCTGAGATTACAGGCATGAGCCACCGTGCCTGGCCTAGGTTTGTGCTTTAAAAAAATGCCTCTGAACTGCTGTGTGGAGAATATACAGGGCAGAGGCAAAAATGAAAGCCCCACTTGATCCTGCTATTCCTCAGCGAAATCCTCTCTTCTCTTGCCTTCTGTGACACAGAAACATTCTTGGTCTCTGGTAGAGGCTAAGAAGCCCTTTGGGTTCATTTCTGTTGTTACCACAGAACATCTGCTGGGTACTTCATGAATTGCACACACTGGGGAAATAATGCAGAGAGTATTACTATGCTGATTCTGAAGCTGCAACTCAAGTGGAAAATTTACTCAGACTGATCCTCGATATCGCTTCTTTCCATAGGTAAACCCAAACCATATTGTTCCAACCTACTTTTCTCCTGAGCCTTCTCTTACTGCTTAGTTCAAACATATCCATGGCTCCTCAAGTTTATTGATTTAAATACAGACTACTCAGGTTCTCCACAATACTTTCCTGATTTAATTTTCTAAGCAGTTTCTTTCTTTCTTTTTTTTTTTTTTTTGATACAGGTCTCACTCTGTCACTCAGGCTGGAGTACAGTGGCGTGATCTCAGCTTACTGCAACCTCTGCCTTCCAGGTTCAAGCAATCCTCCTGCCTCAGCCTCCTGAATAGCTGGGACTATAGGTGCCAGCCACCACGCCTGGCTAATTTTTTTGTATTTTAAGTAGAGACAGCATTTCAACATATTGTCCAGGCTGGTTTTGAACTTCTGACTTTGTGATCCATCCACCCAGCCTCCCAAAATGCTGGGATTACAGGAGTGAGCCACCATGCCAGGACTTTTCAGTTTTATTACCTAAATATGTGTGGACACCTTTTCATAGAAGACAAATTTAGAAATATACAGAGAAAAAGATAGCAGCTCGCCTTTAGCCTTCCCTATCCCCTCTCCAGAGGTGACCACTCTCAACTGTTGGGCAGGTATCTTTCCAGTCTATTTTCAATACATGTATCATATATATGTATGAAAATACAGATGTCTCTTTTTATAAATATAACAAAGATAATACAATATGTACTGTTCAGTCGGTTGCTAAATGCTATAACATATATGGTATTATTACTTAACAATACGCCTTTCCATTTCAGTATGCATAGATTTTACCCTTTTTAAGGACAAACTGGTATTCATCAGTTAGATAAAGTACAGATCTGCAATCCTCTATATGCAATTTTAGATCCAAAACATTCTGAAAACCGAACGTTTTTGATACATTTACAGCAAATATATCTGGCGGTAAAACCTGACCTGAACTGACATGAAGCTATTTAGAGTTTTATTTAACCTACTTAGTGAATATTCATAATTTTCAATGCAAAAATAATGATAACGTGTTTGATTAGGGATGTTTTCCCTGGACCCCACTGGTATTGTTGCATAATATACAACCCAACATTCTGAATTATGAAACTTATCTTCCCCAAGAGCTTCAAATAAATGATTGTGGACCTATAGTTTGGGGATTGGGGTATATATATGCTTTCACTTTCTCGAGAAAAGTTTACGAAATGTGTGAAACTACTAATAATAATTAATACTTATCAAGTGCTTATAATATACCAAACATTATTCCAGTACTTTCCATAAACTAAATAATGCAATCCTCACAATACTGTCAGTAAGTATTATTATGATCTCTATTTTACAGTTGAGAAAAACTGAGTCACAGAGAGACTAAGGAATTTATGCAATTTCTATAGCAATTTACTCAGTCAAAACTGAATCTAAACTAGTCTGGCCCCTGAATGTGTGCAGTTCATCCACTGTGCTATTTTACCTTTGTGCCCTCTGGGAATAATATAGCAAACATCTAGTTAGATCTAAGCATTTTTCCCCATTTTCCCAACATTATTTAAAAAAAAGGCCGGGCGCGGTGGCTCAAGCCTGTAATCCCAGCACTGTGGGAGGCCAAGGCGGGTGGATCACGAGGTCAAGAGATCAAGACCATCCTGGT
>NW_016107366.1:999225-1030933 GCF_001604975.1 Cebus imitator | reverse complement strand
GCTAGATGGCGTGGCTCACACTTTTAATTCCAGCACTTTGGGATCCCAAGGCGGGTGGATCACAAGGTCAGGAGTTCAGGACCAGCCTGGCCAACATGGTGAAAGCCCGTCTCTACTAAAAATACAAAAATTAACTGGGCATGGTGGCATACGCCTGTAATCCCAGCTACTCAGGAGGCTGAGGCAGAGAATTGTTTGAACCTGGGAGGTGGAGGTTGCAGTGAGCCGAGATCACACTATTGCATTCCAGCCTGGGCAACAGAGCAAGACTCCATTTCAAAAACAAAACATAACAAACAAAAAAAGCTCTACAAATACAGTTGAACCACTGTGTACTCCAACCTAATCCCATTCCCCTTCCTTCAGAGAAGTAACCACTGTCTTGAATTTGGTGTTTATTATTTTATGCATGTTGTTTAAATGTTTATTCAACAAAATATAGTAATTTTTATTGTACTTTAGAGCTTACATATAGCAAGAAGAGGGACGCATCAAACGGGACACTAAATTCATGAAACTTCAAATTACTACTGATTACTAATATTCTCTTTCTTAAGCTAGATGGTGGGGGTATGAGTATTCATTTAATATTACTCTTTATGCTGCACATGTACTATTATTTTGTATTTTCTACATACCATAAAGTTTTTAAGGAAGTTTAATATTCATATAAATAATATTGTAATACTTTGTAAATGCTACTGAAAAAATTTTAATCTCTCATTGGCCTGGCTTGGATATTTGCCCACCCCTTAGATCAACCACTGCATTCAGAAGGGTGGAGGAATCAATAGATTAACTAACAAGGATTGTGTGTCCATTCCTGTGGCCAGGGAGTGGGATTTGGTACTCAAAGAAGCATAGGTTGGACAATGTTGGACAAAGCAACAAATATAAAACAATGGCCATGGTGGGAGCCAGAAGTGTTGCAAAATGTCAGAGAAGAAAAATGTCATCCAGACTCTCTTATTTAGAATGTCCATTACCTTTCCCACTGCTACCCAGATGGATATACTTTCTACCTGTTCCTTAAACATTAATTTTTAAATGAAAGGCAAGACTCTAAAAATTAGAGGAATAAAATAGTCCAAACAAAGCTACTCTGGAAAAATGAAGAATGAAACTTCCCTCCCCACCACTTCACTTTCTCTGCTTCATCCCAGGTGAAAGGGCAAGAGGATAGAGCCAGCCAGGCACGTAGCTCATGCCTGTAATCCCAGCACTTTGGGAGGCCAAGGCGGGCAGATCACTTGAGATCAGGAGTTTGAGACCAGCCTGGCCAACATGATGAAATCATCTCTACTAAAATTACAAAAATTAGCTAGGTGTCGTGGCATGTGCTTATAATCTCAGCAAGTTGGGAGGCTGAGGCACAAGAATTGCTTGAACGGGGAGGCGGTGGTTGCAATGAGCCGAGATACCACTGTACTCCAGCCTGGGCAACAGAGCAAGACTCTGTCTCAAAAAAAAAAAAGAAGAAGAAGAAGAAAGAAGAAAGGAAAGAAAGGAAGGAAGGGAGGGAGGGAGAAAGAAAGAAAGAAAGAAAGAAAGAAAGAAAGAAAGAAAGAAAGAAAGGAAGGAAGGAAAAGAAAGAAAAAGAGAGAAAGAAGAGAGAGAGAGAGAGAGAAAGAAAGAAAAAGAAGCTGATGATGATGCTAGAGCCTTGTTTATGCCCACACAGGCAAATTCAAAGCTTTCACCTGGTCTTTGGGTAATGTTGGTAGTGGCCATCAGGTAGTATGTGGTTCTCTAAATGGATCCAATTTATTTTCTCTGGGAAGCTTGAGAAGAGGCTAAATTTTTAAAGCAGGAGGTGACTAATGAAAAACAGTGATATTCCTCTACAAAATAATGAGAAAGATCAGCTCCACTGTGGGCAGTGGTGGACCTGCCAGTCATAAGGCAGCTCATAAAACATGATACTCTTCTTTTTTGTAGGGTTGATCTGTACCATGGTGCTTCCCCGCAAATGGAAGGAGATGAGGATGGTAAAGATTTAAAGAAAGAAACATATCTTACGATGAGATCAAGAATAAGAACTGGTACTAAATGCCAAGGTACAATACAGCTCCCAATACTTTTCCCCAGAACTTAACCTACAAACATGGTCACAGAAAGAGCTGGACAACCACCACACTCTTCCAATCCCATCTGACTCAAAGGCTTACTTTATGGCAAAGAATCCAGAACGCATGCATTCTTAATTATCTATTAGTTTGGGAAGTGAGAAACCAACACGTGCTCAGCCATCATGCTCACCACAGCAACATCTTTGCACAAGCTCACTAATCATACAAATTCCTTCCCCTCACCTGGGAAGAATGAGTAATGAAACATAAAAAATATTCTACACGATTGTGGAGTCGAAATGCCTTCCCCTCTATAGAAACATGAGGACTGAGGAATACATTTATCTCATCTCCCAACTCAATTGTCAATTTCTTAATATCAGGAAAATATGACTTACATAACTTAAGCATCTATCACAGTTCAAAGTGGAGAGCTGGGCTTACAATAGACAATAAGCAAGTTTGAGTCGATTTGACCATCTGCATTAGTCAGGGCTCTCCAGAGAAACAGAACTAATAGGAGATAGAAAGACAGCGTATTAGTCTGTTCTCACATTGCTAGAAGAACATACCCGAGACTGGGTAATTTATAAAGGAAAGAGGTTTAATTGACTCACAGTTCCAAAGGGCTGGGGAGGCCTCAGGACACTTATAATCCTGGCAGAAGGGGAAGCAAATACATCCTTCTTCACATGGCAGCAGCAAGGAGAAGTGCTAAGCAAAAGTGGGAAAATCCTCTTACAAAACCATCAGATCTTGTGAGAACTCACTGTTAGGAGAACAGCACAAGGGTAATTGCCCACGTGATTAAATTATCTCCTATTGGGTCTCTCCCGAGACACGTGGGGATTATGAGAACTACAATTCAAGATGAGATTTAGGTGGGAACACAGGCAAACCTATATCAGATAATTGAGAGATAGGATGAAGAGAGAGAGAGAGAAAGTGAAGGACAGATATTATAAAGAATTGGCTCACGCAATTATGGAGGCTGAGAGCCCCAAAATCTGCAGTCCACAAGATGGAGACACAGATGAGCCAATGGTATTGTCCCACTCCAAGTCTGAAATCCTGAGAACAAGGAGAGTCAATGGTTTAAGCATCTGTCTGAGTCTGAAGGCCTGAGAACTAGGAAAGTCAGTGGTATAAGTATGAATCCAAAAGCCAGCAGGCTCAAGACCCAAGAAGAGCTGATTTTTCAATTCACGCCTGAAGACAGGAAAAGACTTACATTGCAGCTCAGTCAGCTAATGGAAGCTCCCACTCATTCATCCCTTTTGTCATATTCATGTCTTCAACTGATTAGGTGAGACCCACCAAATTAGGGATGGCAATCTGCTCTACTCAGTCTATCCATTCAACTTTTGTACATTTATTTTTTATTTTTTAGAGATCAGATCTCACTCTGTCACCTAGGTTAGAGTGCAAGTGACGTGATCATAGTTCACTGTAGCCTTGAACTCCTGGGCTCAAGTGATTCTCCCACCTTAGCCTCCTGAGTAGCTGGTTCTACAGGCATGTGCCACCAAGCCCAGATAATTTTTTTTAGAGACAGGAACTCACCCTGTTGCCTAGGCTAGTCTTGAACTCCTGGCCCCAAACAATCCTCCTGCCTCAGTTTCCCAAGTAGCTGGGATTACATCAAATGTTAATCCCATCCAAAAACACTCTCACAAACATGGCCAGAATAATGTTTGATGAAACACCTGGCTATCCTAAGAGCCAGTGAAGTTGACATGTAATTAATCATTACACTATTCTATATTGTGTGTGTATGTGTGTGATGAAGACTAAATATAATTTTAATGTATTCCAATTATACCTACTAGTTGAGAAGTGCTCTACAGTTTGTAAAACATTTCTGTATACATTACCTCATTCAGTCTTCACAGCAGTCAGTATTATGAGTATGGAAAATGAGGCTCAAAGGGGTGGCATAACGCGCTCAAAGTCACACAGCTAATAAGAATTAGAGTTGATACTTGATCCACGTGATCTGACTCAGATCCAGTTCTGTCTGCATCATACCATAGCTGCTTCACTATGGCTATGAATTTGTTAAGCATTTTGACCTCCTTAAAGAAGGAAAGGCTGCTGCACATGAAGTCTGGGGCAGCAGCTGTATCCCCAGCTGTCTGAAATGCCTCCACCAGGTTTGGCAACAGCTGTCTCAGCTTGACATCTCACCGGGCTTCTGTCAGAGCCCCACCTTAGGGAATGACAAGTTTAATGAAGAAAAATCCAACCTTCCACCTGAACTCCTAGTTTTGCGGATGCAACTGACGTCTGATAGGCTTGGAGGCCCTCACTGCAGGGAATGGGGTGACCCCAGCCTCCCAGCTCATAGATTATATGTTTGGCAGCTCTCTCTGCAATCAGTTGGCAACATGTGTGCCTTCTCTAGATCCTACTCCCTAGTCTCAATGCTAATTTAGATGAAATTCAAACAAACACTGAGTATTTCATATGTGCCAGACACTGGGGATATATAAAAAGATGAGTAACACATCATTTCTGCCTCAGGGGCACCCAAAGTCCTACAGAAGAGTTAGAAACTTTATATTGCCAGTATACCTATGGAGACAATACCATCGTCATGGCAAATGGGCCCCTCTTTTTTTTTTCTTTTGTTTTTTTGAGATGGAGTCTCACATTGTCACCCAGGCTGGAGTGCAATGGCAAACTCCCCACTCACTACAACCTCCGCCTCCCAGGTTTAAGCGATTTTTCTGACTCTGCCTCCCAACAAGCTGACATTACAGGCACCCACCACTACACCCAGCTAATTTTTTTGTGTCTTTTTTTTTTTAAGGTAGAAACAGGGTTTCACTATGTTGACCAGGCTGGTCTCTAACTCCTGACTTTGTGATCCACCTACCTCGACCTCCCAAAGTGCTGGGATTACAGGCATGAGCCACCGTGCCCGGTCAATGGGCCCCTTTCGAACAGAGAAACTCTAAGGAGATTGCTCAAAAAGTTAAATACCATGTAGACAATTTTCTTTGGTAGGAACAACAAATTCAAATGCCAGCAAGAATCTCAGAGGGGCAAGAGCTGTGGAGGGAACACTCTGAAATTAGTATTTGAGAACTAGAGCCTCATTTTTGATCTTACAAAACACAACAGTGGACAGCATGTCACAGGCCATGTGAAAGCCTGGGATATGTTAGGGGACAAAAAGAAAGCAAAGCCACATTATTTGGAGGACAGGGTACACAGAGGACAGTGCCAGGAGCTGAGATTAGAAAAAAAGGTGGTGAAGAGTCTTCAATGTCATGTCATAATGTTTGGAATATATCCTGAATGGAGCCATAGAAGATTCATAAGTTGGGGCTGGGTTTAGCATGCTTTGATAATGTGATTTAGAAAAGTAACGCAAGTACTTAGCGGCAGAAACAGCCGCTAGAGACTAGTCAGAGGGAACACTAGAGTGTCCTGAGTGAGAGATGAGGAGGGCCCTAACCAAGGGGGTGGAAATGGAAATGAGGACTGGAAAGACCATTCAGAAGTGGGATAGTCAGCTCTAGGTCAAGGAGAGGTATACGGTATCTAGTTATGTGGCAGGGTACTGGAAAAGGTATCAAAGAACCCAGAAAAAGCAGTAGAGTGGGAGAAGTTTTGAGAAGAAGTTGTTGAGTTTGGTTGGGGCTGGACATGCTCAATGTGAAGGGTTGACAGATCTCCACGTGAAGATCCTTAGTGGACAGAGAGAAAGGATCGCCCAGGAAAGTAGAGCAGGCTCACAGATTAAGCCATGGGAGTGAATGAGACCACTCAGGAAGGCAGCACAGAGAGAAAGAAGGCAGTGAAGAACAAGGCCTGCCCTCAGGAACACTGACATCTAAGAGCCAGGCCAGGTGCCAGACAGGGTGGCTCACGCCTATAATCCCAGCACTTTGGGAAGCAAAGGCGGGTGAATTACCTGAGATCAGTAGTTCAAGACCAACATGGTGAAACCCCATCTCTACTAAAAATACAAAAGATTAGCTGGGCAGGGTGGTGGGCGCCTGTAAGCCCAGCTACTCGGGAGGCTGAGGCAAGAGAATTGCTTGAGCCCGGGAGGCAGAGGTTGCAGTGAGCCATGATCACGCCATTGCACTCCAGCCTGGGCAACAAGAGCAAAACTCCATCTCCAAAATAAAGAGCCAAGTCAGGAATCAAAAACTGGAAATGGAGAGCAGTCACAAGAGATAGAAGAACTAAGAAACAGCAGTGGCAGACAGGCAAGAGTGAGTGATAGTAGCAAATGCTGCCAAGAGATTGCAGAAGATGAGAACCACGGGGGAACTTCCAGGTTCCTTTGGAATTTGAAAGGTCATTAGATTTAGAGAAAAAATGAAAAAACAATAGGGAAGAGATCAAATAAGTTGGCAAAATGTCCATCATTGTTGAAGCTGGATCATGGGTACATCGGTGTTTATTATACTTTCTCCACTTGTGTATATGTTTGAAACTTTTTCCAAATAACAAGTTGAAATTCTAAAAACTAATACATAAAAAGAATAAGATAAGATGTCATTACCAGCTTCTAAAATAAGCGTTTCAGTTTATTTTTTATTTTATTTTTTTTGAGATGGAGTCTTGCTCTGTCACCCAGGCTGAAGCGAAATGGCATGATCTCGGCTCACTACAACCTCCACCTCCCTGGTTCAATTGATTCTCCTGCCTCAGCCTCCTGAGCAGCTGGGATTAAAGGTGACTGCCACCATGCGCGGCTAATTTTTGTATTTTTTAGTAGAGACAAGGTTTCACCATGTTGGTCAGGCTGGTCTTGAATTCCTGACCTCAGGTGATCCACCCACCTCAGCCCCCCAAAGTGCTGGGATTACAGGCGTGAGCCACCACCCCCTGCTGAGGAGGGTTCCGTTTAAATAGAAAATGAGAACAAAGAGTTGGGGGGGTAGCTGGTCTCAAGTGCAATATTTTGAACTTTTGCTGGCAATGTGATATGGCAGTGGGGCTGGACGGGGCCCAGTGCTTGTATCATTCATTCAGTATCAATCCAGGAAACAGCCGACACTCAAATTAGGATGGTTCCCTGAGGGCTTAATAAATGGAGTATTTATGAAGTAGGAGCAGAGTGTGGAGAAAGCACAAGGAGTACTGCAGGAATGCCCACGCTGGTGGCAGCGGGCTGTAACCAGCTTTCTCACATGCTCTTGGTGGCACGCAGCCATGAGCATCTATTTCTCCTGGGCGTGCAGGTAGACTGGCGGTCAGCTGGGGGCTCTGTTTCAAGCTGGTGTCCAGCTGGGCTTGGCTCCTGTCTCTTTGTGGATCAAGCTCTGGGCTACTCCACATGTGTTTATTCTGCTGCCCAGACTCAAGAGGCAGCAGCTGCCCAAGGGAAACTCTTCCCATGAAGACAATAGGCACAAAAACAAAACAAAACAAACTCCACGCAATGGTTTTTCTCTTAATGCTAAGGCTTTTCCTTTTTCTTTCTTTCTTTCTTTCTTTCTTTTTTTTTTTTTTTTTTTGAGACGGAATCTCGCTCTGTCGCCAGGCTGGAGTGCAACGGAGTGTTCTTGGCTCACTGCAACCTCTGCCTCCCAGGTTTAAGCAATTCTCCTGCCTCAGCCTCCCAAGTAGCTGGGACTACAGGCACACGCCACCACGCCCAGCTAATTTTTGTATTTTTAGTAGAGACGGGGTTTCACCATTTTGGCCAGGATGGTCTCGATCTCTTGACCTTGTGATCCTCCCACCTTTGCCTCCCAAAGTGCTGGGATTACAGGCCTGAGCCACCGCATTGGGTAATGCTAAGGCTTTTTCTTAAGGCTTAGGCTTGAAACTGGTATAGATGGTTGGGTGTACCTGCATCCCACGGGCCAAAGCTAGTCATAGAGCCAAGCCCAAGGGCAAAGGGCAATATATCCTCCCTTTTTGGGAGTAACTACAAAGTCACATTCAGGCAAAGAGCATGGATACCAGGAAAGGTAAAGGATTAAGGCCAATAATTCATCGGGAAGCAAGGGAGGGTAGCCTGTAATAG
The DNA here is from genome assembly GCF_001604975.1 of Cebus imitator. Lineage (NCBI taxonomy): Eukaryota > Metazoa > Chordata > Mammalia > Primates > Cebidae > Cebus > Cebus imitator. Next base: position 1,022,869 of record NW_016107366.1, on the reverse strand, counting down.
AATCCAGAAAGGCAAGAGAAGACCCTTTGAGAGAAGGCCTGACCTTCTATCTGAAAGAATGTGAAGAAATCCCACAGGGAGGATGTTGGGGGATACACGTCCTGACTCCCTCAGGTCTTCTCCCTGGCTGCTTACTCCCTGAACCCAGGAAGAAGCCAAAAAGCAAAGAAGCCCTTTGATCCATGAAGGTCAGGCTTCCAGGACAGGTAGCAGCATGCAGAACAGCAAGAGTGAGTCTGTAGGGCCAAAAAGAGGATACAGGCACACACACGTAGGAGGCAGATGAGCTGGGACACGAATTCTGGTAGTTTGCTCAGAATCCGTGTTCTTGACGACTGTAATGTAACATCCTCCTTTCTAATGCCTGCTTGGGGTCCCGCTTCAATTTTTTTTTTTTTTTTTCTAGAAAGAGTCTTACTCTGTTGTCCAAGCTAGAGTGTGATCTTGGCTCACAGCAACTTCCTCCCAGGTTCAAGCAATTCTCATGACTCAGCCTCCCGAATAGCTGGGACTATATGCAAGCGCTACCATGTCCGGCTAATTTTTATATTTTTAGTAGAGACGGGGTTTCATCATGTTTTGGCCAGGCTGGTCTCAAACTCCTGGCCTCCAGCGATCGCCTGCCGCAGCCTCCCAAAGTGCTGGGATTACAGGCGTGAACAACCGTGCCCGGCCCCATTTCAATTTTTTGCAGCCTAATAAAGCAAGTGAACCCTGATTTTAGGCTCTGGACATACAAAACTTAGCATTTAGTTTCAGGGACTCATTCCACCTCATAAAAAGTATTTTTTGCTTATAAAAGAACTTACTGCTACTAGAGAAGGACCACGTGATGGTGATGGACAGGCTAATAAGAGAGACTCCGGTGTATGAAGAAAACCCTCATCTCCCTCCAGGTCCAGCCCAGGAAAAGGGGGAATCTATGGGCTCAGAAGTTGCAGATGATCTTATAGGTGGCCTGGACTGCTACGTGGGCATCGGATCCAGGGGGATGGCAGTGCATCAGGAGAGAGGCTTTTCCTCCCACAAGGAAGAGGCACAGCTGGAGGTGGAAGTAGGCAATTAAGACTGATTGACTTAGCAATCAAATTAGGCTGTGACAACTACTGATAGTCAAGAGGAGGCAAGTTGCCGGTGGGAGTTGAGAACAGGCAATCAGTGCAGATTGACGCTTGAGAGGATCTGGGAGCTGATTCTGTGTCCAAGGGCTCTGGGGAGACACCTCCCAAAAGGGAACACTTTGCTGAGACCCACCAACTCTCTCTAGGAGGCTGTAAGGAAGCTCTCAATGTTTGTGCTGACTGTGTTTCTTGCAGACAAATTAATGTCAAATGAAGCCAAAGTCATCATAATTGGCAGCAATTTTTTTAAGCAGTCAGTTGTTCTTTTATAAGCAAAGAATCCTTTCTTTGCTTATAAGGGTAGAGAGGATGAGCCCCTCAAACTGAATCCTAAGTTGCATGTGTCCAGAATGTAAAATCAGGATTCACTTGCTGTATCAGGCCACACAAAATTAAAGTAGGACCCCAGGCAGGCAAAAGAAAGAAAGTTGTTACATGATAGTCATCAAGAGTGTGGATTCTGAGCAAACTGCCAGAATTCACATCCCAGCTCAGCTGCTTACTGTGAAGTGTGTGTGTGAGCTCAGGGAAGCCACCAACCCGTGTCCTTAGTTACTCCATTTGTAAGGTGGAAATAATAATACAGCCTAGAGTTGTGACTTTAATGAGCTAACAGATGTGAGCACTTAGTGGCACTGTACACACAGTTAATGATATTTGAAGGTTCTTCTTACTACTGGCCTGAGTAAGCAGACTCAGGAACAATCCCCCGCCGCACATTCAGGCAGCATCTCTTACCTTCTACCGCTGCACCTGGTGTCACAGATGGGAGTCACAGATAGTCCAGCTCTCTACCTGAGCCTTACTTTCAAGTTGATCTTACCACAGCGCTGAATACACCTGAGACAGGATTGTTCTCATCACCTAAGGGTAGAGCCCGAGGGAAATTTCCTATCTCACTGACCATTCCATCCAGCATTGACTCAAGTTGATGAGAAGAATCCAAGGAAGAGGTGCTAGCAGCAGAAGGGAATCAGTATTTTAATGAAAGGCAAAAGACAAGCCTACTAGAAAGACCAGTCCAAAGGAAAAGAAGGGACTGACAAAGGCAGTTTAGCTTCTTAGCAGCACGGTGCTTCAAGAGTCACTGAGTCCCCTGTCTCCCTGAAGTTTCTGACCCTGTGTTTTTACTGGGTGGAATCTCTCTCCTCTTTCACATTTTTTTTTTTTTTTTTTTGAGGCAGAGTCTTGCTCTGTCGCCCAGGCTGGAGTACAGTGGTGTGATCTCAGCTCACTGAAACCTCCCCTTCCCAGCTTCAAGCGATTCTCCTGCCTCAGCCTCCTGAGTAGCTAGGACTATGGGCCTGTGCCACCACCCCCGGCTAATTTTTGTATTTTTAGTAAAGACAAGGTTTCATCATGTTGGCCAGACTGGTCTCAAACTGCTGACTCAAGTGATCTACCCATCTTGGCCTCCCAAAGTGCTGGCATTACAGGCGTGAGCCACCACACTTGGCCTCCTCCTTCACTTCCTCTCTCTCACTCCTTTCTTTTTCCTTCTTCACTTTCCCTCTATCCTTTCTCCCTCAGCTCCCCCCGCCTCTCTTTTTAAAACCTGCTTTATGACAGTTTTTACATGGTCCTTGATCGTCTCTGGATCCATAGCTGTCAGTACAAATACAAGGTTTTTTTGCCTTTCAGTTAGAACAGCTGAGAATCTATTTCACTAGCTCCATCACTAATCCCCAGTATAATGGTCAACAACAGTAACAGCAAACACGTGTGACTGAGAAAGGAGACACCCCCCCCCCCCCTTCTCTCAGCCTGTCTTGGAGGAAAGGAGGAAATGAAAGTGAAAAGTCAGCCAGATGAGGTCAGTGGAAGAACCAGTCGGGCGCTGCTGACCAGGTCTGGAGGTTAAAAATTAACCCCCTCCTCCGACACAATCCTATGTATAGATCATAGGCATGGTATGGAGAAACCTTATCCCGGAAGGCATTGTTCTTACTCAGCCACTCAAGGCCCCTATCCAGTCACGTCCCCCACGCTTGCTAAATCAATCACGACCCTCTCACATGTGCACCTCTTAGATCTCTTAGATTGTGAGCCTTTAAAAGGGCCAGGATTTTCTTTTGTCAAAGAGCTTGGTTGTTGAGGTTAGTAGGTATGCCTGCCACAGCTCCCGGCTGAATAAAATTACAACCTCTTTCCCTGTTGGGTGTCCGAGAGGTTTGTTTGCAGCTGCTCCTGCTTCATTCCAATTAATGTACATCACTGTGTCACTCACCCTTCTAAGTTCTTTATGTGTGATATTAACTCAGTTATCAGGACATCCCACAAGGGGGTCTTTTATTATCATTATCATCACCTGTGGTAAACTAGATTACTATTCACCAGATACTTTGGGTTCCCTCCTTCAGAACTCTTGCAGGTAGGAGGTTTAAACTATCCCTACCCTGTTGAACAGAGTAGTGATCACATGACTTTCTTTTGCCAATAAAGGTTGTAAAGGGTCATGTGACATTTCCAAACAAGAAGGTTTAAAAATCGGCGAGTGCTCGGCCGTATTCTCCTTTCTTGTGCCATGACGTCTGGCAGTGTCCCAGCTGGTGGCGACTCTGTCTGAGGTTGAAGAAAGCTCAGACTGGGCCGGGCACAGTGGCTCACACCTGTAACCCTAGCACTTTGGGAGGCTGAGGCAAGCAGATTACCTGAGGTCAGGCGTTCAAGACCAGCCTGACCAACATGGCAAAACCCCATCTCTACTAAAAATACAAAAATTAGCCAGGCACGGTGGCAGGTGCCTGTAATCCCAGCTACTTGGGAGGCTGAGGCAGGAGAATCAGTTGAACCTGAGGGGCGAAGGTTGCAGTGAGCCAAGACCATGCCATTGCACTCCAGCCTAGGCAACAAGAGGGAAACTCCGTTTCAAAAAAAAAAAAGAAAGCTTGGAATGAAGCCATAGCCAACTCATGAAGGATGGAAAGTATGAACAAGAGATAAACATCTGTCTTTGAGATTTCCAGAGTTGTTTGTTACCACAGCATAACCTAGCCCATCCTGACTGATGAATCTTCATTTTCTGATAAGGAAACTGAAACACGTTTAGAATGTGTCTGGCAATCTGGCTTCAAAGTCTGAGCTCCTAAATACCACTCTATTTTACTTCTATGAGCCTCAGTTCCTGGTTTAGGAAGTGAGGTGATCTGTACCCTAGTTGAGAGTGACAAATGCTGTTTCTTTCAGTCTTGTCTATTTGATTCTCACTCATTCCATTTCCAGCTTTCTTCTCAGCTTTAAATGTTGTCGGCATGTTTCTTTCACAGCTCAGGGCTATAAAGGGAACTAGATGGGAACATCTGTTTAGGACCAGAGACTCCTACTCGCATTGTTCCCAGCTCAGCACTGCATGAGGAAAGAATTGTAAACCTTCACTTCTCCCCACCAAGTCTCCTACCTTGGGTATTCTTTATTTTATTTATTTATTTATTAATTTTGAGATGGAGTCTTGCTCTTGTCGCTCAGGCTGAAGTACAGTGGCATAATCTCAGCTCACTACAACCTCCGCCTCCCAGATACAAGTGATTCTCTTGCCTCAGCCTCCCGAGTAGCTGGGATTACAGGCATATGCCACCATGCCTGGTTAATTCTTGTATTTTTAGTAGAGACGGGGTTTCACCATGTTGGCCAGGCCTGTCTTAAACTTCTGACCTTAGGTGATCTACCTGCCTCGGCCTCCCAAAGTGCTGGGATTATAGGCGTGAGCCACCATGCCTGGCCCTACCTTTGATATTCTTGGAAGGATGATAATAATTGCTTTCATTTATTAAGTAGCTGCTATGCTGCAACAACTATACGAACATTATTTCTAATTCTTAAAGCCACACTAAAAAGTAGGTATTGTTCCCATTCTTCTTGATGAGGAAACTGGGGGCCAATAACACGTCTAAGGGCCGGGCACGATGGCTCACGCCTGTAATCCCAACACTTTGGGAGGCCAAGGCAAGCAGATCACCTGAGGTCAGAAGTTTGACACCAGCCTGACCAACATGGTGAAACCCCAACTCTACAAAAAATACAAAAATTAGCTGGGCGTGATTGTGGGTGCCTGTAATTCCAGCTACTCATGAGGCTGAGGCAGAAGAATTTCTTGAACCTGGGAGGCGGAGGTTGCAGTGAGCTGAGACCATGCCATTGCACTCCAGCCTGAGCCACAAGAGCAAAACTCCATCTCAAAAATAAAAAAAATAAAATAAAAAATTATATAAAAAAAAAAGAAAAACCTAAGGTCATACACTTACTACATTTAGCTTCCTGATTCCCTTTCAGAGCCATCTGACGCTTAAGTTCTTTCCACCAGGCTGCTTGTTGTAGAAAGCATCACTCCAGCCGATCTTCTGATACATTCCCTTTTATTATTTGTGACCTTGGAGGTTTCTGAATCTTCCAGTATATTCTATGCTAAATAATGTTTAAAATGCTCCAAGGGACACAGAGAAGAGCCTTCTGAAGAAGGAAGCGAGGGACGGTTACCTGAATCTAGACAAATTCCTGATAAAGTCTTAATGTAACAAAAAAACCAGAGAGGCTTGAGAAAGTGAAACAGACAAAGCAGTTTGAGGTAGGTATTTAAACAAGGCCGAGCACAGTGCTGAGGAGTCTGATTCAAAGCTTTCTGAGATCTCAATCAGACATGAATGAAGCAAACCTCCAAGGGACACATCCCAATTAGACCTATTTTCCAGATGATCAGACTAGAACCCCAAAGTCCAATTCCTGTCCCTGGTACTCATCTTGGAACAAAATTATCCCTATTGAGAAGTTATGCACCAAATACCACTTGTACAAATAACTGCCTGATTTTTACAACAGGCCTATGTCTTAGGACTTCTTGGCTGCCACTGTAGGATAATGAGCTCATTGATCACTGCTGTGTTTCAACAAATATTTTTTTCCTGATAATGAGCCAATTTATAATCTAAAGCCCGACGTTGTCAGGCCTGGGATCGTTTATTAAAAATGTATCATCATAATTGTTGTTATTTGGTATTGCCATCTGGGTCTCATTTTACAAAATAAAAGGCTTTCTTGTGCTTCTGGAAGCCACTTCTTCCAGGATAGCGTGTCCTCAAGACACCCCCTCATAGCATGGCCTCACGAATAGCAAGTTGTTCGTGTAGCCTCCTCCAAACGCTTTCTCCTTCGTGATCCCATTTTTAACAAAACCCCCAAATGATAATACCTCCTATTCAGGCAGCTGCCATTTATAGAGTGCCTACAATATGCCTGGCCTAATGCCAGATGCTGCGGAGAATGCAAAGCTGTGTAAGACACAGCCGGGCCCTCAACACCCAGTCTGAAAGGCATTATATAAAAATCAGTACCATTGCGTGATATTAAAATTTGGAAGCCATGTTAGGATAGTTTGCTTTCTTGAGTGAAATCAAGGCTCTATCACTCTGTCGACTCATTTTACCCCACCATCAAAGAATAGGATGTTGATATAAATCAATCAGATTTAATATTTCTTGGCTGTGGCTCATGCCTGTAATCCCAGCAGCTTGGAAGGCCGAGGCGGGTAGATTACCTGAAATCAGGAGTTTGAGACCAGCCTGACCAACATAGTGAAACCCCGTCTCTACTAAAAATACAAAAAAATTATCCAGGTGTGGTGGCAGGCACCTGTAATCCCAGCTACTTGGGAGGCTGAAGCAGGAGAATCACTGGAACCTGGGAGGCAGAGGTTGCAGTAAGCTGAGATCATGCCACTTCACTCCAGCCTGGGCAACAGAGCGAGACTCCATTTAAATAAACAAATAAATCGATCAGATTTAGTATTTCTTGGACCACTCTCCCAGGAAGTGGTGCTTTGGGTATGAGAAAGAAAGAAACTAAAGCTCTAAGGCCCTCTGAAGCTCTCTTTAGCCCCTCTCAGCTACCTCGTTTGCTGTTGTCTCTTCACCGTCTTCTCTTTCTTCCTAGACTAGAGAGAGAGCGGCATGGAGCTACCTCCCCCCTGGGAAGGACCTTCTGTTTCCTTGAGTAGAAACAAAGTGAAGCCTAAAGAGAGACCACCAGGTCTACACAGGTGGGCAAAATGCTTTCTTGGTAACACTGGGGTATGAGATGGTAAGAAAAATACCCAAAACATTCAAGAGAGTACAACCTATCGTTTATTTATTTATTATTTTTGAGACAGAGTCTCCCTCTATCATTCAGGCTGAAGTGCAGTGGTGATGTCATAACTCACTGAATCCTTGTTTTCCTGGGCTCAAGTGATCCTCCCACCTCAACATCCCAAAGTCTTGGGATTATAGGCATAAGCTCTGTCACTCAGGCTAGAGTACAGCAGCGTGGTCACAACTCACTGCAGCCTCAAACTCCTTCACTCAAGGGATCCTCCTGCCTCAGCCCCCAGAGTAGCTGAGATTACAGACTTGAGCCACAGCACCTGGCCCTCAAGCTGTCTTTTCATGACCGACTGAACCATTGTTTAAAAGGCTCATCCAGTCCTGGTGTAGTGGCTCACACCTGTAATCATAGCACTTTGGGAGGCCAAGGTGGGCTGATCACAAGGTCAGGAGATTGAGACCATCCTGGCCAACATGGTGAAACCCCCGTCTCTACTAAAAATACAAAAATTAGCTGGGCATGGTGGTGAGTGCCTGCAGTTCCAAGAATTATGTAACATACAATGAGAATGTACCATCTATGACTTTGCTCTTTGCTATTAAGTCTGAGAATCATCAGTAACATTGCATGTTAAGTAGTAGATATATATAAATATTTTTTGAGATAGAGTCTCTGTTGCCCAGGCTGGAGTGCAGTAGTGTGATCTCAGCTCACCACAACCTCCGCCTCCTGGGTTCAAGTGATTCTCCTGCCTCAGCCTCCCGAGTAGCTGGGACTATAGGTGCATGGTACCATGCCTGGCTCATTTTTGTATTTTTAGTACACATGGGGTTTCACTATGTTGGCTAGGCTGGTGTCGAGCTCCTGACCTTGTGATCCGGCCACATAGCTTCCCAAAGTGCTGGGATTACAGGAGTAAGCCACCACACCTGGCCAATTTGTAGATTTTTGGCATAGCAGAGAAGATCATAGCAGAGATGCAAATGATTTCTGAAAAGTAGAAAATCCCAAAGGTTGTAGTGGTATTGCCCCATAGAATATTAACAATGTATCTAACCCAGTAAGGTTATTCTGATGTTTGTTTGAAAAATAGCCCATTCCTCAAATATGCTTGTCAACTTGCTGGCCATGGTGCCTAAATATTTGGGCAAATATTATTCTGGATGTTTCTGTGAGGGTTTTCTCAGATGAGATGAACATTTAAGTTGGTGAACTTTGAGCAAAGCAGATTACTCTCTGAATGTGAGTGGGCCTCATCCAGTCAAAGGTCTAAATAAAACAAAAGACTGATGTCTCCTGAGCAAGAGGAAATTCTGTCAGTAGATGGTCTTCAGACTTGAGCCGTAACATTGGCTCTTCCCAGGGTCTCCAGCCAGCCAACCTATCCTACAGATTTTGGGCTTGCCAGCCTCCATAATTGCATGGGCCAATTTCTTAAAATAAATCTCCCTCTCTCTCTCTCTCTCCATTTACATCCTAGTGTTTCTGTCCATCTAGAAAACCCTGACTAGTGCACTATCTTACTGGTTCCTTCACTAATTAAATAATATCATTAATGCATGTTTACTCTACAGTTTTATAAATGTCATATTATTTTTTATTTTCCTTTTTTTTTTTTTTGAGATGGAGTCTCACTCTGTCGCAGGCTGGAGGCAATGGCGTGATCTCGGCTCACTGCAACCTCCTCCTCCTGGGTTCAAATGATTCTCCTGCTTCAGCCTCCCAAGTAGCTGGGACTACAGGCGCGTGCCACCACGTCCAGCTAATTTTTATATTTTTAGTAGAGATAGGGTTTCTCCATGTTGGTCAGGCTGGTCTCGAACTCCCAACCTCAGGTGATCTGCCCACCTCAGCCTCCCAAAGTGCTGGGATTACAGGCGTGAGCCATGGCACCCGGCGAAAAGTCATATTTTAATTTCACTTTTGGAATTCATAATTTAACAGAGGGCAGAGGCTGATCCAGTGATAACAGAGGGTTCCTTTGTCCTGGCCTTGCCTCTGGAACTCATCTCCCCTGGGAACCTCAAGGAGGGGAGGCTGTGGCACAGAAGGATCCAGTGCCTGCAATCTTAGATCTTAGCCAAATACAACCTTCTGTCATCTCACTGAGAGCACAGGCCACATATTGTAAGAAGCAGAAATTTGCCATAAAATTATATACAACAAAATAAAGTAGTATTGGGCTACCATCCAATATATAGAATAAATATCCATACATTAGGCTGGGTTCAGTGGCTCACACCTGTAATCCCAGCACTTTGGGACACGGTGGTAGGCAGATCACCTGAGGTCAGGAGTTTGAGACCAGCCTGACCAACATGGTGAAACCCTGTCTCTACAAAAATACAAAAATTAGCCAGGTGTGGTGGTGCACGCCTGTGACCCCAGCTACTTGGGAGGCTGAGGGACAAGAATCACTTGAACTTGGGAAGCGGACGTTGCAGTGAGCCAAGATCATGCCATTGCACTCCAGCTTGGGCAACAGAGTGAGACTCTGTTTCAATAAATAAATAAATAAGCATACATTTATACTGATAGAAATAAATGATTAAAAAACAAACAGGAGAAGGCTCACACCTGTGCAGAAATCCAAGTAATTTATGTAGATACTCCACCCTTAAGGAAGTGGAGCATAACTCCCAACTCTTTAAGCATGGACTGCACATAATAACTTTCTGCCAACAAGTACAGTATGAAAACAGGGAAGATAAAGAGGAGCTTCACGGCAGACAGACCTGACAAGCACTAACTCAGCCAGGCAATCAAGGTTAACATCAACAGTGACAGCATGTACCCTTGATATGATATAATGGAAATGGCATTTTCAAGTCTGCTTTTCCTCTCAACACATAACCCCAGTCTACTCGTGAAAAAAAAATTAGGAAAATCCCAGCTGAGGGACATTCTACAAAATACCTGACCAATACGCCTCAAGATATTCAAGGTCATCAGAAATAGGGAAAGTCCTCGCCAGAGGAACCCAAGGAGACGCTCCAACTAAATGGAATGCAGTACCATGGATGAAATCCTAGAACACAAAAGGATGGACAGTAGGAAAACACAGAGGAAATTAGAATAAAGTATGGATTTTTGCCAACAATAATGTATGACTGTGGGTTTATTAATTGTGACAAATGCACCGTGCTAATGGCAAATCTTAATAAAGGAGAAACTGGATATGGGGTATATGGGGACTCTCTGTACTAGCTTTATAATTTTTTTTTCTGTGAATCTGAAGCTGTTCTAAAATAAAAAGTTTATTTAGAGACAATACCATCTACAAACTTTCAAAATGGAATTAACCTGATTTGCATCCCAATAGCACAGTTTATGGGCTGTAATCTTGGACAAATCATTTCATCTTTCTAAGCCTCATCCATAAGAGGATGCCATTGTGACCCACCTCACAAGATGATCATGAGGACAGCATAGGAAAGTCCCTCGTTCCCTTCAGCTTGACTTTGGGGCTGTTAAAAAAAAAGCAGTCAAGGGCTGGGTATGGTGGCTCACTCCTATAATCCCAGCATTTTGACAGGCCGAGGCAGGCAGATCACCTGAGGTCAGGAGTTCAAGACCAGCCTGGCCGACATGGTAAAACCCTGTCTCTACCAAAAATACAAAAATTAGTTGGGCGGTGGTGTACACCTGTAATCCCAGCTCCTTGGGAGGTTGAGGGAAGAGAGTCGCTTGAACCCAGGAATCAGAGGTTGCAGTGGGCCAAGATTGTCCCTTGCACTCCAGCCTGGGCAACAGAGTGAGACTCCATCCCCCCCAAAAAAAAAAATTAAGGAAGAAAAAAAAAGTATAACAGTCAAGGCCAGGTGCACTGGGTCACACCTGTGACCTAATTTAGAGGCCAAGGCAGAAGGATCACTTGAGGCCATAGGTTCAATACCAGCCTGGGCAACATAGTGAGACCCTGGCTCAACAACAACAACAAAACCCAACCTTTTTTTTTAATTGTACTTTGGGCTCTGGGGTACATGTGCACATCCTGCATCCTGCAGGATTGTTGCATAGGTATATACATGCCATGGTGGTTTGCTGTCTCCATCCCCCCTCACAGCCCCTTGTTGCCTACATGAGGCATTTCTCCCGGTGTTATCCCTCCCCATCCTCCCTGCCCACCCCCTGCCGCTGTCCCTCCCTGCCTCTCCCCTCCACCTCCCCACCCAGCCCAGTGAATGTGTTCTCGTTCCTGTGCCCAAGTGTTCTCAGTGTTCATCACCCGCCTATGAGTGAAAATGTTGTGTTTGGTTTTCTGTTCTTGTGTCAGTTTGCTGAGAATGATGAAAACTCCATTTTTAATTAGCTGGCCATGGTGATGTGACTTTTGATCTCAGTTATTCAGGAGGCTGAGGCAGGAGGATCGCTTTAGCCCACACTACAATGAGCTATGATTGTGCTACTGCACTTCAGCCTGGGCAACAGAGCGAGACCTTGTCTCTAAAAAAAAAAAAAAAAATATATATATATATATATATTAAAAGCAGTCAAATGAACTTCATGAATACATGAAGAGGAAATGTATTTTATTTTGCCTGGAAACTTACCTCCTTTTCACTTTCTTGAAACACTCTTTAGCAGTGCCAGGTACAGGGCCCACCCAGATTGAAGCTGAATAAACGTAACCTCAACACAATTTCCAAAATACAGCTCTTAGTGCCCTCCCAGTTTCTGAGGTTCTTGGCCTACTAAGAATGAGGGGTGGTGTGCAAGGAGGTAGCTGGGCTTGCCTGTGCTTACAGAGCAGAGTAAAGCCTAAGTGAGGTATAGGTGGGGTCTGTCCTCACAGAATATGCCTGGGGGAACTTTGAGGGCTGATCTGCCAAGGAAACTGAGCCAAGCTTCTTCCCAGGAGTTCCTATTTGAATAAAATGTCAAATAGCACGCACAGGGCCCAGAGTTAAGGGTGTAGCTTGCTGGGCAGAACTGGATTGCTCCTTGGCATGCCTTCCTGATCCTTGGATGAGACAGTAGGAGGATGTTCCTCCTACACAGTCCCTTTTTCTTTAAAAAATAATAATTTAAAAAACCTTTTATTTTAGGTTTGGGGTACATATGAAAGTTTATTACACAGGTGAACTCATGTCATAGAGGTTTGTTGCAGATTATTTTGTCACCCAGGTATTAAGCCCAGCAGTACCCAATCGTTACAGTGATTTTTGTACATTGAGTTTCTGTACTGAAACTTTGCTGAAGTTGTTTATCAGCTGAAGGCGTTATCAGCTGATAAACAGCTCTCTTTTGGGCTGAGCCTATGGGTTTTTGAGATACAGAATTATGTTTTCTGCAAACAGAGATCATTTGACTTCCTCTCTTCCTATTTGGATGCCTTTATTTCTTTCTCTTGCCTGATTGCTCTGACTAGGACTTCCAATACTATGTTGAATAGGAGTAGTGAGAGAGGGTTTGTGCCCATTTTAAGAGGAGTGCTTCCAGCTTTTGCCCATTTAATATGATGTCGGCTGTGGGTTCGTAATAGATGGCTCATTATTTTGAGTTATGTTTCTTCAATATATCATATGTTAACAGTTTTTAACGTGAAGAGGTGTTTAATTTTATTGAAAGTCTTTTCTGCACCTGTTGAGATAGTCATGTGGTTTTTGTCTTTCATTCTGTTTGTATGATAAATTACATTTATTGATTTGTATATGCTGAAGCAATGTTTCATCCTGGGATGAAGCCTACTTGATTGTGGTGTAGTAGCTTTTTGATGTGCTGCTGGATTCAGTTTGCAAGTATTTTGTTGAGGATTTTTGCATCAATATTCATTAAGAATATTGGTTCATTAAGAGTTTTCTTTTTTTGTTGTGTCTCTGCCAGATTTCGGTATTAGGATGATGCTGGCCTCATAGAATGAGTTGGGGAGGAGTCCCTCCTCCTCAATTTTTTTGAATAGTTTCAGTAGGAATGGTATCAGCTCTTCTTTGAACATCTGGTAGAATTCAGCTGTGAATCCATCAGGTCCTGGACTTTATATGGTTAACAGTCTATTTATTGCTGATTCAGTTTTGGAGCCTGTTATTGTTCTGTTCAAGGAATCAATTTCCTGGTTCGGTCTTGGGAGGTGTAGGTGTCCAGGAATTTATCTGTCTTTTCTAGACTTTGTTTGCATAGAGGTGTTTGTTGTAGTTTCTTATGGTTATTTTTATTTCTGTGGGGTCAGTGGTAACATTCACTTTATTTCTAATTGTATTGATACTCTTTTCTTTAGAAAAGCGAATAGATAATGGTAAAGGATTCATTTCAACAAGAAGACCTATCTTGAATTTAAACAGGTTAAATGTCCCACCTAAAAGGCACAGAATGGCAAGCTGGATAGAAGAGCAAGTGCCTTTTAAGTGGGACATTTAACCTGTTTTAATTCAAGGTGAGTATAGATACATGTGGCTCTGGTTCTGTCATTGTGTTGTTAGCTGGTTATTAGGCTGGCTTGTTTGTGTGGTTACTTTCTAGTGTCACTGGCCTGTGTGTTTAAGTGTGTTTTTGTATTAGTTGGGAGTGGTCTTTCTTCTCTATACTTAGTGCTCCTTTCAAGGTCTCTTGTAAGGCAGGCCTGGTGGTAGTGAACTCCCTTAACATTTGCTTATCTAAAAAGGATCTTATTTCTTTTTCCCTTAGGAAGCTTCGTTTGGCTGGCTATGAAATTCTTGGTTGAAGATTTTTTTCTTTAAGAAGTTGAATATAGGCCCCCATTCTCTACTGGCCTACAGGGTTTCAGCTGAGAGATTCACTGTTAGCTTGATGGGGTTCCCTTTACAGGTGACCTATCCTCTTTCTCTAGCTGCCTTTAACATTATTTCTTTCATTTTGACCTTGGAAAAATTTGGCAACTGTATGTCTTGGGGATGACCTTCTTGGGTGGAGTCTTTCAGGAGTTCTCTGAATTTCCTGAATTTAACTGTTGGCCTCTCTAGCAATGTTAGGGAAGTTTTCTTGGACAATAACCTGAAATATGTTTTCCAAGTTGTTTGCTTTCTCCCCTGCCCTTATGAATCATAGATTTGACCTCTATGATTCATAGGTTCAAATCTATGCCAGTGATTCACAGGTTTGACCTCTTTGCATAATCCCATACTTCTAGGAGGTTTTGTTTATTCCTTTTTATTTTTTTTCCTTTATTTTTGTGAGACTGTCTTATTTTGGAGAGCCAGTCTTCAAGTTTGGGATTCTTTCCTCAGCTTGATGTATTCTGCTGTTAATAGTTGTGATTGCATTGTGAAATTCTTGTGTTGTGTTATTCAACTGGTCTGTTAGATTCTCTTTCATACCAGCTATGTTGTCCTGCAGCTCCAGTATCATTTTACTGTGGTTCTTCGTTTCCTCGAATTGGGTTTTCCCATCCTCCTGCATCTCAATGATTTTGTTCCTATCCATATTCTGAATTTTATTTCTGTTATTCTTGCCAGTTCAACCTGGCTAAGAACTCTTGTTGGAGAACTGGTGCAGTTGTCTGAAGGACATGTGACACTCTGGCCATTTGAGTTACTAGAGTACTTGTACTGGTTCTTTCTCATCTCATCATGTGGATTTTTCCTTTAACTGCAGTGTAGATTGAGTACAGTCAATAGACTCCTTTTCTGGATGTTTTCACTGGGCCATGGCTTTGTGCAGAGTCTTTATATGAAGCTAGCCTTTTGTCTCTGGTTTCAGAGGAGGGCATGTTAGTGAGTTGTCTTTGGTGTTGAAGCTTTGAGGTGTAATTCAGCAGGTGGCACTTAAGACTTATTGGTCAGTTGGTAGACTCTTGCTAAGCTGTATGGCCCCTTATGTTTCCTCACAGTTACAGCCGTGTTCCCTCTCAATGCTCTGAAAGTGGCCCTGAAACTGTGGGTTCTTCTCCCCTTTGAGTGCTGGCTATAGAGTTCACACTCCTGGACTGCCCACTCTAGCTCTGGGGTTATCTCCTTCCCCAATTTGGAGGTAGCCAGAGGAAGGAACCTTAGTAATCGTTGTAATCAAGGGTCTTTTGCTTGTCTACTGGAGGCTGCACCCCAGAGTGATGCAGGTCAGTCATCGCTCAGTGCAATCAGCCCAGGATGGAAAGTCTATGCTGTGGGCCCAAGCCACGGTTCTTTGTCTAGTGATGAGCAGTTCAGTGAGGCGGGAGGTGCATACCCATGGGAGATGAACTGACCTCTTCTCCTTGGGTCGACTGCAGCTTGCTGGAGGTGTGGATAGGGCATTTAGGGTCTTTGCTTCTATGTTAGTGTGAGGGCAGTAAGGGCAGCTCCATTGCACATGCAGTGGCAGAGAGCTTTCAGTTGCCCCTGAGGACTCTGTCCAGGGAGCTGCAGAGCTTCCATTGATGTGATAGCTCTGGCAGCAAGGTGGCTGGAGAACCAGGCCTGGAGGACCTTCCCGGTGAGGAGGTATGGGAACAGACACCCACGTAGGAGTTTGGCAACTTTTCTGTAGAACTCGCAGTGTGCTGCCTGCTCCAGTCCCTACTCACCTTGGATTTTCTAGAACCTGAAGGTATCAACAGTGAAGGCTATAAAGCAACAAAGACAGCAGCCTCTCTCTCCCTCTGGGAACTCTGTCCCAGAGAGGTACAGACCTGTTGCTGGTCTGAATGTACCTGTAGGAGGTGGCTGGTGACCCCAGTTGGATGGTCCCACCTAGTGAGGAGAAAGAGGATCAGGGACCCACTTTAAAAATAGTCAAGTTTGGAAGCTGAGGCAGGCAGATCACAAGGTCAGGAGATCGAGACTATCTTGGCTAATATGGTGAAACCCCATCTCTACTAAAAAATACCAAAAATTAGCTGGGTGTGGTAGCAGGCACCTGTAATCCCAGCTACTCGGGAGGCTGAGGCAGGAGAATCGCTTGAACCCAGGAGGCGTAGATGGCAATGAGCTGAGATCACGCCACTACATTCCAGCCTGGCAACAGAGTGAGACTCCATCTCAGAAAAAAAAAAAAAAAAAAAGTTTATGTAGAGCAATTGTGCTGTGCTGGGGTACTACTTCTGCCCCGGGTTGGCTTGGACTCTTCAAAGCCCAAAGGCTAGAATGGCTAAATTGCCCAACAGCAAAGGTGGTGGCCCAGCCCCTCTCTGGGAGTTCTATCGCAGGGAGGTGTCAAATCTCTGTCAGCTGAAGAACACTGGTGAGGGTGGCTGAAGACCCTGATTAGGAGGTCCTGCCCAATGAGAAGGAATGGTGTTAGGGACCTGCTTTAAAAGCAGTCTGGCCACATTTTTGTAGAGCAGCTGTGCTGTGTTGGGGGACTGTTTCCGTCCCTGGTCAGCCTGGACTCCCCAAAGCCAGAGCTGGAACAGCTAAGTACCCAAGCAGCAAAGATGGTGGCCTCCCCTTCCCCTGGGAGTTCTGTCCCAGGGAAGTGTAACACTGCTATCAGTGGCTGGCTGGAATTCCAAGCCAGTGGGTCTTATCCTGTGAGGTGTCAGGGAAGTGGAAACTGCAGACTGTCACTGCTCGGCCCCCTGGATTCAGCCCTTTTCCTAAAGGGATCTAACCTCCCACTTTGCTGGAACTGCAGCTACTTTTGTCAGGAAGCCCAGAAATCCCAGGTATCTAAGGCTCCTGGGTCTCTGCATGGACCTGAGTGGCTGCTCTACCAAGACTCTGTGTAGCACTAAGTGTCAAACTCAAGGCCCCGATGGAATGGCTTCAGGAGGGGATTTCCTGACCCAAGGATTGCAAAGATCCATGGGAACAGGGTGGGTTCCCAGGGTCACATATGCACTTACCACATCCCTGGGCAAGGGGAGGCTCCCCTGGCTCTGCAGCATTCCTGGGTGAGCTACTGTCCTGCCTTGCTTTTCTCTGTTCTCCATGGGTCGAGTTGTTTCATTGATTAGTTCCAATGCATGCAACTGGATGTTTCAGTGAAGGTGCCGTATTTACTCACCCCTTTGGCTCCTCCCCGTGAGAGTTACGCACACTACCTACTTCTAGTCAACCATCTTGGCCACTACCCTGTCCCAGCAGTCCTGTTTTCTTTTTCTCTTTTTTTTTTTTGAGATGGAGTCTCACTCTGTCACCCAGGCTGGAGTGCAATGGTGCAATCTTGACCCACTGCAACCTCTGCCCCAAGTTCATGCGATCCTCATGCCTCAGCCTCCCAGGTAATTGGGATTACAGACATGCGCCACCATACCCAGCTAATTTTTGTATTTTTAGTAGAGACGTGGTTTCACCATGTTGACTAGATGGTCTCAAACACCTGATCTCAGGTGATCCACCCGCCTTGGCGTCCCAAAGTGCTGGGATTACAGGCATGAGCCACCACACCTGGCCTCCGTTTGCTTACCCTGTTATTAGTCCTGCTGCTGTTACTGTGTGCAATGCTCACTGTACATTTTAGGGGACTTTAGATGTGCGGCAACCATTGAGTTGGATCTGCTATACTCTAAAGAGGAGAGACTCCTCTACTAGGTTGGAATCAATGTTTCCACGGTTTCATTAATCAGGATTCAGACAACCCAATCCTTTCTCAAAAATGGAGTTGTACTCACAAATGCCTGTTTTATAGAGATCCATGCCAGAGAGCAGTATGCAGGCTGTATTGTAGGAATGCCCTTTTTCCTTGTGCATACAGCTGAGTAATGGGTCTTCTCAGCTGTTTTCCAGAAGAATGAAAGAGGAAGGTGGTTGTATTTGTTCTCTATTACTGCATAATAAATTACCACAAATTTCTTGACTTAAAATGTCACCCATTTCTCAGCTCGCGGTTTTGTAGGTCGAAAGTTCAATGCTTTCACAATCAAACAAAGGAGACAACAGTGGGTCTGGCTGCCCAGGAGGAGTGATCTGGGAAACTAGGTCATTTTACACCAGAGCCATGACCTTGGCTAGCCAACTCTCTAGTGCTACAGCCACTTCAGTCAAGGAAAAGAAAAGGACAGGATTCAGAGTGCTTTTGAAGAGCATGAGAAAGCAGCTGAATTGGGGTTTTGTTAGGTTTACAGACTTTTCTAAGTGTTCCTGAAACCTGACTTCAGATCAAAATTTCATTTCCTATGACAGAGTGGTTGGGACTGTGTTGGATTCATCAGCACACTGAAATTTGTCCAAGTCTCAAAAAAAAAAAAAAAAAAAAAAACCATCTTGATTCTATAACTTTTCTTCTGTGGTCTGGACTTCGTTGAGGCTGCTCTTAAACTATGCTCTTTTTCAAGGCACCCTGAAAGAAAATGAACCTCCCAGAGCCTCAGAATGCGAAAGTAGCAAAAATCCTCCCTTTGCTTCCCTTTTTTTTTTCTTTTTTCTTTGAGATGGGAGTCTCATTCTGCCACCGAGGCTAGAGTGCACTGGTGGAATCTCTTGGCTCACTGCAGCCTCCACCTCCGTGGTTCTCCAGGGTTCAAGCAATTCTCCTGCCTCAGATTCCTGAGTAGCTGGGACTACAGGTGCGCTCCACCATGCACAGCTAATTTCCGTATTTTTAGTAGAGATTTCACCATATTGACCAGGCTGGTCTCGAACTCCTGACCTCAAGTGATCTTCCCACCTCGGCCTCCTGAAGTGCTGGAATTATAGGCATGAGCCGCTGAGTCCGGCCCCATTGCTATTGCAATATACTTACAGGCTTCACTTAGGCTTAAAGGAGGACACTTGAGCAGAATTGGGGTTCATTTTACTATTCCAGTCTACACGACGGAATTTGAAGCCTGCTACCTTCCCACTTTCTCTAACATGATGCATTTTCACTTTTAAAGAATGGAGGCAGCTAAAGGCAGGTTTGTGTTATCTCTCTGTTGGAGACATTTTTTATAACCAGTTTCGTTAACCAGTTAGCCTTCTTTTTCATTTGATCTTCAAGACTTATGTGGCTCTGTTGCTTGAATTTACTGAAGAATCATGTGCATTTAAATAGCATGCTTGGTTCCAAATGCCAAAAGAGGCCAGACACTGCTACTGCCTCTTTGGGATCCAAGATACCAAGCAGTTGCAAGAAGAGGAGCGTGTGAATGGGTTTTTCCAAGAGAAATAGCAAATGCTCCTGTTTCTGCTTCTCTTGGTAATAGTCCCACTTAAAGGATACGGTTGTTAATCTACAACAGGAAGGGGATGCTAAATCTGGTGGAGAGTGAAGAAGATAGCACAATGAGGAAAAGGAATTAACCTATAAAAACTGTGTGGGGAAAGGCTTATTCCTTTGAGTTGGCCTTGAGACATTTCATTGCCTACTTCTGTGCCACCAGCTGGCTTCCCGTGGACAAAACACTTCCTCTAAAACACTTAGTGTAAAGTCATTGTTTGTCTTCATTAATTTACCCTGGTGACTCTGGGTGGGACATCACTCCAAAGGGGGAAATACAGTCCAAGGATAGCCCCAGTCACTCACTGAATTACCAAGGGCCAAATTGTCACACATAGCTGTTTACTTCCCTTTTGGCAGCCTTCCCTGTGGTGATGGTTGCCCCCACTTCCCTAGCAAGCCTAACTTGGTCTTTCTCACTTTTACCAGTATATTTCCATTCAGTAACCAAGCCATCCTAGACCAATGGCACTGTCTAGTCCATATGCCTAACGCATGGCAGGCACTTAAAATACATTAGCTGAATCCAACACTTCTGCCTTTACTTCCAAATTAACATATTCTCTCAACTGGATGGGACTTGTCTCTTCCTTATTCTAGATGCTGTTTTCTCCAACTGTACCAGAACAGCCAAATGACTATTCCTACCGTCAGAGATATTGCCCCACCTAGATGTCATCTAGGTGTCACAGATCCTAGGCATTCATTTGTTTAAATCCACCTTGAGAAGAGTTGTACATTAAATTGTTGTTTCTTGGTCCCAAATGGATTATTTAGGGCCTTTTTGACAAGTATATTGTCAAAGCATTTGGCTGTTTTTTTTTTTTATTGACAAAACCTTTCTCTTGCGGGTTGACACCAGAGAAAACACTAAACTTTGAAGTATCTAATGTTTATCCAAGTTTCAGTTGCAGAAAATAATATTTTTGAAGAATTACCTAAAGGATGTGTAGTCTAACCATTCCTCTGAGTCATCAAAATGTTATCTTTGGATCAAGTCAAACCATCAGAGAAAATTGATTGGCTTTTGCTTGTTGTGGCTGGTGTTTTGACATTAACCTACAGGGAGGGAGATCATTTTTAAGAGACCATAAAAAATTTTTGTTTGGGAACCTTTTGTAGACATGTCGTCAATGGCTATCACAAAGTATTTTCTTGAGGATTACACAAGAGAAGTTTCTCTTCAGTCTCAGTTCTGGGAATTTGACTTTATGTACACTGTGAATGAGGCCTCTTTGCATTCATTTTAGGAAGCTCGATTTTAAATTGGTGGCCCATCTTTAACAATGCACAGGACCTCAAACTTTTGTATGCTCACCTTTCCTCTGGCTTTATTGTCATTTGCTGTTCTTTGCTACTTTATTGTAATCTAGCTACCTTTCTTTTCTCTGTTTGCTTAGATTTCCATACTTAATTTTTTACTCTGGTATACTTCATATATTTCTGCCACAAATCCTTTGGAGAAGAAAGCAGGCATAAATATATTGTGATTTTTATTAATTCAAGGGTCTATGTAGATCAGTCTCAAACCTATATTATATTCAAATAATATGGTACAATAACCAAAGGTGATTAAAAGAGAATTCCATTTTTACTTGCCATTTTTTAAAACTTTGAGGTCAATCCACATATATAGCACACAACACTGCTTACTAAAATTCTGTTTCTTCATCTATCCCTTTTCTCAGCCTCCTCTACGATCTTTCTCTTCCCACACCCCACAGGGCTCATGCACCAACACTCCATTCCCAACAGCTATTTTCTCCCACTCCCCTCTTTCTCCGTCGTATTCAATTATTATGTGACCTCTCTTCATCAAGTAAGATCCCATCTGTTTTTGAAGAAAGGAGAAATGAGAAAATGCAGCTGGCTCCGTGAGGATTCCTTTTGCTGGAGGAAGAGAGCAAGGCAAATAACACTCTGAAATAAATAATTTGGCTCATTACATATAAATATATTTTTTAAATGTATCAGTCACCAAAGCTTTATTAGGCTTTACTTAAGGTATCATCCAAAAAAGTCAGTACTTCTGGACACATGAGGGCTGTATTAGTCTATCTCACACTCCTAATAAAGACATACCAGAGACTGGGTAATTTATTTATTTAGAGACTGAGTCTTGTTCTGTTGCCCAGGCTGGAGTGCAGTGGTGTAATCTCCGCTCACTGCAACCTCCACCTCTTTGGTTCAAGCAATTCTCCTGCCTCAGCTTCCCAAGTAACTGGAATTACGTGTACTTGCTACCACGCCCAGCTAATTTTTGTATTTTTTTTTACTAGAGACAGGGTTTCACCATGCTGGCCAGGCTGGTCTCGAACTCCCGACCTCAGGCGATCCACCCGCCTTGGCCTTCCAAAGTGCTGGATTACAGGTGTGAGCCACTGTGCCTAGCCTGCATCTGGGTAATTTATAAAGAAAAGAGGTTTAATTGACTCACAGTTGCACATGGCTGAGGAGGGCTCACAATCAGGGCATAAGGCAAATGAGGAGCAAGGTGGCAGGCAAGAGAGACCTGTGTAGGGGAACCCCCTTTTACAAAACCATCAGATGTCAGGTGCGGTGACTCACGCCTGTAATCTCAGCACTTTGGGAGGCTGAGGTAGGTGGATCACCTGAGGTCTGGAGTTCAAGACCAGCCTGGCCAACATGGAGAAACCCTATCTCTACTAAAAATACAAAATTAGCCAGGTGTGGTGGCTCATGCCTGTAATCCCAGCTATTGGAGAGACTGACGCAGGAGAATCGTTTGAACCCAGGAGGTGGAAGTTGTGGCAAGCCGAGATCGCAGCATTACACTCCAGCCTGTGTAACAAGAGTGAAACTCCGTCTTAAAAAAAAAAACAAAACAAACAAACAAAAAAAAACAGGTCTTGTGAGACTCGTTCACTATCTGTAGAATAGCACGGGAAAGACCTGCCCTCATGATTCAATTACTTCCCACTGGGTCCCTCCCATGACACATGGGAATTATAGGAGCTACAGTTCAAGATGAGTTTGGTGGATATACAGCCAAACCATCTCAAGGGCTTTGATTACTTCTGAGGAGAGAGAGGAGGGAAAGAAGAAAAGATGCCATATACTGGAAAGGATGAGACTATACTGAGAAATAAGCCCAAAGTAGGAAAATGCCGTGTACAAGAACACATTCTTGGAATTCTTGCCTTTCAAAATTAGAACAACCTGTGTCCACTACTAGAGAAATGATTAGGTAAATTACAGTCTATTCTTGAAATGCATATTGTTCAGCCATGAAGTGTTATTTATTTATTTATTTATTTTTGGCATGTTTGTTTGTTTGCTTGCTTTTTGATATAGGGTCTCGCTCTGTTGCCCAGACTGGAGTGCAGTGGTGCTATCTCGGCTCACGGCAACCTCACCTCCTGGGTTCAAGTGATTCCCATGCCTCAGCCTCCCGAGCAGCTGAGATTACAGGTGCCCGCCACCACCACGCCCAGCTAATTTTTGTATTTTTGGTAGAGATGGGGTTTCACCACGTTGATCAGGCTGGTCTTGAACTCCTGACCGCAAGTGATCTGCCCACCTCGGCCTCCCAAAGTGCTGGGGTTACCTGTGTGAGCTACCATGCCTGGAAAAGTGTTTATTTTGAAGAATGTATTGCAGCAATAAAAAAAGTTTATGCAATAATAAGCAAAAAAAAAAAGCAAAACAGAAAATTGTATCGTGCTGTAATCTACTTGTCAACTTGTGTATCTGTACCACCATTAGAGGAAAAAGCTCGGGGAAGGGTGGTGGGGAGTCAGGTCAAGATTGAAGCCTGAGGAACACTGATATTTATGGAATATTCCAGGAAGGGGTGCCTTCAAAGGAGACAACAAAGATGAAGCAAAGAAGCCGTGAAAAGGAGGGCACTGACAGCATGACATTCCAGAAGCTGAGAGAAGATGGCACATTCAAGGGGTCTGGCATTTAATATCCATTACCACATTTAGTCCTCACAAAAGGCTTGGGTGAGAGATCCTGTTATACCCATTTGCTATAAGCAAACTAGGTTTCAAGAGATTGAGCACGTTGGACAATATCCCAGAGGAAGGGAGAGATGGGATTTGAGCCGAGGTCTGCCTCTAGGTATAAACCAAAAAGTATCTGAGGCAAGTCTCAATCAATTTATTAGGTTGGTGTAAAAGTAATTGTAGTTTTTGACATTAAGAAGTAAAGGAGGCTGGGTATGATGGCTCACGCCTGTAATGCCAACACTTTAGGAGGCTGAGGCGGGTGGATCATGTGAGGTCTGGAGTTTAAGACCAGCCTGATCAACATGGTGAAACCCCATCTCTAGTAAAAATACAAAAATTAGCCAGTCATGGTGGTGGGCACCTGTAATCCCAGCTACTCAGGAGGCTGAGGCAGAAGAATCGCTTGAACCCAGAAGGCAAAAGTTGCAGTGAGCTGAGATTGTGCCGCTGCACACAAGCCTGGGT
>NW_016107366.1:991545-998692 GCF_001604975.1 Cebus imitator | reverse complement strand
CCACCATGCCCAGCTAATTTTTTGTATTTTTAGTAGAGATGGGGTTTCACCGTGTTGACCAGGATGGTCTCGATCTCTTGACCTCGTGATCCACCCGCCTCGGCCTCCCAAAGGGCTAGGATTACAGGCGTGAACCACCGTGCCCGGCGAAGTAGCAGGCTTTAGAGAAAATAGACTGAATGTTTCTAATCAGATTTAAGGTCTGTGTTGATGTTACTGCTGGAAGGGTGTAATGAGGCATGTTCAACCCACACTTCCCATTATGGCCTCAATCAGTTAAATTTTAGGGTGCCCTGGCAAGGGAGGGAGACCATTCAGATGGTTGGGAGGACCTTCAACCTTTGTTTTTGGTTTACATTCGCAGAGCATGTGCTCTTTGCTTTATACCAGGCTGCCTCCCTGCCATGTTAGAAAGATCTTCTGAGGTCATGGTTTAGGTGGGATCACTCAGTTGTATTTTCTCTTCAATATTTTTTTTTTTTTTGAGATAGAATCTCGCTTTGTCGCCCAGGCTGGAGAGCAGTGGCACAATCTCGGCTCACTGCAACCTCCGGCCTCCCAAGGTCAAACAGTTCTCCTGCCTCAGCCTCCCAAGTAGCTGGGACTATAGGCACGCACCACCACGCCCGGCTAATTTTTGTATTTTTAGTGGAGACAAAGTTTCACCATATTGGTCAGGCTGGTCTTGAACTCCTAACCTTGTGATCCACCTGTCTCAGCCTCCCAAAATGCTGAGATTACAGGTGTAATATTTTTTTTTTTTTTTTATACGGAGTTTCTCTCTTGTTTTTTTTTTTTTTTAATTTTTTTTTTTTTTTTTTTTTGTTTGTTTTGTTTTTTTTTTTTTTTTTTTTTTTTTTGAGATGGAGTTTCACTCTTGTTGCCCAGGCTGGAGTGCCATGGTGCAATCTCGGCCCACTGCAACCTCTGCCTCCTGGGAAGCCATTCTCCTGCCTCAGCCACCCGAGTAGCTGGGATTACAGGCGCCCGCCATCACACCTGGCTAATTTTTAAAAAATTTTTAGTAGAGATGGGGTTTCACCATATTGGCTAGGCTGGTCTTGAACTCCTGACCTCAGGTGATCTGCCTGCCTCAGCTTCCCAAAGTGCTGGGATTATAGGCATGAGCCACCATGCCTGGCCAATACATCTATTTTCTATTCCATACATATGGGGCTTCATTCTCTCACCCCTTATCAGAACAGGGTGATGGATTAGTGTGGGGATTGCAAACTCCATTCTCTACAAGGCAGTTAGGGTAAAAGGGGAGGTGATGTGGCAAATTAGAGCAGGCACATACTGTCGACAGGGGATGGGAATGTGGGAATGTGGCCCACTGTTGTCAGATACCCCAATTTGTTTAAAGGAGCCCAAAATCTGGATTTTATCTTTCTTTGTGAAATTGTCAAGTTTTGATGTTGGGAACTGATTAAAAACATATTTATTTATTTATTTATTTTTTGAGATGGAGTTTCGCTCTTGTCACCTGGGCTGGAGTGCAGTGGCATGATCTCAGCTCACTGCAACTTCTGCTTCCTGGGTTCAAGTGATTCTCCTGCCTCAGCTTCCCGAATACCTGGGATTACAGGCCTGAGCCACCATGCCTGGCTAATTTTTGTATTTTTACTAGAGACAAGGTTTCACCGTGTTAGCCAGGCTAGTCTTGAACTCCTGACCTCAGGTGATCCACCTGCCTTGGCCTTTCAAAGTGCTGGGATTACAGGCAGAAGCCACTGTGCCCGGCCCTAACTAAAAACATTTACAACACTGTGTAGACTAAATAAATCTGTGGAGTTCATAGGGTCCAGTTCTAGACCCCTGGCTGAGCTCTCCAATGACAGAGTTGCTCTTCAGGGAAGCTTACCCTCAGTGGTGCTGATTCTTTGCAAAGTCAATCCCCAGGCTAAAAGGAAATCCCACTCTCTGGGCTGCAGCTGAGAAAGGAAGCAGGTCTTGGATGGGGCATTTCTCTTTCCATTTCCTTCCCTAGCTAGTCTCATTGGGCCCATCAGTCAACTTCCCATGATGAATGCTTTGTTGGGTTCTGCTCCATAGAGTTAAAGGAGCATGGAGTGTCTCTCATCACAGCCTCTTTTCTAGGAAAATAAATAGCCAACTCCCTGGAGTTGGGGATTTTTTTAATGCAATGACTTTCCTCCACAAGATTTATTGCAGCAGCTTTGTGAGAGATTTGTAGTAAGTAGTGTTCAGGCTGTAGGTCTTAAATCCTCAATGCCACAGTCATAACTCTCCAGGAAGGAAATGATAGAAGATCACAGTAGCTAATATTGCATTATGATGATACTGTCTTCACAGAAATGATTGTGGTCTTGCTGCTGCTGTCTTACTTAGGAAACAGGAGCTCTTCAAATGTGCTTGAGATGTCTGTCCTGGTGGTGCTTTGCAAGAGCCACAAGAAACTACAGACTAGGGGAAGAGAGCAAACATTTATGAGCACCACCCATACCTTTTTTACATAGGGAGAGACTGAAGCTCAAAGAAATTAAATCATTTCCCAGTATCTCTAGCTATAAAACCTCTGATTCCAAAGCAGATCTTGTCTATTGCACGACCTTTAACGTGTTTTAATTTTAGATATATAAAATAATATTAGTCTGGCACGGTGGCTCACCTTTGTAATCCCAGCACTTTGGGGCGCTGAGGCAGGTGGATCACGAGCTCAGGAGTTCAAGACTAACCTGGCCAAGATGGTGAAACCCTGTCTCTACTAAAAATAAAAAAATTAGCTGGGCGTGGTGGCGGGCGCCTGTAATCCCAGCTACTCAGGAGAATGAAGCAGAGAATTACTTGAACCCGGAAAAATGGAGGTTATAGTGAGCTGAGATGGTGCCACTACACTCCAGCCTGGGCGACAGAGCAAGACTGTCTCTCAAAAAACAAAGGAATATTAATGAGTCAAAGTTGATAGGAGTGAATGGTAAAATATTTTTATTGTTTTACGTTTAGCCTCAATCTATTTCATTTTTATACTTAGTCTACATTGTACAATAAATAGCTTAAATGATACCATGAGGAAACAGACAAATCCAGGCTATGAAAAAAAGATGATTGTCCTGCTCTCTACAAAAGTCAATGTTATAGGGGCAAAAAAAAGTCAGGGAACTATTTTCTCTTAAAAAATATTGAAAAGACAACTGAATGTAATAGATGAACTTTAATTGGATCCCAGCTCCAAGGGTGCCAACTGTGTAAGTCATTTTGGGGACCAGATGTGGTGGCTTACACCTGTAATCCCGGCACTCTGGGAGCCCAGGGTGGGCAGATTGCCTGAGGTCAGGAGTTCGAGACCAGCCTGGCCAACACGGTGAAACCCTGTCTCTACTAAAAATACAAAAATTAGCTGGGTGGCTCACGCCTGTAATCCCAGCACTTTGGAAGGCCAAAGCAGGCGGATCACCGGGTCAGCAGATCGAGACCATCCTGGCTAACAGTGAAATCCCATCTCTACTAAAAATACAAAAAATTAGCCAGGCGTGGTGGTATGCACCTATAGCCCCAGCTGCTCGGGAGGCTGAGGCAGGAGAATCACTTGAACCCGGGAAGTGGAGGTTGCAGTGAGCCGAGATCATGTCACTGCTCTCCAGTCTAAGTGATAGAATGAGACTTCATCTCAAAAAAAAAAATACAAAAATTAGCCCAGTGTGGTGGCGGGTGCCTGTAATCCCAGGTACTCAGGAGACAGCCTGGAGAATCACTTGAGCCCGGGAGGCAGAGGTTGCAGTGAGATGAGATTGCGCCACTGCACTCCAGCCTGGGAGATAGTGTGAGACTCCATCTCAAAAAATAAAAATAAAAATAAAATAAAATAAATAAAAATAAAGTCATCCTTGAAGCCCAGAGTAGAAATATTCTGTATTTTTATAATCAGTAAATGCATTGAATATATTGCTTTACTAAAAACAAATCAGTGTGAGAACTTCAGCTCTATAAATCCCTTGTGGTTAACAAGATCTAGGGAAAATAGCAGTAAGAAAAAACATAATTACAATTACAAATAAAATAGACTCAGAAAATTAGTTCAGCTTATGAATGACCATGTAGCTTCAACTAAATTATAAAGAACAATTGACTAAAGTGGCTTCAAAACCACAGGCCAGCCACCTGGTTTTGTGAATAAAGTTTTAAGGAACACAGCCGTTCTCATATTTATATGCTGTCTATGGCTGCCTTCACAATACAATGGCTGGGTTGCATAGTTTTAATAGAGACTATGTGACACACAAAAACTAAAATGTTACTATCTGCTTGTTAAAGAAAACGTTGTTGACGCCTGTTCTAAAAGCATATATAGGAATGTATATAAAAAAGGATCAAAGGAGAATATAAAAAAATTAAGTTGATGTATTATGGTGAAGTGATTGTATTTGATTTCCATTCAAATTTTAAATTTTACATTGTTACAATGTGATTTGTTAAATACTTTTAAGAAAAAATAATTGAGAGTTTTTACTGTTTTTACAATGCATAGAATGAGGATGGGGAAACAAATAGCAAATATGTACTACAGCGTTTTTAAATCCTGACTTGGAAATTATAATACTCAGAATTGTGCCAGAGAAAATCATCAGAAATGCTGGGGGGATTGTGAAGGCAGTTCTCATGGGACTGTTCATAATAACAAAAATGGAAATCACAGGGTAACCATTAACCAAATAATGGAATGTCTCCATATGATGGAATATTATACAACCATAAAAAATTTTGTCTAAAAAGCATTTACTACTCACTGACATGGAAAACATTAATAATAGTGATATTGAAGTAAAATAAATTATAGAATATTTCCAAATACTTATTTATAAGTGTTATTTACATGTACATACAAATACACAGAAAAGTATGTCTAGAAAGATATTAAACTATGCCATCAACAGTGGTTTAGGAAGTAATATTTAGGTGGACTTTTCCTTTCTCCTTAATATAATTATAGAGTATTGAGTGGTTTTTTTTTTTTTTTTAACAATAAGCATGTAAACCAAGAGAAGAAACATATCCATATTTTTTCTCTAATGCTTATTAAAAGCCATGAAATGATTCAGTAAGATGAACATGAAAAGCTGAATACAAAATTACAGAAAGAATATCATCTCAACTTCAGGAAGAAAACGTGCCCAGAAAAAGGACCTAGAAAATGTCAAAGCATTTTATTGCCTCTGAGTGATTACATTGTGCATGATTCTTGCCTTATCTCAATAAACATCTATTATTTGGATAATCAGGAAAAGATTAAAGTACAAATTTGTTAAAATAACTTTTAAAAAGAAAAGAATATTGTTACAGCCTTTACCAGTCCATATTGCTCTCTTGGATCCCTTTACGCCTGTCTTCGTTTCTCTCTGTGTGTCTTTCTCTCTGTCACACACACACACATACACAGAGTAGTTCGTGGCAAAACAGTGACTTCTATTAAACAGGTTTTACACATCTGTTTCAAATGTCCTGCCCTCCTTCCTTCACAGCTCACCAAAGTCTCACAAGTCATTTGAACTCCACAGATAAGAGGCAAAGGAGGAAAAAGAAGACAAAAGCATTTACGAATATATTACCTGCAAGGCTCCTCATATAATGGAAAGAATAAAATACCTAGATCCTTACAATGGCCTACAGGACACACACACACACACACACACACACACACACACACACACACACACACACACACACACACACACACCCCTACCTCTCTTACCTCATCTCTCACCACTCTCTCTGTAACTCTCATATTTCCTTCAGTTCCCAACTCAAATTTCATCTTATCTGGGACACCTAACTTCAGCTTTCACCAATTTCACCAACTTGGTTTTGAAACCAAGTTTGACTATATTTGACTATACCTTGAGGTTTAGTCTAAATGTGCTTTATTAAAGTGGAATGAAATCATCAAAGCAAAAGATCACATGGTAGTTAGCTTCAAAGATGGCTCCCTGATATTCGCACCCTTGGATAGTCCCTTCCCACACTAAATAGAGCTGACCTGTTAACCAATAGGGTACTGCAGAAATGACAAAGCGTGGCTTCCAAAACTAGGTCATAAAAGACATTGAGGCTTCCGCATTTCTCTCTTAGATCACTCTCTCTGGGGGAGTCAGCCACCATGCCAAGAGAATGCCCAGGATCCCTACAGAAAGAACCACGTGGTTCTGAGCCCCCGCCTGCCAACAGGCTGTATCAACTTGCCATTCCTATGTGTCAGCTGCATTGGAAGCAGATTGTCTGGCTCCAGTCAGATCTTCATATGATTGTAGTCCTGGCAAACATTTTACCTATAATTTCCTGAGTCATCTTGAGCCAGAATCATCCAGCTAAGCTGCTCCCAAGTTCCTGACCTACAGAAACTACAAGAGATAATAAATGCTTATGTCATTTAACCCAAGTCTCAGGATGAAACATCTCTCATTTCTGCTCCTGTTCCTGCATGGGGACCCAGGAAATTTAGGCTGGTTGTACCTACCTACCCTGCCTGGAGAGGAGCAGGACAGTGTGTATCTAAAGTTTATCTGGACAAGCCTCCCTTGGCCTGTCTGATGAGTCAGATTTTGCAACGCAAACTGTTACTAATGGTAGACGGCAGCCCCATTTCCACAAAGAGATAATGATTTCCAGTTAGAGAGTCAACTTGACCACATGCCCTGACTGCTTTGTCATCATTGTTCCTTAGTTCTCCCTCAGCGCTTTTCTGCCTCCATCAACCAGCTCAAATGCCACCAAGAAACACTCTCAGTATGTAAAGTATGAGCCATACTTTTAAGAGCATGTATGGTCTGCATGTATCTCTGTATGTACATTGTATGTATATCTGTATATATTTTGTTTTGTGTTTTTATGTATGTTGCATGTGTCTATTTTTGTGCTGCATGCACATATGTATGTCTGTATGTCATATGTATCTATATGTATGTCATGTGTGTATATCTTATGTATATCTGCATTACGTTGTAAGTATATCTGTGTATTGTATGTTGTGTCTGAGTTGCGTGTGTCTGTATGCTGTATCTGTATTATGTTGTGTACGTA
The DNA here is from genome assembly GCF_001604975.1 of Cebus imitator. Taxonomy (NCBI): domain Eukaryota; kingdom Metazoa; phylum Chordata; class Mammalia; order Primates; family Cebidae; genus Cebus; species Cebus imitator. The sequence continues at coordinate 991,657 of NW_016107366.1, read as the reverse complement.
TCTGTGTGTGAATGTCTGCACACTGTGTGTGTCTGATGTGTATGTGTCTGTTTGTATATTGTATATGTTTATCTGGTGTGTGTGTGTGTGTGTGTGTGTGTGTGTGTGTGTG
>NW_016107366.1:971498-990950 GCF_001604975.1 Cebus imitator | reverse complement strand
AAAAAAAAAAAAAAAAAAAAAAAAAAAACAGCCTCCCAGATTGGTAGGAAAGTCCATCTTCCCCTTTCTTAGATCTAAAATATCCCAGGGGTACTTAACTTTTGTCCAAGGCACCATCCTGATTCTAATTTCCTCTTCAGTGGAGTTGGAGTCAGGCCTGATGGTTTCACAACCACAGCCCAGATGGACAGCTCTCTAGCTTGCCAAATGGACATTCCTATTTGCCGAACCTAAAGGGTGAATGCTAGCAATCCACATCCCCTCCCAGACTCGTGTTGTAAAACACTGAAAGGAAGATAAAAATAAAAGAGGATTCTTAGAAAAAGATAAGGAAAGAAAGACAGATTGAAGGGCCAATGGCTAATTTGGGCAGAACTACATGTTTAAGGACCCAGGGGAAGGGCAATGAGGCCTCTGCCTGGTGTTGAGTCTCCAGATCTAGGGTGGGCTGAAGGAAGGGTCCGGAGGAAGAGGAGCAGAAAACTGCATGGCTGACCCAGGCCTTAGATATTCAAATCCTCCCTAGTACTGTGGGTGTTGCCATGGGCTCCACATTTTACAGATAGCTATTTGGGGTTTAAATGTTCTTCCCCCTTCACCACTCCACAAATCAACTAAGACTCATTTGAGCAGGAGTGGATCTGCCCAGCCCTGCCTTTCTAGGCTGGAAACAAAGTGCTCAGCTCCTGGGGAGAGTGGGGTTTGTCCTTGCTCTCCACTCCCTAAGCAACCTGTTGACAAGCTTATAATTACCAGAACTGTGTGCTACACAATGAATGTTCTTGGAGGTTTTAATGATCGAAGTGAATGAACATGCTTCAACATTTGGAAACGTGCTTGAGAAGAATAATTGCTTTAAAGTGTTTCATAAATTGTTGCTAGGAGACCACATCAAGAGAGGCCTTTTTTCTTACAACTTGAAGTTCAACTGGCAGGAAATTCACCCATTCAAAATATAGATAAGCAAATAGAACAATTTGAAAAAGGAATAACGAAAGACAGAAACCTACCAGCTATTAGAGAAAATCTTCCACCAAAAACAAAATGGAGAACAAGAGGCAAGACAATGTAGATGGTCTTTATGGATTTGCATCTCAGTTCTTACTGGTTATGTGTTCTTGGGCAATTTCCTTGCACGCCTTTTATTTTCAGTTATCTCATCTGAAAAAAAAATGGAGATATCTATAGCTCACTCCTAGGATTAGAGATGACTCACATGTGGATGTATCCAGCACATAATGCTCAATATTTAATTATTTACACACACTCGTTTCATAGGGTTTTGAGATCACTCACAAAATTATTTCCTGACTAGTGTGTGTTGCCCCAAAAACAGACTCTGACACAAGAAATTGGGTGTAGGTGGCTGATTTGGGAAATGATGCCAGGAAACTTAAGTGACATAGAGGAAAAAGGAAGACTGAAAAAGGACAAAGTTCAAAGTCGCATCAATGACCAGGAAAGTTCAGTAGCAATCAGTCCTGCTGGTAGCCCTCTGAAGGTTCATAAAGGACATGCTGAAGGATTATCCTGCCAGGGGATGGGGAAGCTGAGGGATGTGTCCACTGACTCTCATTTCTCGGGGGTCAGGGGTTGTACCTGGGAACCTTAGGTTCCCAGCACCTCCATAATGCCCGAGCAGCCTGATAATTTCTGGTAGAACAGGAGCAAACCGTTTGGGAGAGAAGCAGGGAGCCACAAGCACATGAGGTAGGCAACTGTCCGTGTGTCCAGGAGCTGACCCACTCCAGCTGCATGTGGACTCAAAGGTGGGCCACAGTGATACAGGGTTAGGCATCAACAGGATCTGCTACACTTAGGATTCAATGAGGTAAAATTAGCTGATGAAGAAATTGATGTCAAATAAAAACAAATACTCTGTTACTGAACCTTTTTCTATTTAAAAAAAAATAGACTATTGGCCCAGCAGGGTGGCTCATGCCTATAATCCCAGCACTTTGGAAGGCTGAGGCGAGCAGATCACCTGAGGACAGGGGTTCAAGACCAGCCATGGCTAATATGGTGAAACTCCATTTCTATTAAAAATGCAAAAAATTAAGTAGGCACGGTGGTGTGCGCCTGTTATCCCAGCTACTCCAGAAGCTGAGGCAGGAGAATCGCTTGAACTCAGGAAACGGAGGTTGTGGTGAGCCAAGATCGTGTCATTGCACGCCAGCCGGGGCGACAAGAGCAAAAACTCTGTCTCAAAAAAAAAAGAAGATTACTTTGTAGAAAGGCTGCCTGTAATGATGGACAACTTTTTTTTTTTTTTTCTGTTTTCTAGACTTCTAATCAATAAAATAGCCTGGAATTTGAGGATTCAATATTGCTGGGAGCAATATATGGTTAGGCAAATCCTTCACATATGTCAGTCCCTTGTTGACCAAATTCTAGGGAATCTGGAACATTCTTATGGGGTTCAACTATGTTTGGAGTTTAGGCCTGAAGTGTTATATTTGAAGTTTGGGCACCAAGTGGTAGTAGGAAATTACGTTCCCATTCTGCATGGATCAGGAAGGAAGTACTTCAGCTACTTCCCTGTCTAGCAGACCCTTCCCTGCTTGACAGCTGTTTGCCACTTAATCAATAGCAAGCCAGCAGGGCTCAGACTTGGCCTTCCCTAGTGTAGAAGAGGAAAACCAATAAAAAATGTTAGCCTCTGAAGTTTTTTCCACATGTCTGTCCCCCCTCAGCTCTGGGAAGGGCTTTAGCATCATCGTCATGCGCCACAGGAATGGAAAGCCATGTTGATGGCATAGACAGATAACAAGGGAATAGAGAAGAGCAATATGACAGGAGCAGGCAGAAAGGCTGGCAATCCCTCCCCCAGACCTCCAACCTCCCAGCTCCCTTTCCAGGAATCATAAAGGTGAGGTATGAAAATATGGGAAGGGATGAATGAAAAACAAGCAGGAGAAAGACATTGGACCTTATATGCCCCTAATGGAAGAACACAACACCATTTATGAAGTAGTCTGGCTACAAAAATTGAACCTGGGTCTGATCAAGACTCTAGTTTTAACTATCAATGAACAGGAAATGCAAGGGGCAAAGGAACATGTTAAATGCCACCACAGGGACGAATGCAAAAAATCCAGACTGTGGGAAACTCTACAGAACAACAAATCAGGTTTCTTCGACAAATACAGAGAAATCTATAGATTAAAAGAGACCTAAAAGATATATTGACTAATTGAAATAAATGTATGAATATATTTAAATAATGAGAATTATTTCAATCTTCTTTCAAACAAATTAAAAATAATGAGGCTGGGAGTGGCGGCTCATGCCTATAATCCCAGGACTTTGGGAGGGTGAGGCAAAGGGATCCCTTGAGCCCAGGAGTTCAAGACGTGGGCAGCATGGTGAAACCTTGTCTTTACACAGAATACAAAAATTTGCTGGGAATGGTAGTGTTCACCTGTACTCCCAGCTACTCAGAAGGCTGAGGTAGGAGCATCGTCTGAGCCTATGAAGGTCGAGGGGCTGCGGTAAGTGGTGATCGCGCCACTGCACTCCAGCCTGGGTAACAGAATAAGACCCTGTCTCAAAATAAATAAATACATAAAATATAATGAGTTTAGGAGAAATGAAATTTAAACACTGGATGAATATTATGACAGTATTATTATTATTATTATTATTATTATTTTTTTTTTTTTTGAGACGGAGTTTCGCTCTTGTTACCCAGGCTGGAGTGCAATGGCGCGATCTTGGCTCACCGCAACCTCTGCCTCCTGGGTTCAGGCAATTCTCCTGCCTCAGCCTCCTGAGTAGCTGGGATTACAGGCATGCGCCACCATGCCCAGCTAATTTTTTGTATTTTTAGTAGAGACGGGGTTTCACCATGCTGACCAGGATGGTCTCGATCTCTTGACCTCGTGATCCACCTGCCTCGGCCTCCCAAAGTGCTGGGATTACAGGCTTGAGCCACCGCGCCCGGCCTAGACGATATTATGAATAATATGATATTGTTAATTATTTGGGTAATAGTAGTATTATTTTAAAATTGTTTTTATTTCAATAGCTTTGGGGGTACAAGTGGTTTTTGATTACACAGATGATTGTATAATGGTGAAGTCTGAGATTTTAGTGTACCTATCACCTGAGTAGTATACTATACCAACAGGTAGTTTTGTTTTATCTTTTGTGCCCTCTTACAGCCTCCCCTTCTGAGTCTCCATGGTCCATTACATCACTCTGTATGCCTTTGTGCACCCATAGCTTAGTTCACACTTATGAGTGACAACATATAGTATTTAATTTTCCATTCTTGAGTCATTTCATTTAGAATAATGGCATCTGGCTCCATTATTCTGCAAATAAGTTGTTGCAAAAGACATTATTTTATTTTTTGTGTGACTGAGTAGTATTCCATGGTGTATATACACCACATTTTCTTTATCCACTCAATAATGGTACTTTTTTTTTTTTTTTTTTTTTGACGGAGTTTCGCTCTTGTTACCCAGGCTGGAGTGCAATGGTGTGATCTCGGCTCACTGCAGCCTCCACTTCCCAGGTTCAAGTGATTCTTGTGCCTCGGCCTCCTGAGTAGCTAGGATTATGGGCTCAATGCCTGGATAATTTTGTATTTTTAGTACAGACAGGGTCTCGTCATGTTGGCCAGGTTGGTCTCAAACTCCCGAACTCAGGTGATCCACCGCCTCGACCTCCCAAAGAGCTGGGATTACAGGCATGAGCCACTGCTCCCAGCCTAATAGTACTATTTTTAAATAAAAATAATCTTGCCAATGTTGGCAGGGTATAGTGTTTCATGCCTATAATTCCAGCACTTTGGGAGGCCAAGGTGGGCCAATCATCTGAGGTCGGGTGTTGGAGACCAGCCTGACCAACATGGAAAGGCTGGTCCTGACCCATCTCTACTAAAAATACAAAGTTAGCCGGGCATGGTGCCTCATGCCTGTAATCCCAGCTACTCAGAAGGCTGAGGCAGGAGAATTGCTTGAACCCAGGAGGTGGAGGTTGCAGTGAGCTGAGATTGCGCCATTGTACTCTAGCCTGGGCAACAAGAGCAAAATTCTGTCTTAAAAAAAAAAAAAAACCGTATCTTTAAAAGATGGATTCTTAAATATTAATGATTAAATTATATAATGTCTGGAATGTTCAGTGGAGATGGATGGGCAGCCTTAATCATGGGATAATGAGTAACAACTGGGGTTCTTAAATTATTTTGTCCACTTTTGCATATATTTCAGATTCACCACCAGAAAATGGTAAAATACAAAACAAAATATCAACAAACCCAGCAGGTAAGTGGGCTGCCTTCAAAACATGATCAGCAGTCATATGAAGTCTGTTTCAGCAGTAGGCGTATTTTGGATGTGGGAATGTGTTCTGCTGTGAGGAAGCTTTGGCTTCTCAGCTCTGAAAAGGATCAGGAAAAGGTCCGGAGTGGAGGAAGCAGGATGCTGCTGCTCAGATTGACGCTTGATCTCAAGGATCCAGCCCCAGCAGGATCTCTCTGCATTCTGAAGTGAACTGCCTAAGGTTTTGCATTAAAACATGTTTCCTACTGCAGATACATGAGAGAGCGCTGTGAGTTGCTCCTGCAGGCATGGCTACATTCGTGATTATGACCAAGACATACTGGAATTAATAAAAGAATTTTGGCCAGGCACAGTGGCTCATGCCTATAACCCCAGCACTTTGGGAGGCCAGTGCAGTTGGATCACTTGAGCCCAAGAGTTTGAGATCCCTGAGCAACATGGCAAAACCCCATATCTACAAAAAATACAAAAATTATGGAGGCATGGTAGTGTGCACCTATAGTCCCAGCTACTCAGGAGGCTGAGGCAGGAAGATGGGTTGAGCCCAGGTGGGTAAAACTGCAATGAGCCATGATCACGTCACTGCCCTTCAGCCTGGGTGACAGAGTAAGACCTTGTCTCAAAAAAATTAAAAAATAATAACAATAAAAGAGTTTGGAACCATTTAAGTTTTACTACACTGAAACTACATCATAAAGCTAAAAGCAATTACCAATAATAATAATAATAATGGCAACTAACATTTATTGAGAGCTGGCTTCAGGCTTTGAAAGTGATCTCTGTTTTACAGATAAGGAAAGTGAGACAATAGAGAGGTTACATACCTTACCCGAGGTGGCAGAGCTGAGATGTGGCTGAGCTGGAATTCAAACCCACTGTGTTAGTTTCCTAACAAAGGAAAACAGATTGGATGACCTAGACAACAGAAATTTATTTTCTCACTGTCTTGGAGACTAGATAGCTGAGATCATCTTGTCGGTAGGGTTGGTTCCTTGTGAGGGAGATGAGGGAGGGGTCTGTTCCAGGCCTGTCTCCCCGGCTTGTAAATGGCCATCTTCTCCCTGTGTCTTCACGTACTCTTCTGTCTTTACCTGTCTGTGTCCACATTTCCTATTCTCGTAAGGATAGCAGTCACATTGGATTAGGGCCCACCCTTATGACCTCATTTTAATGTAATTACCTTTTTTAAAACTCTGTCTCTGGCTGAGTGTTTGGCTCATACCTGTAATCCCAACAGTTTGAGAGGCCAAGGCAGGAGAATAGCCTGAGGCCAGGAGTTCAAGACCAGCATGGGCAATATAGGGAGAGCCTGTCTCTACAGAAAATTTAAAAATTCATGAGGTGTGGTGGTGCCTGTCTGTATTCACAACTATTTGGGAGGCTGAGGTGGGAGGATCGCTTAAGCCAGAGGGGGTTGAGGCTGCAGTTGAGCCATGATCATGCCAACTGCACTCCAGTTTAGGCAACAGAGTGAGACCCTGTCTCAAATAAACAAACAAACAAACAAACAAAGGGCCTATCTCCAATTATGATTGCTTTCTAAGGTACTAAGGGTTAGGATTTCAACCTGTGAATTTTGAGAGAGCACAGTTTAGTTTGTACCCCTCTGTAGCCTGCTTCCAGAATGCTCAACCCTCACACTTTTCGCCAAATTCTCTGCCACTGAAGGGACAATGGCCTGGGTAAAACTGCAGGTCCACTCCCTCACATTTTGAGTCATAGGATTCGGCCAAGTGTAGCCTCTCAAAGCATTGTTGCTGTCCATTAGAAGTCCATGGGTTACAGTGCAGGGAACCTCCTAACATCTTGTGATCTGAGTGAAAAGAAAACAAACATTTATTTTATTTAATTTTATTTATTTTACTTATTGACATGGTGGTTCTCCTGCACATGCCTTGGTCCCAATGAACTTATGGTCACTAAATCCTCAGGGACCTTGACTTCTCTGTTATCTTCTTCCTCTTTTTTTTTTTGAGACAGTGTCTCACTCTATTGCCCAAGCTGCATTGTAGTGGCATGATCTCGGCTCACTGCAACCTCTGCCTCCCGGGTTCAAGCAATTCTCCTGCCTCAGCCTCCCAAGTAGCTGGGACTACAGGCATCTCCTACCATGCCTGGCTAATTTTTGTATTTTTTAGTAGAAATGGGGTTTCGCCATGTTGGTCAGGCTGGACATGAACTCCTGACCTCAAGTGATCCACCCACCTTGGCTTCCCAAAGTGCTGGGATTACAGGCATGAGCCACTGCGCCCGGCCTTCTTCTTTTCCTGTACCTTCAGTCTTTCACTCTCTACTCCCTTTCCCCAAAAACCTGTAAATATACTTCTTAAAGACAAAAGCAACTTTGTTTACCATGTGTTCCCTTGTCCTCCACCAATGACTGCTTCTCGTTCTTCACTTCTTAACCAGACTTTCCGTAGGATCCATCTGCATTCACTCTTCCCACTGTCCTTTCTCCTATTCAATCCTTGACTTCTCACAATAAAATCCCCTCCCACCTTGCTTCTCATGTCCTAGTTTCTAAATCCACTATTAGTCACTGATTGTTTTTACTTTTATTTCTTTATCATATTTGGCCTGCCCCTTCTTGAAACTCTCCTCCATTGATGATATTGGTCAGGGTAGACTAAGTTATGTGTCAGTAATAAATTAACCCCCAATCTCAGTGGTTTAACACAACAAACATTTACTTCTCACTCATGCAACAGTGAATGATCTAGGGCTTTCCGTGTGGTTAGTCCATGATCCAGGTTACTTCCATCCTGTGGTTCTGTCAAGTCAAAAACTGGCCTCTGTGGTTGCTAAGACAGAGGAAGATAGAGCTAGAGGGTCATATACCAGCTCTTCAATGCTTCTGTGCAAAAAAGACACATACGCCTTCTACTCAGCGCACATTGCCAAACTAGCCACCTGACCCTACCTTCTAGAATGAGAGCTGGGAAATGTGGAAGAGCTCGTGGAAATGCAGTGAAGAATAATTCTTTCCGGCCGGGCTCATGCCTGTAATCCCAGCATTTTGGAAGGCCAAGACGGGTAGATCATTTGAGGTCAGGAGTTTGAGATCAGCCTGGCAGATCCCAAGGTGAAACACTGTCTCTACTAAAATGCAAAAATTAGCTGGGCGTGGTGGTGTGTGCCTGTAATCCCAAATACTCAGAAGTCTGAGGCAGGAGAATCTCTTGAACCCAGGAATTGGAGGTTGCAGTGGGCCAAGATTGCGTCACTGCACTCCAGCCTGACAACAGAGCAAGACTTCCTCTCAAAAAAAAAAAAAAAAAAAAAAAAAAAATTATTTCTATTATATGAATTTCTATAATAATTTTCTATCTCCCAATCTTTTTCCTACATCATCAACTCTTCCTTCAAGACCAACTCTTTTCCATATCTACCTCACATTTCTCATGGTTCTATTCTCCATCCTCTTCTACATACTCTCCCTATAAGAGCACATCTACACTGACATCTGCAAGACTATTTGTAGAATTATTACTTCCAACCCACAGTCTCCGTGTTAGAGATCTAGGTCTATAATGGGCATAATCCATCCAATAGCAGCGTGGTAGTTATGTCTTCTGATATTCCATGGGCTACTGAAACTCAGGGAACCGATCATCTTTCTTTCCCCTCTGAAAACAAACCTATTCTTCCTTCTGTTTTTCATAGGATCCAAGCTGTTACCAAGGACAGAAATCCAGGGTCATCCTTGATACTTTTTTCTAACAATTTTTTTCACAAACGAATCAGTCACCAAGTCCAGTCAATTCCACTTTATAAATATCTCTAGATTTGGTTCCTTCTCTCAATCCCTGCTATCATCACATTTTCCTCGGGCTTTCACTATCTCCACCTTGATTGATCTATTAATCTCCTCACTCATTTCTCTGTCTTATTGTATCACCCTCCCGTCATGCATGTTGCTGGAGTAAAGAGACCACCAGACAGGCTTTATGTGGACAATAAGGCCGTTTATTTTGTGCTTGGGTGCAAGCAGGTCAAGTCCGATAAAGAAGTTAGGCAAAGGGAGTAGGAGAGAGGATTGGTTATATAGGTTGGGGCAAATGGTCAGCTAAAGGTGGTAATCTGTCTTAGGGAGGGAGAGGGCATCACGGGACACATGATTACAAGGGTAGGGGCTGGTAACCCATCTTGGTGAGGGGAAGGGCGTCACGGGATGCATGATCACAAGGTAGTGGTCATTTATTACAAACAGGCATAATTATAAGGGTGGGGAGTAAGATCACAAGGGTAGGGGTCATTTATTACAAACAGGCACGATCATAAGGGTAAGGAGTATCGGTTGCAGTCAGAGGGCGGGGTGAGGTAGATTACATAGCTACAGGTGGGGGTCTTGAGAAATCCAATGTCTGGGGGGGATTTTTGCAAGGCTGAACAGGAATAATGGGTGCAGGTTGCAACAATTAGTTGAGGTAGGAACAAGTTTTTCTTCTTTCTGTGGTCACCTGGTTACTTGTGGTTGCTTCAGACTTTCTGGTTCCTGCAGACCATCCAGGGGTGTACATGCGGGTCACCAAGACTAAAGTGGCCAGGCCTGGACTTGGAGGCCTAACACCTCCAACAGTTTATTTCTGGATACATTTTAAAAATCCACTGGCTGGGCACGGTGGCTCATGCCTGTAATCCCAGTACTTTGGGAGGCCAAGGCAGTAGGTTACCTGAGGTCAGGAGACCAAGACTGACCTGGGCAACATGGAGAAACGCCGTCTCTACTGAAAATACAAAAATTAGCCAGGTGTGGTGGTGGATGCCTGTAATACCAGCTACTTGGGAGGCTGAGGCAGGAGAATCACTTGAGCCTGGGAGGCAGAAGTTATAGTGAGCCGAGATCACACCATTGTACTCCAGCCTGGGTGACAAAGTTCATGCCTGTCACCTCAGCAGTTTGGGAGGCTGCAGCAGGCAGATCACCTGAGGTCAGGAGTTCGAGACCAGCCTGGCCAACATGGCAAAACCACGTGCCTACTAAAAGTACAAAAATTAGTGGGGTGCGGTGGCAGGCGCCTGTAATTCCAGCTATTCAGGAGGCCAAGGCGAGAGAATCACTTGAACCCCGAAGGCAGAGGTTGCAGTGAGCCAAGATCACACCACTGCACTCCAGCCTGGGTGACAAGAGTGAGACTGTGTCTCAAAATAATTTTAAAAATCCATTGATTATCTACTATGTCCCCTGGACAGTATACTATGTGCATAGATGAAAGATACAGCTCTTCCTCACGAGATGCTCACTATGTAGCGGAGGTGGAGAAATAAACAGTTTGCAACACTGACAGGCCAATACTTTGAGACCCCAGAAGATGGGCCTGTAAACCAGGGAGATCTTTATAAAAGGCAAATTTAGTCATGCTTTCCACTAGCTTTAAATTCTTCCATGGTTCCCCAGTACCTTCAGAAGAAGCTCAGATTCCACAAATGGCAAGCAAAGCCATTTTGATCTTTGAGACCCTCATCTCCTGCCTCAGTTCCCATGTACTCTCATGCCTTTGCCTCTTCATATAGGCTAATCCTTCTGCCTAGAAAAACCTTTCTTCACAATCTTTCTATCTATTCTTCATCTTTCAATGCTCATAGCAAGAACCATGTCCTTGTACAAGCCTTCCCTAATCCCCCAGCTTCTTCTGTGCTTCCTACTGCCATAATTTTAGGACTGTATTCTAATAGTCTCTCTCCAAGTGCAAGGAGGAGCAGCATCTTACACCCTTTGGAATCTCCAGCATTGAGTCAGGCACACCATGGAGTTGAGAGAAATTTTCAGCCATTTGCTCCTCTACCTCACTCAAATCCCATAGCACAGGCATACACCCTGAATGGAGATTGTTTGCCTGGACTTTGATCAATCCCTGTGGCCTTGTTCTCCAGCCTTAATAAATTGTTGATTTCCATTGTCTAATCATCCTCTGACTTGTGGCTGCCCAAGCCCTGGGCACCAAGCCCGTTTCTGCAAGCCCACTGGTACCCTCAGCCTGCTTGTTTTGTCAGAGTATGATAGAATAATTCTCCTTTTACCTGCCTCTTCCCAGTGCTCTTTCTCTATCACAGTGTGGGGTGGGGGTAGTGTGTGTATACGTGTGTGTGTGGAGGGGGGAGGTGGGGGGAGGAGAGAGAGAGAGAGAGAGAGAGAGAGGGAGAGAGGAGGGATGTTGGGAGCTAATGAAACTGCTCCAGAGATAGTGTTCAGCTTCAGTCCAGATAGCAAACCCAACCTCTTCACCAATCTTCACAGATAATCATGCATACTAGACATTCATTAACTTGGTATATTTTATGAAAATGTGTGCATTGCCACAAAAGCTTCCATTGTGCAGCAGATATCTTTCTGCCAGGATTGTGGTTGCATTCTTTCCCCCATCTGGCTGCCCTCCCCCTTCCTCACTGTCTCTTAGGAGCAATACAATTCCTCTCCTTGTCTCATGCAAAGCAGTTTAGCAAACACTTTTCTCCCGATGGAGAAGGCCCTTGAGACTTCACCTTCCACCTCAAATGTCATTTCAAAGTATTCCTTCTAATGAAATAAAGGGCTCTCCCTCAGAGGGTTCTGGTAACCAACATTTTCTCCACCTCATTACTTGCAAGTTTTCACAGTTCTGCCATTTGGCTGTGGCTAAAGTTCATCCCTCAGGCCCCAAACAAGAAGAGTTGACAATTAGCAGAGTACAGGGCTTACTCACAGGACACCATTTGTATTAGTCATTCTCATACTGCTAATAAAGGCATAGCGAGACTGGGTAATATATAAAGAAAAGAGGTTTAATTGACTCACAGTTTTGCATGGCTGGGGAGGCCTCAGGAAACTTATAATTATGGCAGAAGGGGAACCAAACACATCCTTCTTTACATGGTGGTAGGAGAGAAAATAACAGAAACTAAGTGCAGGGGGAAGCCCCTTATAAAACCATCAGATCCTGTGAGAACTTACTATCACAAGAATAGCATGGGGGAAACCATGCTATTCTTAAATGTCCCCATTTAATTGCCTCCCACTGTGTCCCTCCCATGACACATGGAGATTTGGGAACTACAATTCAAGATGAGATTTGGGTAGGGACATAGCCAAACCATCTCACCATCTCCTGGGTGAGGAGCTTGCCTTAGTCATTTCACTGAGTCACCACAGTGCCCAGAACAGTGTCCAGCACACATAAGAGATATTTGCTTATGGAATACAGAATAGTTTGAGTGATTAACCAGCATCTCTCATGACACAGGGAAAAGATGACACACAACATTTGGAGAAAGGTACGACCCAGGACGCCCAGAACCCAGGTAAGGTGTGGAGGAAAGGAGGCTAGCCCCTTGGCTAAAGGTGGTTTCCTAATCCTACAATGGAAAAATCCTATGTCCATTTTTCTGCATTTTGTGCCTTTGGTAATAAGATATTTCCTTTGCAATCTTGTGCTAGGGTCTGAATGTTTGTGTCCCCCCAAGATTCATATGTTAACATTTAATCTTCGATGTAGTGGTATTAAGAGGTGGGGCATTAGGACAGGCATAGCAGCTCACGCCTGTAATCCCAGAACTTTGGGAGGCTGAGGTGGGTGGCTCACCTGAGGTCAGGAGTTTGAGACCAGTCTGGCCAACATGGCAAGAACCTAGCTCTACTAAAAATACAAAAATTTAGCTAGGCATGGTGGCAGGCACCTGTAATCTCAGCTACTCAGGAGGCTGAGTCATGAGAATCATTTGAACCTGGGAGGCAGAGGTTGCAGTGAGCTGAGATCACACCATTGCACTCCAGCTTGGGTGACAGAGTGAGACTCCATCTCGGAAAAAAAAAAAAAAAACAGGTAGGGCATTTGGGCGGTAATAAGGGCATAAAGGCTCTGACCTCATGAATGGGTTTAATGCCCTTATAAAAGAGGCTTGAGGGAGTTGCTTGCCCCTCTGCCAGGTGAGGACCCAGCAAGAAGGTACTATCTATGAAGCTGGCACCATTAGACACTGAATCTGCTGACACCTTGATCTTGGACTTCCCATCCTCCAGAACTGTCAACAATAAATTTCTGTTACCTATAAATTACCTATCTAAAGTGTTTTGTTATACCATCCCAAACAGACTAAGACACCTTGTTTTTTGGTTTCATACTTTTTGGAAGTGTAAACCTATAGGAGTTATTTTATGAGAAATCAAGATGTTCTGAACTGACCCAAGCAAATTTGGCCACTCAGCAATTGCCAGGTTCTTTGGGTAAATATCAGTAGCCTCAAGTGGTTACAGGTGAGTAGCAGCATACATTCCCTACTGCACGATCTCCACAGCAGGTGAGGTCTCAAAGCAAATTCCGCCAAAGCTACAAATGTTTACTAGCCAGCAGGACAAGAATAGTCCTACAACTTGTTCTTGAGACTCTTGAGAAGACCCATTCTCTGCCTTAGGCACTACAAATAACACAAGCTTTATAAAGCAGACATGAAGACCAGCCACTCTTCTGTAGGGTCAAGCCTCAGCGACTATGATGGAGACTGATCCAAGGAAGAACTAGACCTGAAGCACCTAAAGTTTGGCCACTGAGCTTGCTGGATCCATACACCTCACTCACGCAAGAGCAATAAGGCATCTATGTAACGAATCATATGTCTTGGACCACTGTTATCTTAGTCATTCAAAATTATTTCTCTAGGGCGTGCATGGTGGCTCATGTCTGTAATCTCAGCACTTTGAGAGTCCAAGGCAGGTGGATTGCTTCAGACCAGGAGTTGGAGACCAGCCCAGACAATGTGGCAAAACCCTATCTCTACCCCCCAAAATATAAAAATTAGCTAGCTGTGATGGTTCATGCCTGTAGTCCAGCTACTTGGGAGGCTGAGGTAGGAGAATTGCTTCAGCCTGGGAAGTGGAGGTTGTAGTGACCAGTGATCATATCACTGCACTCCAGCCTGGGTGACAGGCTGAGACCTCACATTAAAAAAAAAAAAAAAAAAAAGTCCCTCTCTGATTAAAATCCCTCAAGTGAGATTTTTGATAAGGATTTCGAAGTACTGCGTAGCCATCTTTGGAGGGTTAAGTCCTGATGAGAGAACTTCAAAAGCTAATTTACCTGCCCCAGGATATATATTAGAGGTCATGCGAGCACATAGGTATCATGCCATGTATTAAAAGTATTTCCAAATATAAGGTGGGATGCGGTGGCTCACGCCTGTAATCCTAGCACTTTAGGAAGCCAAAGCAGGTGGATCACCTGAAGTCAGAAGTTCAAGATCAGTCTGGCCATGATGGTGAAACCCCGACTCTACTAAACATACAAAAATTATCTGGGCATGATGGCATGTGCCTGTAATCCCAGCCACCCGGGAGGCTGAGGCAGGAGAATTGCTGGAACCCGGGAGGCAGAGGCTACATTGAGCCAAGATCGTGCCTTTGCACTCCAGCCTGAGTGACAGAGCAGGACTCTGTGTAAAAAAAAAAAGGGTTTTGCAAATACAGACAATGTAACATTAAAAAATAATATATATTCTATGATGAGACAGGAAGTATAGAGTTATAAGGAAAAAGGAAAAGTCCCTTTTTGGAAGTGGCAGCAGCAGGAATTCAAGTAGAACACTATAGGGAAAGGGAAGAATGCACAGGTGGGGTTGGAGTGTAGCAAAGGTCCAGTGATCATCTAGAGCTTTCCTCTGCTTCAGCATGAAATGACTTGTGTTCGTTTTCATGTCAGAGGCTGTTCTATCATCAGTGGACTTGCAAGAACTAATTTCAGCTCTGTTTTTATAACACCTCATTTTAGAAGGAATGGTTTCTTCTTCTGCTGTCAGCACAAATGTAAAAATTAGGAACATATCTGATTGCACCTGTAGTTACCCACTTGCAGCCACAATTAGCCATAAGCACCATCTGAAAATGGCAAAAGCCATTAAGCATGCCTGCAATTAAGTAATTGTGGGCATCATTAGTTGCATCGTTAGTCACATGAGTAAGTTTTATGGTCACCATGGCTACCTCCTGATACCAAATTACCCACCCAACAAGAGAGCACTAGAGCTGCAAGCTGACCCCCCCCTTTCCTTCTCCAATTTTGTGAAAATTGCATGCTTTTTTCCAATTATTTCACACAAATGAATGGGCAATGTTTGCAAATACAAACTATGTGAAGCAAAACAGAAATGGTCACCCTGGGTTCTATGCATAAATTGTTCATATTCTATTGTTGCTGTTGTTGTCATTTGACATACAACAAAGCAAAGCTATATTTCTTTCTGGTAGAATAACTCACTTGTGGTATATAGGTGACAATATAATCTTTCATTTGTACCTTCTCATATATGGTTTATTTCACACCATAGTTATCATTTCCCAATTTGAATATCTGCTACAAATTTTCAACTAGAGTGCTTTACATCCTGTTAAAATTGAAATGTTTAGACCTTTTTCCCAGAGGATTTTAGTCTGGAAGGAAAACGGGCCCAGAGACCCAGGAAGATAGTTCCTGCCTAGAGAATGATGATCTGTAGAAATGTCATTGAGAAAAGTATTCTTAATGAATCACCAGCCTGAGAATGAAACAATGTTCTTCTAAATCCCAAGAAATATATATTTATATAACAGATAAGAGTAGGGCAGAGAGATTCATACTTTAATTATATTTATTTATATTGTATGTTCAAGGGACTTGGTATGACAACAGATAATTCATCCTTTACTAAGTAGCATGTTTCAGATTTACCCATCCCAGAGATGAGTAGGCAGACCCTGTTAATTACATTTAAGAGTTTAGAAAGTGTGGAATACATAGGTGATTAAATAGCTCATAGTCTCCCATTTGTCTACTGGACTCATTTGCCATTTGGAGAGAGGAAATATTCTATCAGACTTTCTGAACCTAGTAACCTTAGGCAAAAAAAGGGAAATCTGTCCCTAGAGCAATGCTGTCCAATGGAATTTTCTGTGTTGATGAAAATGCTCCATGTCTGCACAGTCCAGCATATAATCACTAGCCACTTGTGACTATTGTGTGCTTGAAATGGGACTAGTATGGCTGAGGAACTAAATTTTATTTATTTATTTGTTTATTTATTTATGTGTTTTCAAGACAGATTCTTGCTCTGTCTCCAAGACTGGAGTGCAATGGTACCGTCTCGCTCACTGCAACCTCTGCCTCCTGGGTTCCCATGATTCTCCTGCCCAGCCTCCCGAGTAGCTGGGATTACATGTGCATGCCACTACACGCAGCAGATTTTTGTATTTTTAGTAGAGACAGGGTTTCACTATATTGGCCAGGCTGGTCTCGAACTCCTGACCTTCAGGTCATCCACCTGCCTTGGCCTCCCAAAGAGCCGGGATTAGAGGCATGAGCCACCATGCCCAGCCATTGATTTTAGTTAACTTAAATTTAAATAGCCACATGAGGCCAGCAGTTACCATACTGCACAATGCAGCTCTAGAATACATGGCTACAGTCAGAAAAAGCAGCCAACAGTGGATCCAAATATGATCAAAAGTGTGACAAATGGGTGGCAAAGTATTTAAATCCAAATTCACAGGCTGTAGTCTTGGCTTCACCACTTACTAACTGTGTAATGTTGGATGAAACACTTCTCAAGTTGCATTTAAAGATATCACATTGGAGGTAGCGTGGAGGGAGATTGGAGAGAAACTAGAGATGACAGTGAACCATCCTTTTGCCTGAATGTCTGTGCTCTGCCATAGAAAGCTGTTCATGGGAAAACTCTGAGCCTTCCACCTTCACATATGATATTGCTTATACGGCATACCAGAGATTATTTTCCACCAGCTGGTTCTGAGATATTGGTATCCTTTAATTATTGTGCTAAAAATGGACATTTATTCAATTTCTACTTGACTGAATGACTTGAGTGGCAGAGTTCCCAAAGGACATGCATTCATGCTGATAATGATGCTGGGAAGCCCCAGATATATTCTGCTGGTTTGCTTTCTTTAATCTCTGCTATTCTAGGGAGAAAGAAAGGATTGGGCAGTGGAATAGCTGTTATTTGTTTATTCATTCAACAACAATTATGACACTACTGTGTATTAGAAATGGTGGTTGGTGTTGTAAAAGTCCATCCAGAGGCCAGATACTATACTACATGGGAACATTGTGGGGGGTAGGGGGAAAGCACTGGGCTTCAAGTCAGAAGACCTGAGTTCAAGTTATGGCTTTGCTGGTAATTATCACTGTGATTTGGAGACAAAGTATATTTGGAGACACTGTGATTTGGAGACAAATTCAGTAATTTGGAAAATTACTAAAATTCCCTTGAACTGGAAAAAAATTTCTGACTCCATGAAAGGTTAGATCTCCATTAGCATGACTAAGGCCTACTGTCTGACCTTTTGAGAGCTAGCCAGCAAGCAGAAAAACACGCCTTCACCCTCAGAATTCAATGTGCATATCTCTTCTGGGATTCAAGCTGAGAGGATCAAATTAAAATAAGAGACTCCAAAAGAAGTATTTTATTTTATTTTATTTTAAGATGGAGACTCATTCTGTCACCCGGGCTGTAGTGCAGTGGTGCAATCTTGGTTCACTGCAACCTCCACCTCCTAGGTTCAAGTGATTTTCCTGCTTCAGCCTCCTAAGTAGCTGGGACTACAGGCATGTGTCACCACGCCTGGCTAATTTTTGTATTTTTAGTAAAGACAGGGCCAGGCTGATCTTGAATTCCTGACTTAGTGATCTGCCTGCCTCAGCCTCCCAAAGTGCTGGGATTACAGACATGAGCCACTGTGCCCCGACAGGAGCTTTTTATTAACTCAGAAGTTGTTCTTCTTGGGACCAGCACAGTACCAAAAATTCCCCAGGAGCCCAGGTACAATCCTACCGCAGGCTGCGGTTCAGAGAAAGGAGGGTCTTACATGTTAAATACAGTGAGCTCCAAGTTTCTCTTTAAAGAGTCAGTATGTCAGTATGTTCAGCTCTCTTATTATTTGTTCTCCATTTTAAAGTTTAGTTTCCTTGTTCTCTTCGCCCCGTTGCCCCTAGTTTCAGTAAACAACCTGCCCACCAGTTCTAATCAGTAGTCCACATCTGTTACCCTGGTCACCTGCTCCATGCTGACTCATTCTGGTCAACTGTTCTGACCTGAGTCACCCCTGGCCAACTGTTCTGACCTGAGTCACCCCTGGCCACCTGCTCTGACCTGATTCACCTTTAGTTACCTGTTCTGTGACCATCTTTCCCACTGAAACTACTCACTTCACCACTCTGGCTCATACCCCCGCTCTCTTTAAAATAGTCAGTCAGAATTAGCTTAGACTGTGTAGTCCAACCCTAGCCAATGGAGGAATGACACAGTGGTAGGGGCTACCTGTGTCAGGGATAAGAACCCTTTCCCCTCCCTTGTTCAGGTGTGCTCTTGCCATATCTCCATCTGCAAGACATACCCTCCTAAAGAAGTAAAATGCCTTGCTGAGAAAATTTATATTCGAGTGCTACTTCTTTTGTGGCACTGAAAGTTTATTTATAACATACAGAATAAGCAGGAATTTATCAGCAGGAGGGGAAGGGAGAAGGACATTTTTGGCCTTTGATAGGATTGGGACAAAGAAGAACTGCAGCTGAGAGGCTGCCAGCATTGGTGGTAGGGAAGGAGAAGTGGGTCCTCACAGGCGACCATATTTTCCCCAGATTGGCTTTGCATATCTGCAGTCTCAAGTTTTCTGAGTTCCAGAATCTTGTATCCAATTGCTTACCTAAAATCTCTACTGGAGTTCTTACTGACACCTCAAGTTCAACAGTTCCTAACTGAATCATGATTTACCTCTATCCACACCCCCAACAGTCTGATTTCTCTCTAGTTCTCTCTCTCCTAGTAAATAGAACCACTGTATTCAATTGTGCAAGTCAGAAACCTAGGATTCCATCCATTGATAACTGTCCTTTTCTCTCTGATTGTGCTTCTCAAGTTGGTCTCCTTTTCATGATCTACATAGTCTTTCCACCTCTCTACCTTCTTGAACTGCAGGTCTCTGTTGAGCTGAATCACACAGGCATTCTTTTAGCCTGTTCCCTCCTCTCCATTCCCTGACCTGGCCTGAGCATTTGATCACCTCTCCTCTGGAATACTACAACACCTTTCTTTCTTTCTTTTTTTTTTTTTTTTTTTTGAGACGGAGTTTCGCTCATGTTACCCAGGCTGGAGTGCAATAGCGCGATCTCGGCTCACCGCAACCTCCGCCTCCTGGGTTCAGGCA
>NW_016107366.1:951589-971392 GCF_001604975.1 Cebus imitator | reverse complement strand
TGTTGACCAGGATGGTCTCGATCTCTTGACCTCGTGATCCACCCACCTCGGCCTCCCAAAGTGCTGGGATTACAGGCTTGAGCCACCGCGCCCGGCAACATCTTTCTTATATCCACAATAGGCATGTGTCCAATACTTTCTAAAAGCACAGCTAGAAAAACATTCTAAACATGCTAATCTGACAATGCCATTCATCAGATAAAACCTTTAAGTGACTTTTAGTTTTCACAACCTAAAGCACAATACATACACACACACACACACACACACACACACACACACACTTCCTGTCTATGTGAAATTTACATTATAAGGGCATTAATACATCATAAAAGCATTAATTAAACGTACTAATTTGTGTAAAATTTCAAGAAGGAGGTGAGAAGAGATGCATGACATATGTACTATTTCACATCAGCAGGGAGATAAGGGAAGGCTTCCCAGAGGCAGCAAAATTTGAGCTGAAATCTAAGATTAAATAACATTTAGTTAAAGAGGTGAGAAAATAGTAAGACACACTCTTGGGGCAACATGTTCAAAAGGCCTTGAGGCGAGGAGGGAACAGGCTAAAAGAATGCCTGTGTGATTCAGCTCAACAGAGACCTGCAGTTCAAGAAGGTAGAGAGGTGGAAAGACTATGTAGATCATGATAAGCAAATTTAACTTTATCCAAAGTAATTAAAAGATACCAAAGGTTGGGTTTTTTTTGTTTTGTTTTGTTTTGTTTTGAGATAGGAGTTCAGTAAGCCTTTTTTCTCAAGACACAGGTCACAAAGACCTTACTGATAAAACAGGATGTGATAAGGAAGCCAGGCAAAACCAGCCAGTATCAAAATGGTGATAAAAACACCACCTAGCCAGGCGTGGTGGCTCAAGCCTGTAATCCCAGCACTTTGGGAGGCTGAGGCGGGTGGATCACGAGGTCAAGAGATCGAGACCATCCTGATCAACATGGTGAAACCCCGTCTCTACTAAAAATACAAAAAATTAGCTGGGCATGGTGGCGCGTGCCTGTAATCCCAGCTACTGAGGAGGCTGAGGCAGGAGAATTGCCTGAACCCAGGAGGCGGAGGTTGCGGTGAGCCGAGATTGTGCCATTGCACTCCAGCCTGGGTAACAAGAGCAAAACTCCGTCTCAAAAAAAAAAAAAAAAAAAACCACCACCTAGTTGTCCTCAAGGGTTATTATACACTAATTATAATGCATTAGCATGCTAACAGAAACTCTCATAAGCACCATAACGGTTTACAGATACCATGACAACTCACATGAGTTACCCTCCATAGTCTAAAAAGGGGAGGAACCCTCGGTTCTACAAATTCCCTGCTCCTTTCCTGAAAAACTGAAGAATAATTCACCCCTTGTTTAGCATCTGATCAAGAAATAACCATAAAAATAGCTGACTAGCAACACTTGGGGCTGCTCTGCCTGTGAAGTAGCCACCATTTTATTCCTTTACTTTCTTCATAAACTTGCCTTCACTTTACTGTTGGCTTGCTCTTGAATGCTCTTCTGCATGAAGTCAAGGACCCATGTGACTTCCCAGGTTGAGCTTCAATTTTGGGGTTCACCCTGTGACATTATAAGACACTTGATTGACAGCTTTTGTTGTTTCAGCACCTTGAATATTTTATCCCGTGCTTTCTGGCCTCCATTGTTTCTGATGAAAAATAATCTGTTATCTTACTGGGGTTCCCTTGTATATGATAAGTCATTTTTCTCCTTTCTTGGAGGTGTTTCCCCACCCCCGCTTTTTGTGTAAAGTGGGCTCTGGCTATGTTGCCCAGGCTGGTCTCAAACTCCTGGGCTCAAACTATCCTCCTGCCTCTGCCTACACCCAGTCCATCTTTCTCTTGCTTCTTTCAAAATTTTCCTTTGAAATTTTCTCTTTTAACATTTTTATTTTCATGTGTCTGGGTGTGAATTTCTTTGCATTTGTTCTACTTGGAGAGCATTAAACTTCTTGGATTGTATATTTCTGTGAGCCCCTGTTTATTTTTCTTAATTCTTTTTTCCATTTGTTCTTTAGCCACATGATCTCTGTCAGTCCATCTTCAAGTGTGCTGATTTTTCTGCTAATTCAAATCTACTGTTGAATGTATGTAGTGAAATTCTAATTTTAGTTATTATACTTTCCAAATTTAGAACTCCAATTTTTCATTTGGTTAATTTTTTATAATTTATATCACTTTACTGCTATTCTCTGTTCAATGACATATTGACATTATACCTTTCTTTACTTGATTAAGCATAGTTTCTTTAGTTCTTTGAACATACTTGTAATGCCTGCCTGAAACACTTTATCCATGAAATCTGACATATGGGCCATCCTTGTCAAGGCAATTTCTGTTGCCTGATTTACCGCCTATGTATGGGTCACACTTTCCTGTTTCTTTGTATAGACATTTAAGGTAATAGATTGTAGCAATTCTAGATATTGAGTGCCCCCTGAACTCTAGGGATTATTTTTGTTCTTTTTTCTTATTTATTTAGTGACTTGCTTAGATAATTTTAGTAAAGTCTATTTTCCTGTGCCAAAGACTCGTATTGTTCCTGCCAAAATCTAGTAGATTTTCTTTCTTTCTTTCTTTCTTTTTTTATAGAGATGGGGTTTCGCCATGTTGGTCAGGCTGGTCTTGAACTTATGACCTCAGGTGATCCACCTGCCTTGGCCTCCCAAAGTGCTGGGATTACAGGCTTGAGCCACCACGCCCAGCCTAGATTTTTTTAAAATAAGTGTTTCTTCATCTGCTATATGCTCTTGGGACAATTTCGAGGGATTTATAAATGATTGGGTTTTTAAAAAATATAACGTTCAGTAGTTACAGCTAACTCTAGGGAGTGGGTCCATAGAGCTCCTCATGCTGCTGTTCCACAAGTGGAACTTCTAAGAGGCTTAAGGAGGGGAGCTAATGACCCAAAAGATCCTTCTGACTGTTAGGTGAAGAATGGATCAAAGGGAGATCACAGTATAAGCAGAAACACCAGTTAGAGGATAAATGGAGTTGTCCAAAAGAGAGACAAAAGTAGTGACTAAAGAAGTGGTGTGAAAATGGTGAAATAACCACCACATCTTTTGTTTATCATTGTAATTCTAGCACCCAGCACATGGTAGGTACTTAACAAATATTTGTTAAATGAAAGAGTGACTGCTGCCCACCTTAGAATTAAACCGTCACATTATCAAGCTTCTCATCATTGACCTCTTTTGCTCTGATGCTGGATTATGGCAAGACTTGTTTTGGGGAAAGGGCTGAAAAATTATAGTAGAAATTCTAGTATATGAGAAAGCCTTTGAGTAGGGTGAGATGAGTCACCTCATCTGAGCCAGGAAAGCATTTCAGAAGATAAAACATTTGGCCAGGCACAGTAGCTCATGCCTGTAATCCCAGCACTTTGGGAGGCCAAGGCAAGCGGATCACAAAGTCAGGAGTTCAAGACCAGCCTGACCACCATAGTTAAACCCTGTCTCTACTAAAAATACAAAAATTAGCCAGGCGTGGTGGCAGGCACCTGTAATCCCACCTACTTAGGGAGCTGAGGCAGGAGAATCACTTGAACCTGGGAGGTGGAGGTTGCAGTGAGCTGAGACTGTGCCACTGTACTCCAGCCTGGGTGACAGAGCAGGACTTCATCTCAAAATAAAGAAACAAACAAAAAACATTTGATTAGGCCCTGAAGTGTGATACTGGTGATACTGTAGCGGAAAAGAAGGGAAATCTCAAACTCTGCTATGTTTTCTTAGACAAAAGCAAAATTTTAATTAGCAGAAAGTCTCTGGAATATTTGCTACACTTAGAATTCCAGTAAATTTATCTTTTTCCTTTCTTTGATGTCCTTAAATGTAAATTAAGAAGGTTAAATTAGCTGATCTGTACAGATTCAGCCAGCTCTACCATTCTAAGAGTCTATGCATCCATGAATAAAAGTATGCAATGAAGAAATTATGAAAGGAACAAAATGCTCTTCCTACTAAATACTAAACTTAAATCAAGACAAATGCATTTAATTTGGATTATGTGTTGTTTCCTTTTTCCCCTTGAATTTCACACACGTGAAATTATAGTCTGGAAAAGAACAGATAAAACATAGTTTTACTGAGCAAATAATCACTATTTTAGTAATCTGCAAAGATTAGAAAATTTCAGCAACTTTTTTTTTTTTTGTTTTTGAGACAGAGTCTTGCTCTGTCGCCCAGGCTGGAATGCCATGGCATGATCTCCACTCACCGCAACCTCCACTTCCTGGGTTCAAGAATTCTCCTGCCTCGGCCTCCCAAGTAGCTGTGATTACAGGAATGCTTCACCATACCTGGCTAATTTCTTGTATTTCTAGTAGAGACAGGGTTTCACCATGTTGGCCAGGCTGGTCTCGAACTCCTGACCTCCTGATCCACCTGGATTGGCCTCCCAAAGTGTTGGGATTACAGGCATGAGCTACAGCACCCAGCCCATTTCAGCAACATCTAAATGAATAAACACAAATCTAATCTAGTAACTT
The DNA here is from genome assembly GCF_001604975.1 of Cebus imitator. Classification (NCBI taxonomy): domain Eukaryota; kingdom Metazoa; phylum Chordata; class Mammalia; order Primates; family Cebidae; genus Cebus; species Cebus imitator. The sequence continues at coordinate 966,892 of NW_016107366.1, read as the reverse complement.
CTTCCTGTACTTATTTGTTTCAAATAATAATTTCCATTTTCAAATGCTTTAAAAATTTTTGACAGTCAATGGATTATTTGAAACTCATTAAATATATGAGCATTTCTTGAAACACACATCAAAAAATACATATGCCCTCAGGTATCCATGCAACTTGAAGCGTTCTCTCAAACCTTAACGGCCCTGGGTTCCAGAGTAAGTTTATATTGTAATTTACAATTTACAAAGGTCATTTTGTATCTTGCTTAACACACATCTCTGTAAGTAAAGCAATATTAACTTTATCTTACATATGAAGAAATTGGAACTTAGAAGAGTTTATCATTCATCTTTTTCTAGAAAGGGAAGAGAAAACACTGAGGCTGCCTTTTTCCCAGAGTGCTGACAGCCTCCCATGGCAAGAAGGAAGGAAATAAAAGCTAATGTCCTGTCCAAAATAGAATTTCTAAGGAGACGCCCCTTCACTTCAATGAAGATGGGGTACCAAAGGTTTATACCTCTTCCCTACTCCAAGGGCTACAAGAAAATTACCTTGTTGCTACGCCTAAGAGAAAGAAAAGGACTGAAAAGTGTTACAAGTTAATCATCACTCAAATTTGCAGCCTACAGATACATCAGTGAATTTGATTAGTTAAAAAAAAAATTGGCAGTTTCCGAATTTATTTAAAAATTGTTAATATGTTAATGCCTTTGAACACCAAATAATCAAATATATATCTTCTCTAGAGGAAAACACCTTTATCCTAGACCAGAAGAAAATCCAACATATCATTTTTCAAATAAATGAGCAGCACACAGTCAAAAATAATCAAGCACACAAGCAAGATACCATGAGCAAGAACCTTTAGAAACCACAGAACAAATAGACTATATACCAGATTTTCACATATTTCTGATATTGGAATGATGACATTTAGGCTATAGAACAATATATTTAAAACAAGTATGCCTATTTTTTTTTAATAGCTGGGAAAGGAGGTAAGGAGGGGTGTGTGTGTGTGTGTGTGTGTGTGTGTGTGTGTGTGTGTTTTAATATTGAGAGAGAGAAAGCTTACTTTTGATTGGAAAAAAAGAATAACAGATAAAGTAACCTAACAAATTTGAAAAAGAATCAAAATGCATGTCTATAAATACAAATTATAATAATCAAAATTAAATACTCAATAACATTAAATATAACTGAATACAGAATAAGTAAACTAAATGTAGTTTAGAAAAAATTATCCAAAATATCACAAGAGATAAAAATATGGAAACTATGAGCATTCAGAAACATGAAGTATAGAACAAGGCTGATGTATGCGCCACTGAAGCTCCACAAGGAGAAGGAGACAGAATAGCTGTTAATCCTCTTACGGCTCTTTGTTTTTTATTAAAATACTACCATAAACCCTATATGCCCATCACCCAGGTGTCACATTTAACAAGATTTTGCCACATTTGTTTATTTTTTTTCTTTGTTAAATATGTTAAAATTTGTTAAAGTAATTCCCAGAGGTCATATTGTTTTGCTTTTATAGGCAATACTTGAATATTTAATTGCTAGGAATTTTCTATAATGAATAAAAGGTACCACCCACAGATTCAAAAATCCCAACCATTCACAAGCAGGGTAAGCAAAAACAAACCCATATCTGGACACTGTACAGAAATTGTACAGAATATCAAGACAAAGAGAAACTCTAAAAAGCAGCCACAGGTTTACATAACTTGCTCAAGGCCATGTAGCTAATAAATGACAGAATCAAGCCTCCTTTCAGGGTCAATTTATTTCTAAATTCAGCATCTTCCCTTAATAGTACACTAAACCTCTATACTAAACTCATTGCTTTTGTATCATGAAGAGAATTGATATATTTACATTAATAAATATCTCTCAATATATGTCTTCTTTTATAGTAATTTCATCTAACCTATTTTTAGTTTACTTACTCTGTCTCAGTTATATTTAATATGTTATATTTACATTCTCCTTCAGAATTGGGACCAGAAAGAACTAACATTCAGTCCTTTACTAATGGGTTTTTAACTAAGGATTAAGAGTAGACAGAGCCCTTACAGCTCAATGACTTTAAGTCTTAATTTTATAGATGAGAAAACTGGATCGTAAGTGAACGGACTTGGCTGAAGATAACAGCTAACATATCATTGCCCAGACATACAGGAAGCTTATGCTTGCGATGGAAACTGCTAATCATGTCCAAAATTTTTAGAGAGAGCTAGCTACATGGAAGGAATTTTTATTTTTAAGTTAGAAAAAAATATTTCATCTGATGTGAAAAAGATGGGCTGTGTCAATATTTCTTTACTTTCCTAATGAGAGAAATAAATTGGATATCCTTAAAACAAGCAGTTGTAGAAGCAAATGAATGCCTTCACCCTGGTAAGGTTGGGAGCAATCAAAGAACTGCTGGAGTGAAAGCCACTAACAGTTGAGGATTAAAGGAACTGTAAGAGAAGACAAAGTGACATTTAATTCCAGCCTAGACCAGATACTGTTGGAAGGTGTGAGCTGTGCAGAACATTTTAATCAGACTTTGTGACTTTGTATGTAAGATCAGGATTCAGTGATTGATGAGTTGAAGATTCAATAAAAATTATCAACATTATAAAAATAAGTTCTTTTTAAATTTTAGAAGTTATACATGTTTATTACAGGAATTTTAGAAAATACTGAAAAATATAACAATAAAAATTTTAAAAGATATACAAGAAATATTATTTAAAGTGCAATAAGGTCGGGCACAGTGGCTCATGCCTGGAATTCCAGCACTTTGGGAAGCTGAGGCAGGTGGACTACCTGAGGTCAGGAGTTCAAGACCAGTTTGGCCAACATGGTAAAACCCTGTCTCTACTAAAAATACAAAAAAAAAATTAGCCAGGTCCACACCTGGCACATACCTATAATCCCAGCTACTTGGGAGGCTGAGGCAGGAGAATCACTTGAATTCAGGAGGTGGAGGTTGCGGTGAGCTGAGATCGTGCCATTGCACTTTAGCCTGGGCAACAAGAGCAAAACTCCATCTCAAAATATAAATAAATAAATAACAAAAATTAAAAAATAAAGTGCAATAAAATCAAAATTATCAATACCTCAGTAACGAAAAGTTATATCAGTAACTAATGATATATTGCTAATGTATCATTGTTTTCTCCTCATTTTTCTTCTATGCAACATGTTTTTACTATCACTGTCATAAACAACCTCACTCATAAATCTTGACTGTAATTTTGTTTATTTCCTTTAAATAAACTCCTAGAAGTGAGGTTATAAAGGTAAGAGCTTTGTACAGTTCATGATATATTATCAAACTGACTTTCAGAATGGTTAAAATTACATTTCCAAGAACTCTATTCAAACTGGAGTCTAACAGTAGAGGCTTTGTTTCTTCAGCTATGGTAAGGCATATGATGAACTATTATGTAGCCATTGAAAATCATACATTATAGAATTTGAATTCTATATAACGATGCAGAAAATGCTTACACTGTAACATTAGGTTAAAAAGTAGGATACAAAACATTATAGCCAACACGATCCCAATTTTGTTCAAAAAACTGCATGTACATCTAGAAAACACACATAAGCATGTATATAAAAGAAACTGAAGGCAAAACACCAAAATATTAATAATGGTCAGTGGGAAACAGAGTTCTTGTAAAACTGCAGACTTGTTAAGAGATTAGGCTTCCAGTCAAACAGAGCCTGTGTTTGAATCCTGGCCTGCCTCTTGCAAGCTCAGGTTTACAACCTTAGGCTACTTCCATAACTTCTCTAGGACTCACTTACCTCCTCTAAAACAATATGAAAAATGTAAAAAATGAAATTACTTCATAGGTTCACAGTAAGGATTAAAATAATGGAATGAATCTAGGACTGCTGAGATACAATAATCAATAAATGATTTTTATTTTTGTCTTTTGTATAGCATGATTATAGGGGTCTTTATTGTCTTTGGTACACTTCTTTTTAATTAAAAAAAATTTTTTTTGAGACAGAGTCTCCCTCTGTCACCCAGACTGAAAATGTGGTAGTCTGTTCTCAGCTCGCTGCAGGCTCAGTTGCCTGGGTTCAGGCAATTCTTGTGCTTCAGTCTCAGCAGCTGGGATTACAGGTGTATGCCACCATGCCCTGCTATTTTGTTTTTATTTATTAGTAGAGACAGGGTTTTACCATGTTGTCTAGGCTGGTCGGGAACTCCTGGCCTTGAGGAGTGATCTGCCCACCTCGGGTAGACAGATGAGGCTTTATTGTTATTTCACATCCTCTGCAGACAAATCACTCCCTATTGCACCAGACTAGGCACTTCTACTGCTCTGCCCTTGGCATAGCACTGCATAGCTCCTGGCAGATAGTAAGCACTCCATACCTGTAAACTATTATTATTTCACTACAGATCTTTTAAAACTTGAGAGGTTCCTAGGATTTTTTTTTTTTTCCAGAGAGAAAAACAATGACATAGAAACATGACTTCATTCCCCAATAAAGAAGTAGTATTATCAGGCTGGGTGAGGTGGCTCACACCTGTAATCCCAGCACCTTGGGAAGCCAAGGCAGGTGGATCACTTGACGTCAGGAGTTCCAGACCAGCCTGGCCAACATGGTGAAACCTCTTCCCTACTAAAAATACAAAAATTAGCTTGGTGTGGTGGCGGGCACCTGTAATCCCAGCTACTCAGGAGGCTGAGGCAGGAGAATCACTTGAACCCAAGAGGCAGAGGTTGCGGTGAACTGAGATCATAGAACTGCACCTTGGCCTGGGCAACAGAGTGAGACTCTGTCTCAAAATAAAGGATTATTTTAAATTGTTCATTGCTTCTAACTAAAGAATAAGACAATGAAGATAACTGTTAATAATTTTGTTGTTCCCGTGTCAAGCATGCCAGATACACCATTGTAACCTTGCCAGGTGCTCTTCCTTATTTAATAATCATGATGCAATGTCACAGATGAGGAGTTCAGAGAGCTTCTGTAACTTGCACAAGGTCCCACAGCTAGAATTTGCTGACCTGGTTATCAATCCCACGTTTGTCTCACTCCTGATCCCAAGATTGTAATTAGTGTGTCAGGATGTTTGAGTCGCTGACAACAAAAGCAAAGTGAGGAATAAAGGTTTTTGAGCTTCGGGTTCATTTTGAAAATGGAGGCTTGCTTCAAGGAAGTTCACTACTTTTGCCAAGAACCTTGGTTTTTAGATTGTCAATTATTTGTACCAATAATCTCCTAAGCAATTACCCAGGGCCCTGAAGGAGTTTATGCACCTTCCCATAGGAAGCAATTTACTTTCCTTTCTCAGGACAAAAACAAGGGCATTTTCTCATGTCACATAATAGAAATTTAATTTTTTTCTAAATAATATTAAAATAATAAAGAAGGTCTAATTTTGGAGTTGAGACAAGGATGTTATAATGAGCCAAATGGGCTTTCTCAATAGGTTAATACCTGAAGGCACTGGTGCTCACTCTGTATTACATGTGCCTTGACATTTACTTCCTAGAGAGGCACCAACATTTACAGTGCTTTTAAATGCAAGACTGCTCTCAAGCCACAACTTTTAATTCCACTGTGACATTATCCTTTCCTTTTCCCTGAAGTCATGAATGAGTTGTGCTTGGCAACACATGAAGAAAATTGCTGATATCAGGAAAAGGACTGGTAAGAGAATCAGAACTTAAATGCTGGAAGTGTTGGGATCAGGTTACTAAAGTCTTTCCTTTGGCAAAATTTCAACTCGAACTTTCTCTCACTATGGAAGCCCTTAAATTTCCAGGAAGATACTTGTGTTGGCAGAAAGAGGGGCTAGAAGAAGAAATGACAAGAATTCAGACTTAAATATTCATTGAGGGTATGTTATATGTCCTGAAGGCTCTTACATGTGCTTTGACATTTACTTCCTAGAGAGGCGCCAACATTCACAGTGTTTTTAAATACAAGACTGCTCTCAGGCCACAACTTTTTCTCAAGCCTGAAGCCTCTCATATTTTTACCTTCACAGCAATCTTATGAGAGTTCTGTTTGTCCCTATTTTATAGATAGGAAAAGTGCCTTTTTTTTTTTGACAGTGTCTCACTCTGTCACCCAGGCTGGAGTACAATGGCATGATCATAGCTCACTGTAGCCTCAACCTCGTGGACTCAAGCAACAATCCTCCCACCTCAGCCTCCTGAGTAGGTGAGACTTCTGGCATGCCCCATCATATTGGCTAATTTTTAAGTTTTTGTACAGATGAAGTCCCACTATGTTACCCAGGCTGGTCTTGAACTGGACCCAAGCAATCCTCCTGCCTTAAACTCCTAGAGTGCTAAGATTGCAGGCATGAGCCACTCACTGTACCTGGTGAAAAACTGCTTTTAGCGAGGCTGAGGGACTTGCCCAAGGTCTCACAGCTAGTAGGTGGTAAAATTGATATGTTAGCTCAATTGTCTCAAGTCTAGGGCTTTTTCCATCATGCTACAGCTGCCTCTCCAAACTATGGCCACTCCATGCCCAACATAGCATTATCAAGTTATGAAAAAAAATCACACGGACTCTGGCATCAGATAGCTTGAGTCACCTGAATGACTATGTAAAGCTAACCTTGCTACTTAATAGCTATTGGACAGTAAACAAATTATCTATTGGAGCAGTGACAGTGGGAATAATGCTTACCAAATAATCAATTTCTTCTACATTTCATCACCCTTTGATTATGTGAGGATATGTGACTAGTAGAAACTAGTAAAATGCAACCAAAAGTGGTATGTGTCATTTGTAGACTGAAGCAGTAAAAATTCCATGAGTAATTATCCAACCTTCTCTTCTTCCAGAAGGGTTGGAAGACTTCAAGTTACATAGGGTGCAACTAAAATACCTTAGAAAGCCGGCCATGGTGGCTCATGCCTGTAATCCCAGCACTTTGGGAAACTGAGGCAGGTGGATCACCTCAGGTCAGGAGTTCAAGACCAGCTTGGCCAACATGGCAAACCCCTGTCTCTACTAAAAATATAAAAATTAGCAGGACATGGTGGCATGTGCCTGTAATCCCAGCTACATGGGAGGCTGAGGCAGGAGAATCACTTGAACCCTGGGAGGTGGAGATTGCAGTGAGCCAAGATAGTGCCACTGTACTCCAGCCTGGGTGACAGAGTGAGATTCCATCTGAAAAAAATAAAATAAAATATCTTAGAGCCTTCATAAGCCTGGGCACCTGAATGATTGTGTAAAGCAGACAATATTATTGCCAACTCTCTCTCTGGACCAACTGCTGTGTCATACATACTGTGATGGAGAAATAAACTTTTCTCCTATTAAACCACGTAGATTTGAGAGTTGATTTGTTATAGTAGCTTAATACAGTCTATCAAGACTATCTTTTATACCTCATTTTACTAATCTCTAAAATAGTAATAATAATTTTTACTTAATAGACTTACTATAAAGATGAAGCAAGACTTTGATATGTTATACCTGAATACATTATCAAACTACCAAGAGGCAAGAAAAAAGTTGAATATATGGCAACCTTGGTGACTTGTTATCTCTCTGTGTTTTTCCTAAAAGTATAGGAAACTGGACTACGTGATCTTTAAAGATTCTGTGCCAGCAACTGCAACGTTCTGCTACTTCTCACCTATAAATTTCTCTTTGACCTCAGACTTTGGCCATTCAGGTTTTCAAACCAGATTTATCAGTGATGATTCTGTGTCAAACACTGTCCTGGGAATTGACCTTAAGAGTGGTCTATAAGAAGGGACAATCTAGGCTGGGCTCATGCCTGTAATGCCAACACTTTGGGAGGCCAAGGCGGGTGGATCACTTGAGGTCAGCCATTCAAGACCAATTTGGTCAACATGGTGTAACCCTGTCTCTACTAAAAATTAAAAAAAAAAAAATTAGCTGGGCGTGGTGGCATATACCTGTAATCCTATCTACTTGGGAGTCTGAGACAGAAGAATTGCTTGAACCAGTGAGGCGGAGGACGCAGTGAGCCGAGATCATGCCATTGCATTCCAGCCTGGGAAACAGACTGAGACTTGATCTCAATAATAATAATAATAATAAAATTTAAAAAATAAGAGACAGTCTGAATTTCCACTGAATCTAAACTGAAGACAGGGTACACATTTTCTGGGGATAGAAAGAAGATGGCCTAGAGAAACTTAGCATAGTTTCTCTTTCCGACTTTTGAGAAAGCCATAAATGAAACTCTCCAGGAAGGAGCGTAGAGAAGCTGGTGACAGTCATGAGCAGGCCCTTTGGGAAGGGAACAGCATGTCATCTTTGCTTTAGTACTCTTTTAAAATGTCTTTCTACATCCCTGCAACTAGCTGAGGGGGAGTAAGAGAGCAAAGCTGTCAGACCAGCAGCATCTTAATTATGGAGATTAGAAATATTTTATGCAATTGACACAGCCTCTTCTAAATTACATAGTATTAAGGAAAACGCCTCTGTCTAGCACCAATGGAAAAGGAAGAAAGGAGATCTGTGAGAAAGAACAGGTAGATTTTGACAGTTTGTTCAATAAAATAATAATAGGGAAAGAACCTTCAAAAACCAAACTAATACTATACTTTTCATTGCCTTACACAAATCTCTTAACAGGACTTGAGGTAAGCGGGGAATGACTGCAGCTAAGCTTCAAATTGCTACTTCAGCAATTTGTACAGACCTTGTAGCCCACCCCGCCTACCCATTCCTCCACATTTCTCCGTAGCACCACACTAGCAGGCAAACTATGGGAGCAAGCACTTGGGAAGTGAGTTGGCGGTCAAGTCAGGCTTAATTTCCAGGGAGTTTATGTCCTTTGCCCAGTGAGAGTAATATTAGTTAGTATCCCTGAAGTGGTAGCTTGGTATTCTCAAAAAGTTCAATTACTTTCCAAGGCCTAGTAATTTCCTGCCAGGCACAGGAGCATCTAGTTCTGTGAGAATTGAGTCCCACTGAAAGCATTCTGAAGACTGAAGGCTTTGGGAAAGAATATGGAAGACTCCTGTCAATCATACTTAGGCACCATTTTTCTGAATTGAGTAGGGGAGTTGATGAGTAGGGGCATAGCTCTAGCACCTGCTGTTTTTATTATTTAATCTTTCCTCCCTCTAGTCCTCCCCATAAGATACCATCATAGCGATCATTTTAAAGCAAAAAGCTCACTGTATTACTACTTTACTCAAAACCCTCTGGTTCCTCTTATCTGTAGGAGGTACAAATTCCAAGGCCTATGAATGCCAGAGGGTAATGTAGATAGGAGAAACTGGCCCCTGTCAGAAGATGCTTTAAAGCATTTGAAACTGCGACAAACAGAAGAGCTCATGCCATGATCTCCCAATCGACATGTTCTTCTTACAGTATGACATCGATATTCCTCAAGGATAGGGTTTGGGGAACACTTATAGTCCCTTCCCTTGAATCTGAATGGGCCTGTGACTATAGCATAGTGATGCTGTGTGCTACCCGAGGCCAGGTTATAAAAGGTAATGCAGTGTTAGCCTGGTCCTCTAAAGATGCTCACCCTGGCCTGGTGCGGTGGCTCACGCCTGTAATCCCAGCACTTTGGGAGGCCAAGGCAGGTGGATCACCTTAGATCAGGAGTTCAAGACCAGCTTGGCCAACATGGTGAAATTCTGTTTCTACTAAAAATACAAAAATTAGCCAGGTCTGGTGGCAGGTGCTTGTAATTCCAGCTACTCGGGAGGCTGAGGCAGGAGAACTGCTTGAACCCAGGAGGCGGAGGTTGCAGTGAGCCCGGATCATGACACTGCCCTCCAGCCTGGGTGGCAGAGCGAGACTCTGTCTAAAATAATAATAATAATGATAATAACACTTTTTTTAAAAAGATGCTTATGCTTAGAACTCAGCTACCAAGCTGTGAGGAAACCCAGGTCACATGGCAAGGCTCCAAGTAGGCATTCTGGCTGACAGCCAACAGCCAGTATTAACCTCTAAGCATGAGGAAACTTCAAGGTAACTCCTGCCTCATCCAATATCTAAATGCAACCACATGACAATGCTTAAGTGAGAGCTGCCTAGCTGGGCCTACTCTGGTCCCCCAACTGTGAGAGCTGATGATTGTTATTGCTTTAAGTCATCAAGTTTTATTTTGGTTTGTGATACAATAGATAACTGGAACATCCAGTAGATCTTATTGATTTCTAAGCCTGCACCTTTGCTTAAGTCATTTTACACCTGATAGTTCTCTTTTTCTCCCCTCATCTTCACTTATCTAAAGCTACATGTTGTTCAAAAAACAACTGAAACACCATTTCCTTTCTGAAGCTTTTCCTAATCATGGCATTTGTGACCCGTTCTTTCCTTGTACTCTGGACACTGTATATGTTCTTCATGATTAACAGGTCATTCCGGAGAACCCCCTCCCTGTTCTTAATAAAATAAAGTGTTTTGTTTTATTTTATTAAAATATTTAAATATAGTTTCTTAAAAAGTACATGCTTTTGTCAAAACTACAAAAAAATTCAGAAGTTATAATTCAGAACATGTCTCTCTTGTCTTGTTCTAGCTCACCACGATTTATCCCCACCTCCTCTCCAAAGGTAACTGTTGTTAATGGATTGGTATATATTCCTCACAACCTCATCTATACAAGCATGTACACGTGTGCTCGTGCACACACAGTTTACATCACATACACACAACTGACATGAACAGGATTCCATCATAATCCTGTTTTGTAAACTACTGTTTTTAGTTGATGGCATACTTTAGTTATGCATGGCCCATGTCATTAAATACAGGTTGCTCATACTTTTTTTTTGAGATGGAGTCTTGCTGTGTCTCTAGGCTGGAGCGAAGTGGCGCAGTCTTGGCTCACTGCAATCTCCACCTCCCAGGTCCACGCAATTCTTCTGCCTCAGCCTCCTGAGCAGCTGGGACTACAGGTGTGTGACAAATGCCCAACTAATTTTTGTATTTTTAGTAGAGATGGGGTTTGAACATGTTGGCCAGGATGGTCTTGATCTCTCGACCTCATGTTCTGCCAGCGTTGGCCTCCCAAAGTGCTCATACTTTTTAACAGTTGTATAGTGCTTCCTATTTTTTAAGCAATTACTTAACCAATCTTCTGTTTACGGAAATTTAGATTTTTCTCAATTTTTCCATGTTAAAAACAAGACTGTATTGCTGTTGGATATTCTAAGGGTAAAAATTGCTGGACTAAAAGAATACACCTTTTACATTTTGATACAAATTCATAAATTTCTCCCCAGAAAGCGGGTAACTATTTATATCCCCATTAATCGTGTGTAGAGTACTATGACCTTCTCTCACACTGGATATTATTAAGCTTTTAAATCTTTGCCAGTTTGCTGGGTGAGGAATGATGTCCCCTAATTTTTAAGTTTACAGTTTTATTATTAGTGAGGTGGAGCACCATTTCACATTAGTTCTTATATTTCTTTCACTGTGGATTTTGTCTGTTACGTCCTTTACTCATTTTTCTGTGGAGTGAGTTTTTTGTTTTAAATAGAAGCTTCTTGTGTATTACGTAAACCTTTACATAGACTTTACAAGTATTACTTATCTCTTGTCATTTGTATTTATTTTATAGTACCTTTTGCACGGAGGATTTTTTTAAATGTTTATGTGGTTAATCCTATCTGTCTTTTACTAAGGAATTAGGCTAGTGTGATCCAAAGAAAAGCCTTCTATACTTCCAATATTAGAAAAATAATTTTTTTTTTTTTTTTTTTTTTTTNACCCAGGCTGGACTGCAGTGGTGCCATCTTGGCTCACTGCAACCTCTACCTCCCAGGCTCAAGCCACCTTCCTATCTCAGCCTCCTGAGTTGCTGGGACTACAGACATATACCATGATGCCTGGCTAATTTTTGTATATTTTGTAGAGACAGGGTTTTGCCATGTTGCCTAGGATGGTCTCAAACTTGTGAGCTCAAGCAATCTGCCTGCCTCAGCCTCCCAAAGTGCTGGGATGACGGGTATCAGCCACTGTGCCCAGCCAGAAAAACAAACCTGTTTTACACCAGAAATTTTACAGAAAAAAAAAAAAAAGGATTTTTAAAAGTAGTAATCTGATATTTAAAATAAGCTTTCCTTTGAGACAATCCTTTGAGGCATTTATAAATCTAAATTTATAAATCTAAATTCCTAGGGATTCATTGACAAAGTTCATTTATTCATTGAATAAATATTTATGAAACATTCCTGGATACCGAAAACTGTTTTCTAGGCATTTGGTACACAGTGGGAACTTGTCTACTGGAGGTAAGAAAGGGTTAACAGGAAAAAGAAAGACGTAGCAGCATTTTTTTAATTAAAAAAAAAATCAATCTTTGTGGACCTCCTTTAAGCTTATATAGCATGTGGACTTTTCCCTTTCATTAAATTTAAACTATACTCTGTTCTTGGTTTAAATATCATTCCACACCTTAAGAATGATCTAAAGGCAAGGAGTGTACTTTGTCTTTGAATCCCAGGGACTTAGGTAGGTATTTGGTTCATTATAATGGCTCAAGAAAAGTAGTTAAATAGATTCCCCTACTTTACAAATGTCTTCTTTCCTTCTCAAATTAATACTCATAACCCTGCTTCTATTTCCTCCTCTTCCTCATCCTACTATCCCAAAATAAAAAACCAATACTAATTTTATATTGGAAACACTCACATCCCTCAAGACTGATGCTTGAGCACAGGCTGCTTAATCAAACATGCTTAGCTCATAGAAAGCAGTCAATACAAAAATTATTAAATGAATTGAATGATTACAATTTTTTTTTAAAAAGTCATTCGGAAAAGTAGTAGGGAGAAGCTACACCCCTCTAAACACGAGTTCTAGAAAGCATTTAAAGAGAATTCATACATTGTTTGATCTTGCAACAAAAATCCAAGTGAAACCACAAATAAAAGCCAGAGGTATTAACACTGGAGGAACATCAACTTACAAGTGTGAGCAGAAACAAAGTTGCATAGCTAAGGACTTAAGAATTGCCAGTCTTGCTAATACAATGTTGTCTTTTTCTATTGTATGCCTGAGTTCTTTTCCGGCAAAGTGGATTTCTAACTTCTGGTTTAACTGGGAGGCTGAGATACATGTCTAACTTCTCAAATAGAGACCTGCTCTTGCCTCTCTAGCAATGAATGAACAGTTGCATTGGTTACAATTAGTTTTTGCTTTTGGAGCATCTCCCAGGGGTGATATGCGAATGCTCAGGAGGAAAAGGTTGTGAGGCAAATCTGGAAGCTAGGGCTCTGCTGGAGCAAATATGCTCTTGTGGGATGTGGCTGTGAGCACAGTATGTGCTAAAACGCAAATAACACAGCCAAAGCACCAAATGCCATAGTTTTTAAATTAAGAGGACTATTCTGGGCAGTTATAGACATATACATATAGAGATGCATTTATATTTCTGTTACCCGAAAACCTGAAATCATGTGAACAATGAGTTGGGCTTTATTAAAATCATTGGAAAGACCATTAATTCAATGTTTTCCCTCAGTGAGTGGCCAGCACCAAGTTCTCCATCTGAAGCTTGAACCCTTGGAATTCACACGGCCAATTATGCAATACTAGACCATTGGGAAGCATTTCTGTCTGGGTCAGCTGGTGATCAGATTTTACCCTGCAGCACCAAGATTGATAGACCTTATAATTTTATCCTGGTTAGTGCAGATGCTGTTTTTACATAAGTTTTATAATAACCTCCTCTTTTTCCCAAAAGAAAAAGAACAACCTAAGCCCCCTTTGGGCTTGCTCTGACAACATCTCACAATGGTGAGATGAGTACCCTGATCACTGGCTTAAGAAAAAAAAAATCCTTTTGTGATTTCTGAGTTTGCTGTGTTTTAATTTCATTGAATGCTGTGTGTACTTGTTTATGAGAAAGAGTGAAAAGGGATAGTAATTTGCCCCTCTCTCCTTTTACAAGGCTTTTTTTTTAGCCTGAGGGGGATGGGAAAGAGACTCATTCTTAGAAGGTACAGGATATCAATGCAAGAGCTGTTAGTTTCCCTGAGGCTAATGACGAGGTATAATTTTGAAACATCACATTCATATGCATATATAGTACATACATACATAATTAGTGTGTTTACAAAGCACCTTGCAGAATCTTAGAACTCTTAGTTCTATTAACCTTAAAGGGGAAACCGGAGTTCAGATCAGTCAAGCACAATGGACTGTGGTTGCTTTCAATTATATTCACATTATCTATGTCTAGGAAAGAGATTTCCAAAAAAGTAAAATGTATTTTATGAAGCACTGCCACAGTCTGTTACACATTTATCTGCTTCTACAGTTCCAATTACAGAATAAGCACTAGCTACTCTATGGAACAACAGCACTAGCCAAAAAGATTTTTCTAATCTGAGAGAAATGCTCCCTTATTGACTCTGCTAAGAGAAACAACTCCCCTTTCCTTGACAATAAACGAGGAAGACAGATGGCTTCTTGTTTAGGACTGTAATTTTACTTTCAGCCTCCTCCCTGAGTTAAAAACAAGATGTACTTTTCTGGCTTTGAGGGAAAAATCTCAAGGGAATGTTTTTTATTCCTGGCTGTACTGAATAATTCAACAAACATTTGAGAGAGCTGAGGGAGATACAAAAGAGAAAATACTTTTCCTTGTTCTCAGGGAGTTTACAATCTAATTCTGGAATTTACAACCAGAATTGGGACTAGAACCATTAGAGTTTTATGTCTTCACTTGTATTTATTGGTCTAATGGCTGCCGGAAACATGTAAGATTTGCCAGCTCCGTGGTATGGTGGACCCTCTGATCAAATTGAAAGGAAACTAGGAAGAATGCCGAATTCAAGATCTCAAGCAGCTGAGTACTTGCTGACGTAGCAGCACACTTTTATGTTATTTAATCTTGACCACAAGACTTTGCAGGCATACCTGCTACCAGCATTTCACAGCAGAGGACAATGAGATTTGGAGAAGTAATGCGTCCAGTCACAAACTCAGGAAATGGCACAGGAAAACACCAATTAGGAATTCTTCTCTGGCCCTTTCTGTTGCTGTCCCCTTACAGGCTCCCATTCCAACTTTCCTTTGCTTAAATTCCCTTTCAATGTATGTAAAGTCAACTGAATTCCGTGTTCTTTTCTTCCCTTTAAAGTACTCTTTAAAACTTGATGTCTCATATTTGGTGAATCAGTCCTTTTGGAAGTCTCACTCCCTGGCATCTTTGCAAATCAACTTACTTCCTTTTCTGAGTCTGTCTTTTGAGACATTCTTTGACAAGATGAAAGGAGATGTGAAGGTTATAACATTGCCTGACAATGTGGTTCTCTTAACATTAATCATTATCGTTAGTTTTATTTCTTTCACTTTTTTTTTTTTTTTTTTTTTTT
>NW_016107366.1:944871-951579 GCF_001604975.1 Cebus imitator | reverse complement strand
TTTTGAGACAGGGTCTCTCTCTGTCGCTCAGGCTGGAGAGAAATGGCGCAATCTCGGCTCACTGCAACCTCCACCTTCTGGGTTCAAGTGCTTCTCCTGCCCTAGCCTCCCGAGTAGCTGGATTACAGGCGCCCGCCACCACGCCTGGCTAATTTTTGTATTTTTAGTAGAGTCAAGGTTTCGCCATGTTGGCCAGGCTGGTCTTAAACTCTGACCTCAAGTGATCCACCTGCCTCGGCCTCCCCAAAGTACTAGGATTACAGGCTTGAGCCACGACGCCCGGCCATTTCTTTCGCTTTTTAACTGTTTTCACCTCACACTGTATTTCCTAGCGACTCTTTTGGAGTCACAAATTTCTTGAAGGTACTGACCATGTCTACTCTAACTTGTTACTACTTACTTCCTTGAGTCTATCGGTTTAGCAGCAGGAACTTGGTAAGTCTCTTTTGTTAGTGTCTTTATTCCCAGTACCGGTTACTGGAACTTAGCATGTCTTCAATAAGTATTTTTAATATCAATAAATTAATGTCCGCTTATTGTTTTTTGTAGACCATCCTGTATAAGAAAGTTTAGCTTAGATCCAATATGGCTTTGACTGGCGAACCTGGATAACTTTTTGCCTTTTCCTTATTTCTGGCTCTTTATTACCATTTCAACCTTGGGGACGTTTCATTAGGTTCTTGGTCCCTTTCAAGGCTCAGTTTCCACATCAGCAAAATGGGGACAGTAGCAACAAATGCTTGTTTCTTCCCGTCTTCTATCACCCATTCCTTCTCCAGGAAAGGTTTCTTGTGTACGCTTTCTTCTGGAGAGAGAAAAAAAAAAACAGCGACGGAGCGGTAAGAGGCCATCAGGATCCTCAGTTGCGCGCCCAGCGGGAAGGGTCTGAAGTCCCGCCTGCCTCCGGAGCCTGGAAGCAACCGGGCCCCTTCTCGGCAGCGAGTCGGCCCCGGTCTTCGGCTGCCTCAGTCCGCGCTGCCCGCCAGCCTCGAGGCAGAGAGCTGCCTCGGTGCCACCGCTAAATGAGCCCGGCGCCGCGCAGTCTCTGACACGCGCGGAAGGGCCCGGCCTCGTTCTGGCTGCCGCCGCCCTGCCGCTCGCGCGGCGCTGCACTGGGGGCGGGGAGTCTGATGGGAGACGCGCGCGGCGCTGAGGAGGCGGCGGCCCGGGAGAGGGAGCGGGAGAGGGACTGGGCGCGGGAGGCGGGAGGCGGGGGACAGAGGGAGGCGCCGCCGCCGCCGCCGCCTGCCCCTTTCCGCTGGGGAGCAGCTGCAGCAGCAGGAGCAGAGCAGGAGCCGCGCAGCCGCCGCCGCCGCCGCCACCGGGGGATGTGGCCGGCGCCTGCCCCGAGCCGCGCCGTCCCTTGAGTACCAGCCGCTGCCACCGCCGCCGCCGCTGCCGCCGAACCGTGCAGGGCCAGG
This sequence comes from Cebus imitator, assembly GCF_001604975.1. NCBI lineage: Eukaryota > Metazoa > Chordata > Mammalia > Primates > Cebidae > Cebus > Cebus imitator. Next base: position 950,158 of record NW_016107366.1, on the reverse strand, counting down.
CCGCGCCCTCCCCGGGCGCCCGCCGGCTCGCATGCCGAGGGGCTCCGGGGCGTAGCTGCGCGCCCGGCGCCGCCTCCGGGCTCCTTCGGCCCCGCCATGGGCTGCTGCAGCTCCGCCTCCTCCGCCGCGCAGGTGAGGGGCTCCCGCCTCCCGGCTGCCCGCCCGGATGCCTCCCTTGCTCCGCGTCGCGCAGCGGGCGCCTGCCGCCCGGTTGCCTCTCGCTGTCCCCATCCTCCCCTGAGCGCACCGTGCAATCCAAAGATCCCCACTCCGCCTCTCCCTTCCCCGGGTCCCGCTGATGCCCGCGCGCTGGCTCCGCGGCTGCCGACTCGCAGGCGCCTCTGCGCGGCCCCCAGTGCGCCCTCAGCGGCCCCCTTCCCCACTCGGCCCCCTCCCAGTCACACCTGAGCGGCCCGTCCCGCCCGCCGGCAGGTAGAGGCTGCACTGGCGCCTCCTCTGCCCCAGGTGGCATCGCCTTCCCTGGTCTTCCGGGCCTGGCTCCTCTCTTCCACCTCCGTGGAGTCTCCCCGCCATCCGCCGCCTGTTTTCTGTGCTCCTCGCAGCTGTACCCCCAGCAAGGGCTCTTCAGCTCTCCCACCGAATTCCAGTTTCTGCTTCATTAGATATTCGGTCCCTTTTCTCTTGCCCGCCGCCCCCTGGTTGGGTTCAGGTGTTTCAGCGGGTCCCGGAGCCCTTCCACGACCCGCTCTGCAGACCTCGCTTGCTCGCTCGCACCCCATCCCCCCTTAGTGCCGTGACCCGGGCCCCGCGGCCTCACCGCACTTGGAGGCCCCTGCGGGAGCGCCGGCTCTGGGCTGGGAAGGAGATTGGGCACCTGGTGGGTGACGGGAGCGTTACGGAAACTCCCTCTTTGTTGCCAGTGTAACAGGAGGAAGAGGTTCCGAATTTAGTTTTTCTGTGGGCACTGGCTGAATGTTGTCGCTGAGGGCTGAGATGCAGAGATTTCTCCCAGCTTCTACCCTGCCCCCATCCAAATTTCGCTAACCTCTTTCTCTCGGTTCCGAGCTCTTAACCTGGGTGGAAATGTTTAGACAACTGTTTGAGGATCAAATGTAATAGAACTTGACTGCTGGCCACTAATAACTGAGAGGACCTGTTTGTAAATTACCTAATTTAGTGGATTAGTGAGTGTATTTACAAATACGATAAAAAGCAATCAGGAATACTGCATCAAACTGTCTTGTGGTGGTATATGAAAAATAGGCTCTGACAACGCCTGGGATGTAATCTCACAGTTTCATTAGCGTAGAATTTAACTGTGTCTGTGATTTGTTTGTTTTAGGGGTAGAAAAGGGCTCTTGTTTTTAGAAATAAAGGATGGTTGGTTCTTGGTGAAGAAAAATTGCTAGTTTGAGGGAAAAAAATTCCTGTAGCGATCTAGCATCTGTGATAATGCCAGAAGTGTTTTTGCTGCTGCTAAATGACTATATATAACTCAGTTTTAAATAACCTGCATACTTGTTCTGAAAATCTGAGATCTGCTAGAGAGAAAATGACTAGAATTGCAGATGAATGGGGGACATTTATGTTTTATTAGGTATCCATCCTATCATCCTATTCCTCTAGTCCTTTTTTGTCCCCCAATGTTTGCTTACCCATTTGCTTTTCTTTTTTTTTCTACTAGTATTATAGTCAGGCTTATTGGTATAAACATTATTATTCAGTTATAATAGCAAAAAAAAACTATATGTAGAGGTGTTAGGAAGGAGACAGTTTGTATGTCAGAGTTTTCATATTAACATATAAAGGTGTAGAATTACAAATAACTTTCAACTGGTTAGGAATTGGTGGGGGTTCTAGTTGGTTGCTGTTCATCTAATATTTATTTAAATATAATTTTCGCTGAAAGGTGTTTTTCAGATTGCCTTTCTTTTTAGAATTCAATTGATTTACATTCTGTTTCAGTAGTGAAATGCCTTTAAGACAGAAAAGTATTGATAGTTTATGGATGGCTTGTTCAGTGCATGAACAATTAAATTTGGGAGGGATGGGTGCTGCACTAGAACTCTGCTTTAAAACAGGTAGTGGGTCTTGCATTTGTCTAGCTCCACGTCATACTTTTTAGAATGCTATCGTATACGTTTTCTTTTCTTTTACATCTTCTCAGTGTAGAACATACCATGTTCTACAGATACGATGCATGTCATGCACCCAAGGGGTGCATTTTTTTCCTGTGGATTCCTATAACCAATCAACAGCTGTCACGTGCCTTTAAGTTCAGCTTTAGGGACTTGTAGTGTTCAGTGGAGCATTGAGGAGCAGGTTTTGTGCCAAAGAGCTTTTTTTTTTATTCTTATTTGAGATTTTTGGCATCCTTCTTCATTTGTGAAATGTTAATAATCTGCTGGCATTTTAACTCTCCTTTCAGGAACATCACCAGTTTTAGAACACTGTTCTTCCTATATGTGTTTTGAAGCAAAATAGCGTTGCAATTCCACATCTTCTTCAGCCTCTCTTAGGCATCTCAAATGTTCAAATATATTTTCTTTTTCTTCTTCTTTTTTTTTTTTTTTTTTAAGACAGAGTTTTGCTTTTGTTGCTCAGGCTAGAGTGCAATGGTGCAATCTCGGCTCACTGCAACCTCTGCCTCATGGGTTCAAGTGATTCTCCTGCCTCAGCCTCCCAAGTAGCTGGGATTATAGGCATGCACCACCTCACCTGGCTAATTTTGTATTTATAGTAGAGAAAGGGTTTCGCCATGTTGGTCAGGCTGGTTTCGAACTCCTGACCTCAGGTGATCCACCTGCCTCACCCTCCCAAAGTGCTGTTATTACAGACATGAGCCACTGCACCTGGACAGGGGTCTCAAATGTATTTTCACATAGAATATGTTTGTTTCATCCCTTCTACTGGATTGTGAGCTTCTTGAGCATAGGAACTGTTTTTGTTTTCCTTATCTGTGTATTCACTGCAGTGCGTCACTGTACCTTGTGTGTAATAGTTGCTCAGCAGTAGTCACCAGAGGGAATACATACACATATATTTGAACCTCTGGCTGGCAAGTGGCATCAAATGTGAATCTAGACCTGACCCTTCTTCTGTTTGAATTCCATGGGCTGGTTGACTAATTCTGCCAAGACATCCTCTTCTGAACTCAAACCTGGACTGTTTAAGTTAAAATTTACTTGCCTTTCCTATATTCCTTCCTATTCTTTTCATGGTACCATCAGCTTGCAGAACTGTGCAAAGTTTTCCTTTGCTCCTGATGACTTGCTTAATGTGTGTGTTTGGAGCAGTGGCTATAACATCTTAAAAGAGCTCGTCTGCAAACTCTGATGATAACCTACACAACACATCAAAACAGTATGCTTTGAGGTAATCTTCAGTTCAGCTTAGCTTTTCTCAGCAGTATCTTTGGCAACTTTAAAGCCCTGGTAGGTTTTATCAATGTAAATAAAGTGCATTTTCTTTTTGTGGCAAGGATTCACTTTTGAAATATAATTTATTTTCCTTTATAGTCTCTTGCTGTGTTGTAGATTCTCATAAAAGAGTTTGTGGTCTTCCAAACTTTCATCTCTTGTAATCTGTCCTGGTATTATTTTCATTTTCTTGGCAGTGTCTGGGTATCGTAATTTTCCATCCAAATAATTATACTGTTTTAGGATTTAGATCAAAGAAAAGTGTCACATTCTATACTAGTATTTCATTGCTAGATGAGCAAATTATTGGCAAAATAATTTGTTCTGTATTAGCTATGTACGTCTAATAATCTTAAAAGTGTGTAGTGAGTCAGGGCTCTTAAAGAACTTTTAAAATTATTTTTTAAAAATTAGTGGCCATTACAAGTTTTTTACTAATATGGGTAATTGCTCAGTACAAACCAACACATGATAGTCTTTGCCTAAAAGCCTTTTGAGGTGAACATAAAAGTAAGATAGTCTTGAGTTTCTTTTTACAGTACTAATCCTCCCTAAGACTCTTACAATTTGTTCCCATCTCCCTATAATTCGTTTGTTCTGTTATAACCTGACATAATTTCTATCCTTGTAATGTTAAACTTCAAAGTTCACTTGTAAATCTTCAGATTTATTAAATGCTCTTTCCCATTGACAAACCAGTTTGAATGAATCTTTTGAAAGATTACTTAGCAAATTGCCATAAGTCTTTATCCTTAATGGCTTGATCATTATTTCTCACAGCAGTGCTTTGGAGGCAAGGAGATTTTGCAAGTTCTGTGAAGTTCTATGTCCTTCAGTTCTAACCTTAGAAACTGTGAGAGGGATGGAGGAGAATCTTTTGAGTTGAACAAACTGCCTCTTGTCTGTCTAGCTTTAGGGGACTTTTGTCCACTGTCTCATCCCATGGTCTTCAAATTGAAGGCTGTATAGTAACTGTCTTTTTCTAGCTCTCATATTCTGTTTTGGGAGTAATAAAAACGATCCAAAGTGGTTTACAAATGCTGGTTAATATTTGCATATGCTAACTGTGCTTTAACAGAATTTTAATAATACTGTCATCTATAGCAGCTTTGTGGAGTTTGAAGTCAGGTGGTAAAAATTAAATTTGAAGAGTGTGGTGGGAATTACCAGCAGAGACTAAGTTGCTCAATTAAATTATGACCTGCAAAGTAAACTTGCTCTAACCGGAACAGAAATCACGACATGAAGCCTTTTTTTTTCTTTCATCTTCTGAATACTGTGCTGTTAGCATAGAGGATCTACTCCTCAAAATATGTAAATCAAAGTTAGTGTCCAAATTGGAAAATAATGTAGAAATGGTACTTTATTTTTTAAGACGGAGTTTCACTCTCAGCGCCCAGAGTGCAGTGGCGTGATTTTGGCTCACTATAACCTCTGCTTCCTGGGTTCAGGTGATTCTCCCGCCTCAGCCTCCCAAGTAGTTGGGATTGCAGGTGCTCACCACCACACCTGGCTAATTTTTTTTTTTGCATTTTTAATAGAGACGGGTTTTTACCATGTTGGTCAGGCTTGCCTCGAACTCCTGACCTCACGTGATCCACCTACTTTGGCTCCCAACTGGGATTACAGGCATGAGCTATCATGCTGGGCCAAGAAATGGTAATATTTTTTTGTATAGCTGTTTTCCACAACAATTTTCATGTTTTAATTCCTATAGTAACTCTGAAGTTAATTTTACTTCCATGTTACAGCTAAAGAAATTGAGACTTGGGGATTAGGAAACTTGGCTGAAGACACAGAGATACTAGGTGATAGATTTAAACTTAATCACAGATCTTCTGAATCTGAGTCCTGTGCTTCTCTCTGTTCACATGCATAATTCCCAAATCTTTTTTTTTTTTTTTTTT